>NW_024098027.1:390000-789884 GCF_016545835.1 Crotalus tigris | reverse complement strand
GGGGGGCCTCTGTACTCAAATGTTCACTGCTTGCAAATGTCTTACAAGGACTTGTTGTGTTAACTATGTTGTGTTACCAGTGCAGGCATACTTACCCCAAAATCAGTTAAAGCACGTTCAAAAGAAACTCAGTTAATTTCAACATGATCATCCGCGGTGTCTCTGTAGATTTCAGTGTAATTCTTTTCCCACTGGAAAATTCGCCACCTGATATAGAGGCAAAGGATTTGCATCAAACAGCAGTTATGTAGGAGAGTTTATCCAATGCAATTCTGTTGAAAATCAAGCCCCAGCACAGATAATGTATTACTGTTAAAAATGAACCAATAGGCTTGTTAGCTTTAGAATTAACGTGATGTTTCATTAGCTCCCATATTGCTTGTCCAAAGGTGACAACTTTGGAAGAAGCTATAGAAGAATTAAAGGTAAAGGTTTCCCCATTCCAGCTTTGTCCGACTCTAGGAGATGGTGGTCATCTCCATTTCCTAGCTGAAGGAACGAGCATCATCCAAAGACAATTTCTGTGGTCATGTAGCCACCATGATGATACTCTGAGATATATGGAATGTTGCTATCTTCCACAGAAGTAGTACTTATTTATCTACTTGCATTTGCATCCTTTAAACTGCTAGGTTGGCAGAAATTGGGATAAATAATGGGAGTTCACTCTGTGACAAGATGCTTAGATCTCAAATCTAGGCTGCCCATTGAAAAGCCATTGTTTTTAACCACTGAGCCCTCATACCCCCTAGAAAAGAATTGTTGTTGTTGTTAATTGCGAAGTCGTGTCCGACCCATTGCGACCCCATGGACAATGTTGCTCCAGGTCTTCCTGTCCTCTACCATTTTCTGGAGTCCATTTAAGTTCACACCTACTGCTTCAGTGACTCCATCCAGCCATCTCATTCTCTGTCGTCCCCTTCTTCTATTGCCCTCAATCTTTCCCAGCATTAGGCCCTTCTCCAGTGAGTCCTTCCTTCTCATTAGGTGGCCAAAGTATTTGAGTTTCAACTTCAGGATCTGGCCTTCTAAAGAGCAGTCGGGGTTGATCTCTTCTAGGACTGACCAGTTTGAATGCCTTGCAGTCCAAGGGACTCACAGGAGTCTTCTCCAGCACTATAGGCCTCAATTCTTTGGTGCTCAGCCTTTCTTATGGTGCAACTTTCACAGCCGTACATTGCAACTGGGAAAACCATGGCCTGGACTATACGCACTTTTGTTGGCAGGGTGATGTCTCTGCTTTTTAGTATGCTGTCTAGATTTGCCATAGCTTTCCTCCCCAGGAGCAAGCGTCTTTTAATTTCTTGGCTGCAGTCCCCATCTGAGGTGATCTTGGAGCCCAGAAAAATAAAATCTGTCACTACCTCCATTTCTTCCCCATCTATTTGCCAGGAATTGAGAGGGCCGGATGCCATGATTTTGGTTTTCTTAATGTTGAGTTTCAAGCCAACTTTTGCACTCTCCTTCTTCACCCGCATCAAGAGGCTCTTTAGTTCCTCTTCACTTTCTGCCATTAGAGTGGTATCATCTGCATATCTTAGGTTGTTGATATTTCTCCGGCAATCTTAATTCCAACTTTTGTTTCATCTAGCCCTGCCTTTCTCATGATGTGCTCTGCATATAAGTTAAATAGGCAGGGCGACAGTATACAGCCTTGCTGGACTCCTTTTCCAATTTTGAACCAATCAGTGGTTCCGTGTCCAGTTCTCACTATTGCTTCTTGACCCGCATATAGGTTTCTCAAGAGACAAATGAGATGGTCTGGTACTCCCATCTCTTTAAGAACTTGCCACAATTTGTTGTGATCCACACAATCAAAGGCTTTTGCATAGTCAATGAAGCAGAAGTAGATGTTTTTCTGGAACTCCCTAGCTTTCTCCATGATCCAGCGTATGTTGGCAATTTGATCTCTAGTTCCTCTGCCTCTTTGAAATCCTGCCTGTACTTCTGGTAGTTCTCGATCCACATACTGCTGGAGTCTAGCTTGTAGGATTTTAAGCATAACTTTACTAGCATGTGAAATGAGTGCAATGGTGCGATAGTTTGAACATTCTTTGGCATTGCCTTTTTTTGGAACTGGAATGTAAACTGATCTTTTCCAATCCTGTGGCCACTGTTGAGTTTTCCAAATTTTCTGGCAAATTGAGTGTAGCACTTTTATTGCATCGTCTTTTAAGATGTCAAAAGGAAATTACCTGGTCCTAATTCTTTTCTTTTAGTACTGTCTTTTAGTACTTTTTTTTTTTAGGACAGTACTAAAAGAAAAGAATTAGGACCAGGTAATTTCCTTTTGACATCTCATTCCATCTTCTTCTGAACTGGTGTATTCAGGGAAAGTTGGACGCTATCACCATTGGTGGGATTCAGATATGTGAACAAAGGTTCTCTGGGTGGATGCCGTTTCCAGAATTCCATTCTGGGTCTGGGCAACAAAAAATTAGCTACTGGTTCTGCCGAACTGGTGAGAATTGGCTGAATTCCACCACTATCTATCACCCATTACTCCTAACTCTTGATGAGTTTTCGGAAACATCTGAAGGGCTCCTTATCCTGGAAATCAAACTGAGTTTGATTTGACTTGAGTTTGATTTGATTCTGTTTGTTACTGTGGGCTTTAGCCAGTCCACCAAGTAATGGCCAATAACATAGAAGTGAACATGGGCCCAGTTAAATGTGTGAACAACAGTCATAAGTCATTTTTTCCCCCAGTGCTGTTGTAACTTTTGTATGGGCACTTCATGAAACTGTTGTAAATCTAGGACTGCCTGCAATTGTTCCTGATCCCCCTTTGATGGGTTTAGTTCACAAGTTGTACTCTCATCCGTTATCCATCTTTTCAAAAGAAAGGAGGGGAAAACTGGGCCTTATGCAATGCAGCCCAATGTGTATTTTCCCTAAAAAAAAAAAAAGGAAAAGAAACAGACATTGTTCCTCTGGATGGCTCTATAAAGAATCCTGCATGTGAACTGTGCTATATTTATAAGCAAATATAATAAAATAATTAGGAACCATCCCTGAGATTTAAATAAGATTTCTTCAGAGGCTTTCATGTGTGATCTGGTTAGCATATAAGAATGGCCTCTTGTGTTTTCTAATCTGCTACAAATCAAGCTCCTTATTCATCCTGCCTTCTTTTTTTTTTTTCCTTTTCCACTCCTGATTCATTTCATTAAAATCTTTTCTTCTCTATATTCATGAACTGTTTGCAAAGAAACCTCATGCTTTATAACATCCAGAAAAAAAAGGAGTGATCCAAATTGTCACTCGCTGTATATTCATAACCCATGCATTATTGAAGACATGATATATCTACACCGTTCTGACAATAATATATGCGTTCTTATTTTTTTATTCCCCCCCAATCATTGGTCAAAATGTTTGCTGTCTGTTTTGGTAGCCAGCCAAGAGTGTAGATTTGAAATTGCCAAAAGAAACGTGACAGATTTATTTTATTTAGGAAGTCAGAATTCAAAGAGGAATGCTGGGTTAGTGTTAACAAAATACCCTTGACAATTATCCTAGGTTGGTGTGTGTGTGTGTGTGTGTGTGTGTGTGTGTGTGTGTGTGTGTGCGTGTGTGTGTGTGCTTGCTTTTAAACAGTGATCCAGTGAAATAAATTTAGGCATAATTACTAATCCAAGAACACAGATCAGAATCTAAGTTACCGTAAATGCCGGCGTATAAGGCGACTTCTGCAAGCGTTAAAATTGGCGCCAAAGACAGGGGTCATCTTATATGCCGAGTCGTCTTATACGCCGGAAATACTGGTAGTTTCCGGCGTATAAGACGATGTTCTAGGAATGTGACTCGGCGACAAAGACGGGGGTTGTCTTATACGCCGGGTCGCCTTGTACGCTGGCATATACAGTATTTTCCCTTTCTGATTATCATTTTGGGAGGCGGACTAATGAGGGATAAAGGGGCAAACTACCATATTTTCCGGCATATAAGACGACTTGGGGTATAAGACGACCCCCGACTTCAGAGATGATTTGCATGGTTAGAAAGTCGTGTTATATGCCGGAAAATATGGTATTTTCCGGCGTATAAGATGTCTCGGTGTATAAGACGACCCCCAACTTCGGAGATGATTTGCATGGTTTAGAAAGTTGTCTTCTACGCTGGAAAATACGGTATTTTAATGCTAGCTGATGTCAGGATAATCATTTAATAGAATCCTAGGCTGTATTAACAGAGGGATAGAATCAAGATCACGTGAAGTATTAATACCAGTTTACAATGCCTTGGTAAGGCCACACTTGGAATGCTGCATCCAGTTTTGGTCACCACAATGTAAAAAAGATGTTGAGACTCTAGAAAGAGTGCAGAGAAGAGCAACAAAGATGATTAGGGGACTGGAGGCTAAAACTTATAAAGAATAGTTGCTGGAATTGGGTATGTCTAGTTTAATGAAGAGAAGGACGACGGGTGACATGATAGCAGTATTCCAATATCTCAGGGGCTGCCATAAAGAAGAGGGAGTCAAGCTATTCTCCAAAGCACCTGAAGGCAGGACAAGAAGCAATGGGTGGAAACTAATCAAGGAGAGAAGCAACCTAGAACTGAGGAGAAACTTCCTGACAGTGAGAACAATTAACCAGTGGAACAACCTGCCTCCAGAAGTTGTGGATGCTCCAACACTGGACATTTTAAAGAATAGACTGGACAACCATTTGTCTGAAATGGTATAGTGTTTCCTGCCTGAGCAGGGGGTTAGACTAGAAGACCTCCAAGGTCCCTTCCAACTCTGTTATTCTGTTCTGTTAAATGCTAGCTCTGTCTTTATTGTATGGCTATGTTTGCAGAAACTTGCAAGGGTGAAAGTATTTCTCTTCTCCTTTCATTTTATTGTCTGGAAAACTCGACAGCATCCCTTCTTTAGTGTTTCCCACACTCTCTCCTCCTCCTGTGAGCGGAGACGCTGTTTTATATGCCGGTTGTCCAGTTCGTGGTTCTACCTTCTATCTCCCAAGGTCATTCCCGTATATCACTACAACGGCTACTTGCCGGCTTCAGGCAGTTGGAAAATGATGTAGTTCTGTCAGTAATGAATCAGCTCCAGCACGACTGCTGTGAGGTGATCTCATTTTCCCTTCTGCGAGTTCTGTAACCGTTCCCTCAGCCTCTCCATCACAGGCCTCTTTTGGAGGGAAAGGCCTGCATGAAGTTGACCCAGAGGAGCAGCGGGGCCGCTCCCGGGTGGGGTTTGTGTCACGTCTCTCAAAGGCTTAAGGCCTATGTGAATTTTCACAACAGGATGCAGCTGATCTTTATGTTACCGTGCAGGGAAGGCAATCCGAATTGACAGCTGAGACAAATAGCCATAGAAGGATTTTGAAAGAAGCCAGAATCCAAAGGGGAAAAGCCAACTTTGCCTTAAGAGGAGAATCCTTTCATTTTCCTTCTCCTTTCCTTTCACCGTCCCCTTCCCCTTCCCCCTCTCCCTCTCCTCTCCTCTCCTCTCCTCTCCTCTCCTCTCCTCTCCTCTCCTCTCCTCTCCTCTCCTCTCCTCTCCTCTCCTCTCCTCCCTTATTCCCTTCCCTTAATAATAATAATAATAAAGAATCCTTTCATTTTCTTTTTCCTTTCCCTTTCCTTTCACCGTCCCCTTCCCCTTCCCCTCTCCTCTCCTCTCCTCTCCTCTCCCTCCCTCTCCTCTCCTCTCCTCTCCTCTCCTCTCCTCTCCTCTCCTCTCCTCTCTTATTCCCTTTCCTTTCCTTCCCTTCCCTTAATAATAATAATAATAGAGAATCCTTTCATTTTCTTTTTCCTTTCCCTTTCCTTTTACCGTCCCCCTTCCCCTTCTCCTCTCCTGTCCTCTCCTCCCTTATTCCCTTTCCTTCCATAATAATAATAATAATAATAATAATAATAATAATAATAATAATAATAATAATAATAATAATAATAATAATAAAGTTGGAAGGGACCTTGGAGGTCATCTAGTCCAATCCCCTGCTCAGGCAGGAAACCCTATACCATATCAGACAAATGGCTGTCCCTTCTCTTCCCTTTCACCTTTCCCTTCCCTTTCATCTTCCCCTTCCCCTCCCCTCCCCTCCCCTTCTCTTCCCTTCCTTCTCTCCCCTCCTCTCTCAACCTTAGGAAGGAAGCAATGAGTGCCACTTCTTAAAATATTGCCAAGAAAAACTGCAGAGATTTACTGGGCAATTGCTATGAATCAACTGCTTTCAAGGCATACATCCAAATACAAAACTTCAGTCATCTCTGGATAGAAATGCTTTTAAACTCTTTGCCTTATGTCCTTTATATTATTTGCAGAGTATTTATTTACTAAAGAAATTTATATGACAGCCCAACTCCGCTGATCCCAGCTAGAACATTTATGCCATTGTATAGCCTTTTTTTTTTTAAACTGACTTAGCTATAAGCATATCTGCTGCTGTTCAACTCTATACATTTCGAAATTTTGAAAATAAGGGAAGCATGAGCTGAAAATAATTCAGAGGTGCAAAGTCACGTTGTGTTGGGTGGCCTCCAGGATGGCTCAGCTTGTATTATTGGCTTCGCGCCATGCTGTTTTTATATTTTGCTATCAATAATTAAAAGATATTTACTTACCATTAAATGGAATGATTCTTAAGTATCGTGCAGGTTAAGCCTTAATGGAGAATTATCTCTTCTATTACATTGCAAAAATAAAAATATCAGCCGCTCATACAGCCTCATCAATTTGCTGAACGCTCAGCATATACTGTACTGCAGGATCAAATGTTATATTTATTGTAGCATTAAATAAATATACATGGCAAGAATACCTCCGAACCGCTATAACTTTAGTTTTTGCATCCATCAGCCGCATTTTAGTAAATGGGAGAAATCTGAACACTGAAATTGAAATCTTTCACTCTAATTAGTAGTGCTGCCAATGCAGAATTTTTGCATATATTTGATTTTTAAAGGGAGAACCTGGAACAAGCTACAGTACCTTTCTATATACAGGAATTTCATGGACAATGAAGCATTAAACATGTCCACTTTCATTATGTTTTTTATGGATAGATATCTGTGCCAAGAACGTGACATTAATATTCTTCAAACACTCAAGTCGTTTGTTTCTTTTTGTTTTCATCCAACTTTATATTAGTGTAGCAAATGAAAAATAATTACACATAATTTAATAACACTGTTTGTGCTGTTACACTATAGTACTTGAGAAATATAATGTTCTAGAGCAGTGGTTCTCAACCTATGGGTCGGGACCCCATTTGGGGTTGAACGAACATTTCACGGGGGTCGCCAAACAAGGCTGTCTGCCATTTTTCCCCCCTTTTCTTTGGCCACGCCCCTGGCACCCGGTGATGTATAAGTGGTTGGGGGTCACAACAACATGGGGAACTGTATTATGGGGTCGCGGCATTAGAAAGGTTGAGAACTACTGTTCTAGAGGCTTGAAACTCAAAATCACCATTGCAGAAATTAGTTTTGTTTCTACTTTTAGATATATTTATGCAGTCATTTTCAGTTTTCTTTTATTCTCGTCACATAAATTAGTTTTCTTAGTCGCATGTATTTATGTCATCTTTCGAAACTGTAGCAGCCAAAAATCAGCACTTTTTTTTAGCTGTTTCTTATTCTTTCTAGCTCTGGGCATAGTTGAATACGATTTAAGAGGTCTGTAGGGGCAATCTCCCTAGACTAAACTGAGACTAGTAACATCATTATTATAATCACGAAAGTAAGCCTGGCAAATCTTGGCTGACCTTGAAAAAAGCTAAATAAAGTTAGGTTTGAATTAGTGTGTGAATGGAAAATCCTAGGAATGATGGGGGAAAAAAATCTATTGGCCAACAACCTTTGTCCCATTGCTTACAAACTAAAGAGCCAATGAGTAGACTGGTCTTTGAAACCTTTCTGGACAAGCAGAGGACTTGAGATTTCCCACAAGTGCTCCAGACATCTCCTTGAAAAAAACCTTTATCATGAGACCAAAAAAAAAAAAAAAAAAAAGAATGGAAGAGCAATAAAATTCTGTAACAATACTTGAATGAATTAATGGTTCTGATTTTCAGAAGTGAAAGTAAGGAATATATCTTTCCTTCCTTCCTTCCTTCCTTCCTTCCTTCCTTCCTTCCTTCCTTCCTTCCTTCCTTCCTTCCTTCCTTCCTCTTTCCTTCCCTTCCCTTCCCTTTCTTTTCCTTTTCTTCGCTTCGCTTCACTTCTCTTCCCTTCTGACTTTAGTTTACATTTTTATTACGATAATTGAAATCTTCAATAAAAGTGTGTGTTTAAATTTAAACAATTTTTATGAGAAGGTAGTTTAGCAGTCAGCACAGTAGAGAACAACATGTATTAAGGAATGTTGAATTGGAATATCGGCTGTTAGAGGGAAGCATAGTCTTTAAAGCATTAAAGAACACTGAATATTTTAAAATCTAAATGCAACAAAATATAATCATAACCCATATTTCCTTTTTCAGCTGCTATCAGACCCATCCAATGCTAAGTAAGAAGGTCCCTACTATTTAGTATCAAGTTTTTTTTATCAGGCTTCTACTGGAAGCTTTGAAAAATTGCATTAACTTTCATTGATTGACTCTTTAAAACAGTCATACTGTCTTCCAGGGGCTCAAAGCAGACTGAAAAAAGTCGGGCTGCTTTAATAAAAGATAAAGAGGTTTCAGGCTTACCCTCAAGTGAATCCAGTGGTGGGATTCAGCTGGTTCGCACCAGTTTGGAAGAACCGGTAGCTAATTGTTTTGTTGCCCAGGCCCAGAATGGACTTCTGGAAGCGGCATCCACATAGAGAACTGGTTGTTCACCTATTTGAATCCCACTGCTGAGTGAATCCCAAAGGACTTCTTCCAAATTGTATCTAAGGCATAGCCATTATTTCTATGAATTCCCAGTGAAGCTGGTATTGATGAAAACTAGCAAATGGTGTTCTATTCCAGCTTATAGCTGTCCTTGTTAAAAGCACAAGGACCAAACCCCTGTTGATAAAATAGGCTGGAGACTTTAAAACAAAACAAACCCAACCCCTTTTAATATGGGTGATAAACCTGCCAAATAATCCAAAACACAAACAGCAAAACTCAATCCAAATGAAGGAAATAGTCCACAGGAAACACGATGCAAACAGAAGAGTAGTCACAAGCAAGACAAAAAGACCAGGATCCAAAGAAGTACTTTGCAAACGGTTGCCTTCAGCAACCAGCACCGCCCACACCTCCTCTTTTTATACAGCAGTCCCAAGGCGTTGCCTCTCAGTGCCTTCTCCTTTTACTCTGGAGTTGCCATATTGACTGCTGTTGATTTACTCTCGCTAAATGACGACGTGTGCGTGCATCAATTAGCATGTCCATCAGGTGTGAGTCCTCCATGTCTGACTCGTTCTCCTCACATGGCTGAGCTTCATCAGGAAAACGACTGGAGGGCCCAGGCTCTGCATCCAACCGTGAGTCCTGTAATTCATCAGAGCCTCCCTCTGCCCCTGATGGCCCTTCAAATGCCCCCTCCACCTCCTCCTCAGATTCCTCAGACTCAGCTGCTGGGAGCACAGGCTGTCACGGAATCACAGCACATGGTACCAGCCAGCTTCTATTTGTTCTAGAAACATAGGAGCTCTTGACCTGGCAGAGAAAGAAGAGAGAATGAGTTCCCCTCTAAGGGAGAATTGGGGTGTCCACCTGTTGTCTTACATAAGAAATGGATGGCTCTTCAATTGTGGATGCCATCTTGATCTTCTTGGAGACCCCCGAAGGAGAAGTTGTCCCTCTGCTACAGATGTTTTTTTTTTACTTTTATGGTTGTGTAGTGTGACATTTCATTGCTGCCATTGTCCAATCTGGTTCTTTTTTTTTTTTTGCTTCTCCCTGAATGGCAAGCATAGAATTAATCACACAAAGGACTAAACGAATCTGATTTGAATATCGCTTTGGCTGGTGAAGGAGCTGAAAGAATCTGAGCCAGCCCTAAGGTCTGATTGGCTTGCTCTAATTTATTTTGAAAAGGCAGCTTATTAAAAATACTGTAACACCAAGGATTTTGGTTCTCAGCAGCAGCGTCATAGACAAGGCACTGTAGATGGCACTGTTGGTTCAGACAGCACAATTTATAATGCAAACAGAGAGAGCACATATCAACTAAAATTGTACATTATGAATTCCTGAAACATTTGCCTCATCCTACATATACCACCTCCTTACCCAACACTTCTCTAGGAAAATATTCCTTCATTGTTTTGAAGGAAAAGTCTTCATCATGGTTCAGTCCAAGCCGGGAATAAACAACATGGCGACTGCTTTAGAAAGAAGGTTGCAGTTTATTGAAGAAGAGAGACAGACAGAAAGATGGCTCTGGAAGAAAAGAGAGTGAGCACATGTAGGGAGTGGGGTTTTATACCCTCTTGGGCTTTTGTTTGGAGTTGTTTCCTGTTCCTGTTTGAGACTTTGTATTTCCTGTGTCATGTATTCTGACCTGAGTTTGGGTGTGCCCCTTTGGCATCTGTGGGTTAATCCTATTATGTCCTGTCTTAGAGTTTGGGTGGGGTATGTAGATTTTAGGTGTCTTTGTCTTCTTAATCTTCTAGCTGGGGGCCTCCAACCTTCCTGGGTTGTTTACATCTGCATTTCTACAGAGCTGGTTTCTGCTTAGAGGAGGGAAAATTGGGGCTATTAAGAAAAACTGGGCATGCTTTTCTGCCTCTTTAAGATCCTTTGAGGAAATATATTTTTTAATATTTCCTTTCCTGGGGGGCTGACTTCCCACAGTTGTTAGCAATAATTGCATATTTAGAATTAAGCCGTAAGGGTACCCTAAGAGCAAGGTCAATTTTCTTGGGACTCAAACCAAACCTCAAGGCCTCCATGTTTCCATGTCTTGAATGAATGATGGTTAAGGCTGGACTTTGTTCAGCACGTTCAAAGTCTAAAGACGAAGGCAGATTCCCGAACAGGAAAGGGTAGAAGATGAGTAGCTAAAGTGGAATCAGCAGGATATTAGGTCCTTAGAGACAGCTTCCGGAATGGGACCGTGAGGGAGGGAATGGGGAAGCTGGATTCATTTAACAATCATGTTACTAACTTAAGAAATGCAGCGATTCCCTTAACAAAATGGTGGCAAGAAAGATTGTGCCTGAGGTGGGAAAAAAATGAAACTTGGATTCATTTTTTACTGATTAGATTGATTTGTTATGGAAATGGCTAGTTTATACTATTATGAAAAAGTAAAAAGTTGAGCCTTGATATTAATGCTTTATTCTACTGCAACCAAGGGAGTCAGAAGTCAATGCCTTTTCTTTTCTTCTTCCCTTCTCCCCTCCCCCTCCTTTCCTTTTCCCCTCCCCACTGTGTCCTACTATTTGCTTTGTGCTTTGTATTTTACTCTATAACAGTGTTTCTCAACCTTGACAATTTTAAGGCATCTGGACTTCAACTCCCAGAATTCCACAGCTAGCATTGCTGGCTGTGGAATTCTGGGAGTTGAAGTCCACATGCCTTAAAATTGTCAAGGTTGAGAAACACTGCTCTATAATCTAATAAAATTATTTTTAAAAAAGAAAAAAAAAGAATTATCTTTGAACAGCATAAAGTATGTCTAGCAAGGGATATGGGAAGTGTAGTCACCATATCACTTAAGCCAGGGTTCTTCAAACTTGGCCTTTTTTATGACTTGTGGACTTCAATTCCCAGAATTCCTCAGCCAGACACGTGGGCTGAGGAATTCTGGGAGTTGAAGTCCACAAGTCATAAAAGACTCGTGACTTAAGCCCTAGGCTTCCCAGACAATTTTGTCTATGACCTTTGGAAATTCTGGGATTTTAATCCCCATTTGTTTTATTTATTTCTTTGCATCCCACCTTTATTATTTTTACAAATAACTCAAGGTGGTGAGCATATTGCAACATAATTTCTCCTCCTATATTCCCCACAACTACAATAGTCCTGTGAGGTGGGTTGGGCTGACAGAGAGTGATTGGCCCAAAGTCACCCACCCACCTTTCATACCTAAGGTAGAACTAGAACTCACAGTCTCCTAGCCTGGTGCCTTAACCACTAGACCAGGGGTAGGCAACCTTGGCTCTTTTATGACTCATGGACTTCAACTCCCAGAATTCCTGAGCCAGCAATGGCTCAGCTTGGAAACCTCTCCTTTCCCCCTCAGCATGGTTGGCTCAGGAATTCTGGGAGCTGAAGTCCATGAGTCATAAAAGGGCCAAGTTTGAAGACCCCTCATTTAGAGGAACATATGAAAGCATAATTAATGTTAATTAATATAGACTTTAATAGTTTAGAGCAAGGGTAGGCAACCTTGGCTCTTTTATGACTCATGGACTTCAACTCCCAGAATTCCTGACCCATCATGGCTCAGCTTGGAAACCTCTCCCCTTCCCCTCAGCATGGCTGGCTCAGGAATTCTGGGAGTTGAAGTCCACGAGTCATAAAAGAGCCAAGATTGCCTACCCCTGCACTAGACCCAACTGGCCCCTGAGGAAAACAAAACAAATTTAGAAAACAAAAGATCAACCTTTTTCTTGAGTTGTCTTGTCTAGGGAAGACAACTCAAGATTTAAAGTATTAGCAAGTAACTTGTTAATCAAGATTCCAGATTTATTTATTTTTCCTAGATGGAAAAAAAAAAGAGATAAATGTTCAGTTGCTGAATATGACAAATGGTTTCTGCTTAAAACTGCCAGCTAAAATTTGTGAATGTTTGATCAGTCTGATAAGTGTTTTATCATGATGAAATCATATAGGCTTTCTCACTGGATTACAAAGGGCTTTTGATGTATTGAGGTGCAAAGCATTATTTAACTTTTCACTTTCTATAGCTGTACAAATGTAATGCCAGGAAGTTCTGCTTGTTTTTAATGCAGTAAAAATAAAACATTTTCTTCCAGTGTTTTCGAATACATGTTCCTGTAAAATTATCATCAATGATACCAAAGTGGTTTGTCATTGTCTTTTTCCAGGATATTTGCTTTCAGCTTCCCAACCCTGAGATTTCCTAAAGATCTCCCATATAAGTACTAACCAGGTTTAATTCTGCTTAGCTTCCAAACTCAGTCAAAGGCCATCAGATGTTGCCATTTTTTAGTGCTTTCTAGTAGTTGCAGCTGGAATCATTACAACAATTAATCAAACAATTAACTGAAAACTTGCACATTAAATCTAATGGGGATATCTTGCTGGATCGTTGGTTTTAATTCCCTCAGCCCAATTGTTGGTACAAATGAATTTCTTTTTCTGATTTTCAGCAGGGAATACACATGGAAACAGGTAAAAGATCAGTATGATGCATTTCTACTCCCCAGTAATGCCTGCTTTAGATGGTGATTTGCAAAGAAAGCATCTGCTTCCATCATTGTCCTTTCTCATCTCAACCATTCTCCTTGTCTAGAAAGGTAAGCTTTCCTTTTTACTTGACTTTTATGCTATTTTAGAATGTTGCTTTTTTTTGGAAACGTGGCATCACTGAGGTCTGCAGCTTGGATGCTCAGGTCTCAAACAGCACATGTGAAATAGGCCATCTGGGTCTCTCCAGATGTTCATAGCTTCAGTTCCTACAGCTGAAGTAGTGTATTGATTTCAAGGAACTTTGTGAGTCATTATCCAAACTACTTGGAAAGTGCCAAATATCGGGATTCCTCCATTTTCTAGATCATTCATTTATTTACGAATTTTGTAATTCACATACTGTATTATGTTAGCTGTAGAACTCCGAAGGTCCAAGCTTAACTTCCATAGCTTACATGCTGGGAACCGATATAGTAGTCACAGCAGGGGCCTTGAAACCTGGCCCTTTTATGACTTGTGGACTTCAACTCCCAGAATTCCTCAGCCAGCCACATGGCTTGGGGAATTCTGGAAGTCCATAAATCATAAAAGGGCCAAGTTTGAAGACCCCTGAATTACAATTTTAATTCAAATCAACAATTTAAAAAAGTATTTTAATAAAGTAGTTTAAATTTGTATAAATTAATTAAAAGTAGCTTCCAATAAACAAAACAGTTTGTTATTTTTTTTAAAAAAAATCAAAGTACACATTATACTATTTGTATCTTTTAGTGATTGGGTTTGAGTTATTGTATGTTTATATTACATTATCTACAATATCATACACTAGGAACAAGATACATAAATGTGGTAATACAGCAAACTCCAACATACAGCAGTTACAGCAGGAAACAGATGAGAGAGAGAGAGAGAGAGAGAGGGAGGGAGGGAGGGAGGGAGGGAGGGAGGGAGGGAGAGAGAGAGACACTCCAGCAAAAGCCTTCCCTTTTATACTCAGGCTCTTAAAGTGATACACACACCTGCTGAGTCATTCCTATCATTGCATCATCCACTTTACATTACATCAGCTGGATAGCCTTTAAATCATTTTCCTGACATTATTTTTAGAAAGACAGAAGAAAAAAGAATGGTGTTGATGTAAATGTTATCTATATGCTATTTCTTTCACCTTCCTGCTAACACTTTTTGGTGCTTTGCTACTACCTGTTCCTCTTCTGTGTGCTACATAATGTTGCTTACCTCAAAAAAGAGTAGTGTGATAAGTATATTTGTGTGTTAAACTTACATTCTGTGGTCAAGCTGTCACATTTAGCTAAGAATCAATAGCAGAGTGCAAAACCGCTTGAGGAAGAATAGCCAGTTTGTAATTTTAATTACGTATATTTTTGGCAGACAAAAAGGTCATGTAGGTGGAAACTCTTGAGAAACTCTACCTCATACCCACCCTGGGACCATTTAATATTTCAGGTTTGTGTCTACACAGTTATGCAGCTAGAACATTCATAATTTGCTTTTTTCCCCTAAAGGAAGATATCGAACTATGCTTATGTTCATAATTTTGAGACTATCTAATGTGGTGACTTCTTGGTTAAGCAGACCAACTTAGGGAAATTTCAGTAATGTTATATCACAGAGCATAATGCTCTAATACAGTGGTTCTCAACCTGTGGGTCGGGACCCCATTTGGGGTCGAACGACCATTTCACGGGGGTCGCCAAACAATGCAGTCCGTCATTTTTTCCCCCTTTTCCTTAGCTGTGCTACTCCCTTTTATTCTATTGGCTTTTGAAAGCCAATAGAATAGACTCTCTTGAATAGAGTCTAATTCTATTGGCTTTCAAAAGCCAATATGAATTGTCCCGGCTGTCTCTGCCCTGCTGAGCCCGCCAAAAGTCCCATTCTGCAAACGGTGCTGCACCAGTTGAGTAGTCCTCGACTTACGACCGGTTGGGGGTCGCGACATTAAAAAGTTTGAGAACCACTGCTCTAATAGTTCTTTGACTATTTCTAGTGGCATCACTAGCATATCCTTGGCTTTGTCTGAACCCTGATGTTTTGTGGAAGAATTTCAGCTACGACAGGAAAGTATTAAAACTATGATTGCTTATTATACATAATGGAGTGTCTGTGCATTTGATATACACATGTCCAATGTTTGTTTCAGACTGTGTCAGATAAGAAAGTGCAATTAAAGAGTAAGCTCCATTTAGTTCCTTTCTTGATATCTTAACTGATCCTAACATCCGATGGAAGATTTTTGCTAGACTGTTTTCTGTTTCCAGAAATTGTAGCTTATTTATTTTGTCCAGTTGACATTGTGGTATCCAGAAATGTTTCATCAAGGAAACTTACCAGATGTTTTCATACTCTGGATAGTCTGTTGAGGACCACTTGCAGTGGTGGGATTCAGCCAGTTCGCACCACTCCAGCAGAACCAGTAGCTAATTTTTTTTGTTGCCCAGGCTCAGAGTGGACTTCTGGAAGCGGCATCCACACAGAGAATTGGTTGTTCACATATTTGAATCCTACCACTGACTACTTGTATCTGACACTGCCCATTTGGTCCCTCTGTGGCTTTGTCTCTATAGTGGCAGAATGGTGTGTCTTTTAAATAAGTCCTAGCACACTCTGTATTTTGTTCCACTGGGCAAATTTTGCAACTGGCATGCTCCAGAGAGAGCAATGCTAGGTTCCTGTTTTAATACAATGCCTCAAAAGCATTCAACCCTTCGGTCAGAAATAGTTCACAGTGACTTTTGACCGGGTCTAACAGCAGATGAAAGCTCTGGCATGTTAGAAAGCCGTGTTAGAGACAAAACTTTGGTAACAGAAGCGGTAAAAATATATCTTGGCAGAAAATAAGTGAATCAGTAGCACAGCAGGACTGTAAGAAATACCCAGGCTCTAATTTATCTCATTGAAAAGACATTCAGTAGGCAAAGGGAACTTCAGAATTTCCTTTATGTTTATCCTCAAAGGAGGCTTTTAAAGCAGAATTTAACGTCCAAATGATGTTTTAAGGCCATACTTTTGTTTCTGTTAACTTTTGCAGGACGAAAGGCATGTTGGGCAATCAATGCCAACTCATCCCTTTTAAATCTTACTATTTCTACGAAGAGCTCGGGGTGATTTACTTGAGTTTATTCCATTTGGTGCTCAAAGCTACCCTTGAATTTGATTAGGCTCGGAATCTGGGCTTTGCTTCCGATGAATGCATCCTGGCAGACCAAGAGATATTAAATTAGAGAATGGGTTGGCAGTGAAAAGATCAGGCCTTTCGCAAAATGGGTGTCCTGCTGAATTTTTTATTTTTTAAGAATGAGTTCACAAATATGTTTTGGGATTTGAACCAGCTTACGCTTTGCGTGTTTGTTTTTGAACAGTTTTGTCTCTAGCTTTGCCATCTCCCTATCTCTGAACCGGCTGCTATGAGTACGGGTAGTCCTTTATTTTACAAAGTAAAATAAAAAAGGTCAGGGGAAAAAAAGGCATAACAATTTTCAACGAAGAGGTCATCATGTCTACACCACTTTCAAACTTACTTAGCTCTGTTTATCATTATTAACTTGGGGATATGAAGCTGTGGTTTGTGAAATTTCATATTGTGATTCCTCGCCAGCCAGTGGACATGGCAGCTGAGTCTGAGGAATCAAAGAGGAGGAGGAGGGGCCTGGGGTGGCATCAGAATCAGAGAAAGGCCTTGAAGAGCTCCAAGGCTTACAGTCGGATGAGGAGCCTGGCCCCTCTACTCGCGCTCAGGCTGAGACACAGCTATGCGGGGAGTCTGAGTTGGACAGTGATGAATCACAGCTGGGAGATATCCATGAAAATGCCTGCGAGAGAAGCGAGTAGGACAGAGGAATGCAATGGGGCTGCTCCAAAGGCAAAGGAGAAGGCATTAGGAAGCCACGCCTTGGCTGAATAATAAAAGGGATGGTGTAGGAGGTGCTGGTTGCCGAAGGCAACCTTTGTGTTGAGGATCGAGTTTCTGTGGACTGTGTTTGTTTGCCTTGGACATTGACTCAGGTCTGTGAATAATAAAAGGGGATTGGATTTTTTTCCCCTGTGGTTCCAGCCTGCTTGTTGGAAGAGGGATTTCTCATTGTGAGCATAACAAGGACTCACGTAGGCTGGGACAGAACATTTCATGACTTTGGTAGAATTATAATATTTATTATTTATTTATAAAATTTATAGGCTGCCTTTCTTATCTCCAGATAACTCTGGGGGGATTTACAATAATAAAAAAAATAAAATAAAGCTATGTAAATTAAAAAATATATAAATACCGTATATGCCGGTGTACAAGACAACCCGGCGTATAAGACAACCCCCATCTTTGTCGCCGAGCCGCATTCCTAGAACGTCGTCTTATACGCCGGAAACTGCCAGTATAAATATAATATAATAAATATAATATTTATTATTTATTTATAAAATTTATAGGCTGCCTTTCTTATCTCCAGATAACTCTGGGGGGATTTACAATAATAAAAAAAATAAAATAAAGCTATGTAAATTAAAAAATATATAAATACCGTATATGCCGGTGTACAAGACGACTCGGCGTATAAGACGACCCCCGTCTTTGGCGCCAAGTTTAGCGCTTGTGGAAGTCATCTTATATGCCGGCATATACGGTAAGTTGATGCAAAATCCAAAACGCTGCACAGTGTACGCGCTACATTATACATAAGACACAGAATAATACTCACAAATACTACAGAAATGGGTTTCAGAGCTCCCATTGTGCTAGACTTTATGCTTCCAGAGACTATTTCGGTACCCACTGATAAATGCAGAATATCATGTATTTGAACCCCAAAAACTATCACATCTAATCTGTAGGTAGGTAGGAGATAATGCTTATTTATATGCATGCAAAGGCTTAATCATTGATTTATTCCTCTCAAACATATAAGCAGGCTTCCCTGGGTTTTCAAACTGGTGTAAAGGCTCCTGCTTCAGTCAGGGGGTTGAACTAGAAGACCCCCAAGGTCCCTTCCAGCATATAATTCTATGTCTTTGTCTATGGTGGGCTGGTTGCCAGGCTATTTAGAACAGACAATTCATGGACAATATCCAGGAATTATGGAGGCATTTAGAAATGGCCTTAATGGGTTCTTGCAATTTCAAAATTTAATTTGTTGTTTGTTGTTAATTGTGAAGTCATGTCCGACCCATTGTGACCCCATGGACAACGTTCCTCCAGGTCTTCCTGTCCTCTACCATCTTCTGGAGTCCATTTAAGTTCACACCTACTGCTTCAGTGACTCCATCCAGCCATCTCATTCTCTGTCATCCCCTTCTTCTATTGCCCTCAATCTTTCCCAGCATTAGGCTCTTCTCCAGTGAGTCCTTTCTTCTCATTAGGTGGTCAAAGTACTTGAGTTTCAACTTCAGGATCTGGCCTTCTAAAGAGCAGTCGGGGTTGATCTCCTCTAGGACTGACCGGTTTGATCGCCTTGCAGTCCAAGGGACTCGCAGGGGTCTTCTCCAGCACCATAGTTCAAAGGCCTCAATTCTTTGGCGCTCAGCCTTTCTTATGGTCCAACTTTCACAGCCATACATTGCAACTGGGAAAACCATGGCCTGGACTATATGCACTTTTGTTGGCAGAAAATTTAATTACACCAATGGAAAGAATTAATTCCTGTGAGAAGTATTAATAAAAAGTGTAGAGATGGAATCCTGTTTCTAAAGGTCCATTAATATTGTTTTGTTTTCAGAAAGATAAAGAAGACAAGTATTTAATCTTTGAAGGAGCCTTCCTCTGACTTGCAGCACAGACTCAAAGAACATTGTGCGTGGGTCGTTTGTTTTTTTATGTTTTAATGTCAAAAACAATATTAAATTGTTTTTGAGGGATTATTTGACATATTTATATTCCCACAAAAGGTCAGAGAGCTCTTTAACATTCGGCTATATGGGGTCAAATTTATGGGGTGGAATCTTTGAAGTAGCAACCGCCGGGTGTAAATCCATCTTTGAATGTAGTTCTGCAATACATCTTTATTTTTTACAGGAATAGTTATATCTGAAACATGTTTCTTCTATGTTTTGTCGCATCAGGCCATTTTTTTCCCATACTGTTTTGCATTTATTTATAAGTGGCTGTAAATTCCTCCAGGATGGATTCCTAGAATTGGCAGCACGCTCATTTATAGAATAACAGGACTATCACTCGCCTCTATTCCACATATTAGGAAAATTCTGGATTGGCCTTTTCCTAGGTGAATACCTGTTGCAAGGCCAATTTGTGCCAAGGGAACTGAGAATGCCAGCACCCAATTTTCACCTGAATGTTTGGAAATCCCAAAGATCCATTTTCACGAGGTGACTGGATTTTCTTTGAAGACTTTTCGCTTCTATATCTGAAGAGCTGAAGAAGCTTCTTGGATGAGAAGCAAAACATCTTCAAAGAAAAACAAGAAAGTCCAGTTACCTCGTGAAAAAGCTTCTTTGGGATAGCTATGACCTGGATGACTGAGAATCTCCACAGACAATGTTTGGGAATGTTACCAAGCTCTTGAAGGCAGCCATGACTCTTGATTTTTTTTTTGTCTAGGACCAGGAGTGTCCAACTTGACAACTTTAAGACTTGTGGACTTCAACTGCCAGAATTTCCCAGCCAGCCACGAGAGTTGAAATCCACAAATCTTAAGGTTTCTAAGGTTGGATGATGACCCTAGTTCTAGGAGAAAGAATTAACTATGAGGCTAGAGCAAGGGTCTTCAAACTTGGCCCTTTTAAGACATGTGGACTTCAACTCCCAGAATTCCTCAGCCACCTTGCCTGGCTGAGGAATTCTGGGAGTCGAAGTCCACAAGTCATAAAAGGGCCAAGTTTGAAGACCCCTGTCTTAAATCTAACAAACAAAATGGAGGCTGGCTGAGGAATTCTGGGAGTTGAAATCCACAAGTCATAAAAGGGCCAAGTTTGAAGAACCCTGGGCTAGAGCTTTTCTGCAATATATATCCCAATCATCTATGGAGATTCTCAGTCATCCAGGTAAGGTTGTCCCAAATGTGCTTTTGTTTCAGGAGGCAACTGGACTTCTTTGTGTTTCTTTGGAAGATGTTTTGTTTTTCATCCAAGAAGCTTCTTCAGCTCTGACTGGATGGTGGGGAGTGGAAGGATTTATATTATACCATTTGTCTACCATCTGTCCACTCCCCACCATCTAGTCAAAGCTGAAGAAGCTTCTTGGATGAGAACCAAAACGTCTTCAAAAGAAGCAGAAGGAAGTCCAGTTGTCTCCTGAAAAAAAAAAAGTATGTTTAGGACTATAGCCCAATCATTTCTTAAGTTAGATTAATTATTTGGAAGGAGAATGTCCAGCACTGTTGCTGGGTTGACCCATGTTAGAATTGATGGACTATACATACCCTAGTATTATCCAGAGAATCTGAAGCTTTTTGTTTCCACTACAATCTTATTGATCATAGAGTATATGTAGGAATCAATCCATCCTGAATGAACAATGAGCACAAATTGATAACTTAAAGTGTTTGGAACAACGCCTTCTCCATTTATGCAGAACTGACTGCAAACAATGTTTCTGAATCTACATGGCAATTATCCATTGACTCTGCCTGTTGAGTTTATAATGTTTGCTGAATGCTTGTTCAATTTATCACGTTGTCAACGGTGGGGTGGGAAATATGCCTTCTATAGGCCCTCCATGAGCATGAACGAATGAATGCAATCAGTATCTGCTGGAGAAGACATTTAAACCTGCAAAATGAAGCAATGCTGCCCTTAAAATAAGCAGATCATATCTTGGCTGCAAACCAGATGACCACTAGCTGCAGACAGACAGCTTGGTATAGTGGTTAAGGCAGCAGGATAGAAATTGGGAGACTATGGGGAGTAAAACCAACTGGGTGACCTTGGGCCAGTCACGCATTCTCAGCCCTAAGAAGGAGGCAATGTATGTTTTCTGAGGTTTTCGCGGGTGTTTGTATGTAGGTCTTTGGTTGTTCGGGTTTTCTCCCGCGTAAAATTGGAAGTGTCTTGCTGCTCCAAGCACGAAGCTGAAAACACCAGCCTGAAGATGACGAATGGGACTTCGTCGAAACGTCGCCAAGACACTTCCAATTTTACGCGGGAGAAAACCCAAACAACCAAAGACCTATATATATATATATATATATATATATATATATAGGTCTTTGGTTGTTCGGGTTTTCTCCCGCGTAAAATTGGAAGTGTCTTGGCAACGTTTCGACGAAGTCACATTCGTCATCTTCAGGCTGGTGTTTTTAGCTTGCTTTGAGCAGCTTAGCTGTTTCTTCCTTTTAACTGCCAGTGGGGGTATGAACTGATTGGGTGGGAGCTTGGCTGTGTTCTGATTGGGTGGAGGTGTGTTCTGAATGGTTAGCTCTGGGCTTGGCTGTGCTCTGATTGGCTGGGGGAGTGTTCTGTTTGGTTGTGCTCAGGTTAGTCTGAGTTGCAGAGGGGTTTAAGATTTTGGGGTTAGGGAGTCGTTTGTCAATAAGGGCAGGTTTCCAAATGGCTGGTAGGCGGGAGGTATCATCTCGCTTGTTCATGCTGTGTGGGCGTTTTTCTATCTCGATGGCTTCTCTGATTATTCTGTTATTAAAATGTTCACTTTTGGCAATGGTTCTGGTATTTTTAAAGTCAATTTCATGTCCTGTGGCTTTAAGGTGTTGGACCAGGGAAGATGTTGGTTCCTCTTTTTTGACTGAGTTCTTATGTTCTTCAATGCGTGCACTTATTCTTCTGTTGGTTTGTCCGATGTATGTGGTGGGACAAGTGGTGCATGGGATTTCGTATACTCCTTGATTTTCTAATTCAATTTTATCTTTGGGGTTTCTAAGGATGGTGGATATTTTTCTGTTTGTGCAGAATGCTGTTTTGATGTTGTGTTTATGGAGGATCTTACTGATTCTGTCTGTGGTGCCTTTTATGTATGGGAGGAGGGCTTTGCCGTTTTCTTGTTCTTTGTCTTGGATTTTAGTGGGGGTTTCTTTTTGGATTAGGTTTGTAATCTTATTTCTATGGAATCCATTGGATGTTAGTACATTGGTGAGAGTGTGTAGTTCGGGTTTTAGGTGTTGTTCGTCAGCTAAGCGTTTTGTTCTGGAGATGAGTGTCTTGGCTACAGAGTTGATCTGTGCTGGGTGGTGGTGTGAGAGAGCGTGCAGATAGCGGTTTGTGTGTGTTTTCTTCTGGTAGATGGTGTGTCCTAGGGAGCCATTGGATTTCTTGTAGACTAAGACATCCAGGAAGGGAAGTTGGTTGTTAGCTTCTGTTTCCATGGTGAACTGTATTTTGGGGTGTAGGCTGTTGAGGTGTGTGAGGAAGTTGTCCAGTTTTTCTTTCCCATGTGGCCAGATTATGAAGGTGTCGTCTACGTATCTGAGCCAGAGTTTGGGTTTGTGATCCGATTTTTCTAGAGCTTGGGTTTCAAAGTGTTCCATGTAGAGGTTGGCAATGACAGGTGAGAGGGGTGATCCCATGGGTGCTCCTTCTGTTTGTTTGTATTTTTGTCCGTTATAGATGAAGTATGTGTTGGATAGGCAGTGGTTGGTCAGATCTAAGATGTGTTTGGGGGGGTTATATTTGTTTTGAATAGCTGTCAAGGCTTCTTTGATAGGCACTTGGGTGAAGAGGGATATGACATCGAAGCTCACTAGTAGGTCGCTGGGCTGTAGTGAGCTTCGATGTCATATCCCTCTTCACCCAAGTGCCTATCAAAGAAGCCTTGACAGCTATTCAAAACAAATATAACCCCCCCAAAACACATCTTAGATCTGACCAACCACTGCCTATCCAACACATACTTCATCTATAATGGACAAAAATACAAACAAACAGAAGGAGCACCCATGGGATCACCCCTCTCACCTGTCATTGCCAACCTCTACATGGAACACTTTGAAACCCAAGCTCTAGAAAAATCGGATCACAAACCCAAACTCTGGCTCAGATACGTAGACGACACCTTCATAATCTGGCCACATGGGAAAGAAAAACTGGACAACTTCCTCACACACCTCAACAGCCTACACCCCAAAATACAGTTCACCATGGAAACAGAAGCTAACAACCAACTTCCCTTCCTGGATGTCTTAGTCTACAAGAAATCCAATGGCTCCCTAGGACACACCATCTACCAGAAGAAAACACACACAAACCGCTATCTGCACGCTCTCTCACACCACCACCCAGCACAGATCAACTCTGTAGCCAAGACACTCATCTCCAGAACAAAACGCTTAGCTGACGAACAACACCTAAAACCCGAACTACACACTCTCACCAATGTACTAACATCCAATGGATTCCATAGAAATAAGATTACAAACCTAATCCAAAAAGAAACCCCCACTAAAATCCAAGACAAAGAACAAGAAAACGGCAAAGCCCTCCTCCCATACATAAAAGGCACCACAGACAGAATCAGTAAGATCCTCCATAAACACAACATCAAAACAGCATTCTGCACAAACAGAAAAATATCCACCATCCTTAGAAACCCCAAAGATAAAATTGAATTAGAAAATCAAGGAGTATACGAAATCCCATGCACCACTTGTCCCACCACATACATCGGACAAACCAACAGAAGAATAAGTGCACGCATTGAAGAACATAAGAACTCAGTCAAAAAAGAGGAACCAACATCTTCCCTGGTCCAACACCTTAAAGCCACAGGACATGAAATTGACTTTAAAAATACCAGAACCATTGCCAAAAGTGAACATTTTAATAACAGAATAATCAGAGAAGCCATCGAGATAGAAAAACGCCCACACAGCATGAACAAGCGAGATGATACCTCCCGCCTACCAGCCATTTGGAAACCTGCCCTTATTGACAAACGACTCCCTAACCCCAAAATCTTAAACCCCTCTGCAACTCAGACTAACCTGAGCACAACCAAACAGAACACTCCCCCAGCCAATCAGAGCACAGCCAAGCCCCTAACCATTCAGAACACACCTCCACCCAATCAGAACACAGCCAAGCTCCCATCCAATCAGTTCATACCCTCACTGGCAGTTAAAAGGAAGAAACAGCTAAAACCACACATTGCTGCTCAAAGCAAGAAGCTAAAAACACCAGCCTGAAGATGACGAATGTGACTTCGTCGAAACGTTGCCAAGACACTTCCAATTTTACGCGGGAGAAAACCCGAACAACCAAAGACCTATATACAAATACCCGCGAAAACCTCAGAAAACATATATATATATATATATATATATATATATATATATATATATATATATATATATATATATATTCTGAGGTTTTCGCGGGTGTTTGTATGTAGGTCTTTGGTTATTCGGGTTTTCTCCCGTGTAAAATTGGAAGTGTCTTGGCGACGTTTCGACGAAGTCCCATTCGTCATCTTCAGGCTGGTGTTTTCGGCTTCGTGCTCCTAGAAGCAGGAAGCCGAAAACACCAGCCTGAAGATGACGAATGGGACTTCGTCGAAACGTCGCCAAGACACTTCCAATTTTACGTGGGAGAAAACCCGAATAACCAAAGACCTACATATATATAGATAAATACATAGAGAAATATAGATAAATACATAGATAAATCTGAAAACATGACCAAACCATCAACCTTGTGATCATTGAAATGTTCTAGAAATGCCCAAGACAAAAAAATTGCCTCAGGAAAAAGAGGGGAAATATTGATTTGATTTCAGAACAGTGACATGTCTCAGTAGTAGGCTGGCGATGGAAGAAAAGCATTGCCAGGGGAATGAGGTGAAATAAATGGGTTGGTTCTTTTTGTCATGGTTTAAGAGAATAAGAAGATGAAGACCTAGAAGCCAAGGGTCCATATTATGTTCTAAGGCAGCTTTAAGGAGAAACTTTACTTCAGCTTTCAATGAAGTGAAGTCCATCTTTATTGATCTGCTCAGCTCTAACAAAATTAGCAAACAGAAGAATAGGGGACTTTGTCACTCCTTTATGGAGGTATAGATCTCAACCATTTTCAAAAATAATAAATCTTTAAAAAAAAAACAGTGTTTGCTTTCACCCTCTCTTGTTAGAGGCAAAAGGTGACCTGCATAATTATTATTGGATGTGAAATGGAGGATGGCATTGTAACTCAATTGGCAACAAACCACAGAGATGTGTAAAACAGATTAAATAATGCTGGTGCACACTGATGGTGTCTGGTTTGAATACAGAAGGTGGAATGGTATTTGCATGTATGTGTGTTTGAGAAAGAAGGACAGTTTGGAAATAGGCTCCTGATTTAAAAATTTCCCTTGCCAAATTCTTGGAATTTCCCCTCAAATGTCTTTCACATAGTTGAATAAAGATGGAATCAATATATAGAGGAGAAATGCAAAAAACCTTCAACTTTTAGATTCTGTCCTCATCAGAAGCCTGTCTCAACTGATTGACTCTTGAATGTTATGTCTTTGTTATTGATAACTGGAGTTGTGCCATTCACTGGTGGTGCAGTGATTAGAATGTGGTATTGCAGGCAAACTCTGCTCACAGTCTGCAGTTTGATTCTGATGGGGCTCAAGGTTGACTCAGCCTTCCATCCTTCCGAGGTCGGTAAAATAAGGACCCAGATTGTTGGTGGCAAGAGGCTGACTCTGTAAACTGCTTAGAGAAGGCTGTAAAGCAATATGAAGCAGTATATAAGTCTACGTGCTATTGCTAGTGCTATCCAGTCCACACTGCTTCATTCTCAATCTTCTCTTTTTTATTCTGTAAACCACTCAGAGAGTGCTGTAAAGCATTCTCTGTTGGCCACTGAGCCATGAAAATAGCTACTGAGTGCATGCCTCGTGGATGCTAGCAGCCCCGTTTGCGCATGCGTGGGGCACTAGCACCATTGCCAGTGTCATGTGGCCAGTTTGTGCACATGCGTGGGTGCTAGCAGCCCACTTGCGCATGTGTGCGGGCACCAGTGTCTCCACCAGTGCTGCTGTGAGTGTGTGCAGCTCACTTGTGCATGCGCGTGAGTGCTAGCCTCGCTGCCATACGCACCCCTGTTTGATTATTCCTGGCTTGGACTGGACCCTGGTGCTGCCACTTCTGGAAGTCTGTTCTAGGCCTCAGAGGCCCAGGCGTGCATCAAATAAGGGAACTGTTTGTTTAGGTATTTGAATTCCACCACTGCCTTCAATGATTCTACTGGTGTCTAATTTATCATAACCTGTTGAAGGAGAAGGAGTGGCAGACCCTGGGGGTGGGAGTGGTGAGTGGAGTCAAACATGTCATCAGTCTGGAGTTGTTAGATTCCCACAATTAGTCTAAGCCTCTTGAATCCATTAACACTTGCTTAGCACCAATTTAACACTGACCATTAGTTGACTAGATTCTTGTGTATAGGCATGAGCAATAAATCACTAATCTGGAGTTTTAAAAAGTTCCTCATCCTTCGTGTCTCAACCCTGCTCAATAAATTGTTTATTACACTAGTTTCCTTTATTATCCGAGCTGACCATAGGAATGAATGCATTCTAGGATAAAGAAAAACAAAACATTTCTGTATAAAATAAAGAAGTGCCATCAAGATTACCAATACTCTGAGTGTCTCAGCAATATGCTAGCTTCCAGGAAGATACATTTCTTTGGTTTTTCTCCTAGTTCATCTTCATCTTTGGGGGCATAGGAAAAATGCCAATCCACAATTATTTGGTGTCACTTCCAGCATAAAAACGATTAATTGCCATGTTGAGATTATATTGGTTCTTCATTGAGAGCGAAGGTTTCTTTGCCAAAGAGAAAAGGCTGGTGTTCATAGCTAAAAAAAAAAAGATCTGTCGAAGGATCCTAGAGACCATGAAACATTGATCAAGTGTCTGTCATTGTGATACATAACAAGAAAAAGAGGAGGCCAGCTCTTCTTGTACACAACTGATCTTTGCAAAACACACTGGGGTGGCTTAAAGTTGGACTCTTTCAATGGTAAAAGTATTTTGATAATGGTTGAACTTGTCCGCTGTTTTGATAATACTTGAGTAATTGCTTCACTTTTTGTATCGGCATGAAAATTATTCTGTGAAGATAAGCTTGGCAAGACATTGGTTGCCCGAATTAAGCAGAGACATTATTAAATATTTGAACACCAGACTCTTGCTTCAGTGTGACTTCTATCTTACAGAGAAAAACAGGATTGGGATTTTTCTCTCCCTCATTTTTTTTTTCTTCTTCTTCTCACCCTAGTTAGGCTTACGTTTCTTAATAATGAATGGCTTAAGGTCCTTAGTGAACATTCTGGCTGATTAAGAACTAAATTCTTGGGGTGTCCAATAATCTGTCCTTTACATCTGCTGGCTCAAATGCAAATGTCTCTCCTCATTTATACCATGTTATAAAATGTAAATGAATGCCCTAAAACAGGTTTTTTGAAAGCTTCATTTTCTTGAGGAGAGATGATTAGGGCATTAGGTGAAACTTTAATTTTGATTTGAAAAGTTAAAAAAAATCAGTATTTATTGCTTGTCTCAAGGTGTATATTATTCTTATTCATTTACTATTCTTTTTTAACAAGGCAGACAATTTTAATTCAGGCTGCTGGTTCTTTTTAGCTAAGTTTTTTTTTCTCCCTGACATTACTTGGAGAGAAAGCATCGCTTCTGTCATTTACTGCTGTAATGGAGCAGGTAGAAGTCAATTAGTCCCAGAAAAATCTCTTCTCAAGTGACCTTAATATCAGAAGATTATTTTCAGAAAGTGCTTGTTTTGCAGCCGAACATGCTTTTCCATGTTTTTACTCCATTAGCTATATCTTTGGGCAATTAAATAGCAATTCTCCATTCAGCCAAAAAAGCATTCTTCTTGTCCTCAATCCATAGAAGAGAGAGCTAGAATTTTGTTTTGTTCAGAATAATTAGAGAAAGCTCCATGTAAGAAGAAGCTTAGCCCTTAGATATTGAGATGCACAATAATTTTGAGAAACTAATGAGAACCACAGAGGGTTCCTAACTAAGAATTTGACCCCCAAGGGTCCCAACCTTGAAACAGCTAAACTGAACGCAAAATCCTAGCCCTTTGAGAAATTTGTTTCAAAGCTGGGATGTGGCCTTCTTATTTAGAAAAATATGAAACCTATGAAATGCTCGTTCTCAGTGGGTGGTGTTCAACTGGGTAGAGAAAACAGTGCTGTCCCTTTGGGACATAATTGGATTAACCCACCACCATCAGAACACCAGAAAGACACACTCAGACTCAGGTCAAAGTTCAGTTACAAACAAAAGCCCAAGAAGGTATAAAAACCCACTTCCTACTACATGTGGTCACTTTTTTTCCAGAGCCATCTTTCTGTCTGGCTCTCCTCTTCAATAAACTACCACCTTCTTTCTAAAGCAGTCTCCATTTTGATTATTCCTGGCTTGGACTGGACCCTGGTGAAGATTTTTCCTTCAACAGTGGTATCCAATTATTTTAAAAAGGCTGGAAAAGGGGAAAAAATGAAATGCGAATGACAAAAAGTAAAATATTTTTTAAATTATTTTAAATACTTGAATTGTTGAATTGTCCTGCAGTGAGTTGCCTGTGGTGAGTTGTCCCATTCAGCCCACTCCTTCAATAGTATATTTTTATAGATACTCCCACCTTAAGCCAACCCCTTGGCTTAATGTTTGAGGGTGATAGTTCCTTCTCCGAGCTTGTTGGTCGGTTTCTGAATATTTCATTACCTGGCTAGGTAACCAGGCTAGGTACCATGCAAGCCCACCCTTCCACCAGGAGTTCACCTCCCAATGACTCTGACCCGATGTAACCTTCCCATCACAAGACCATCACAAGACTCAATGATGACTCACACTTGACCCATCACAAGACCCATCACAGACCCTCATTTGACATAACCACATCTGAAGCCCTTATAAACAGAAGAACACCGACATCCCCTAAACTCTGTTGAAGATGTTACCTAACCTGGTAACAAAACATTTGGAAATTAACCCACAAGCTCAGGGAATGAACCTCCACCCTCATCCTATACTCAAGCTACAGATATTCGCCACTATTGCAAAGTAATATTAATTAATATTGCTTAGCTAGTGTGTAAAATGTTCAGCAACCATCAGCACATTTACTCCTACTTTCCAGTAACAGAGCATAGTAGCCCCTCCCTTCTACTGTAAGTTCTTCTTTTCACATAGCATAGCATTACTTTATGGATTCAGCAAAAATATTTATATTTTAGCACAATCATCTAGTTCTAAGTGCATTTTAAGCTCGTCTGCTCTCCAGATTTCCTGTTTCTTTGTCCCCTGTCTACATTTGGGGTTCTGTTTCAGCAAGCTGGGGATTTAGCTAGCGAAGTTGTTTCTATCCCTCTTTATGCATGAACAATTAGCGAACTTCAAATCAGCAACAGCTGTACTCACATAAATTAAGAGAAGACCATCTTAGAGAAGATCTTAAAATACAGTGTCTTCTAACCTTTATTTCAATGGCATGTCAATGACTGCAGAAAGATTGATCAAATGCTTTGCAAATGGTAAAGAATAGAATTTGTGGATCCCTGATCTTTTTTCCATTTTCAGGCTGGGAGAGATGCTAACTGAGAGAAACATCAAGGAGATTGGTCATTTGTCCTGCTAATGCAGTGTTTCTCAACCTTGACATTGCTGGCTGTGGAATTCTGGGAGTTGAAGTCCACATGCCTTAAAACTGTCAAGGCTGAGAAACACTGTGCTAATGTGTTGACTTACTTGCCACTGTTTACTTTTTTCAAGAACTCAAAAGATCTCTGTTTGGAGTAAGGAATAAGATTTATTTAACAAATGGTATGAGGAAAAGAGTTTCTTCAAATCCTAACAAATACTGTGCTTAATTGGACAAATGGCCTAGATATTCATATATAAAACACTTATTCCATTCTCACAAACAAAGGTATTTCAAAATATAATTTATAACTTATACATAAAACGTCCTGAACTCCTCATGCATTGCAAAATTACATGTTTCCATCATATGTACCATAGTATTATAGGCTCCTTTTATATATTTTCATTACTGCTATTCATGTACTCTATGCCAGAAGAGAGATGTTTGTGATAAACTGAATAGTTCTAGTCTAACTGAACTGATTTTCCATGCTATAGAACTGGATTCAGATTTAAACTTTTGAAAAATATTTTAAAATTTACCGTCTTGGCCACTTTTTCTGCAAGTTGGCTAATAGGTACATTATTTTCAGAATGCTAAACTTTGTTGATTGAAGTTTTTCCACTGAGCCCTTCCATTCTCAATGTTATGAACATTGCTGATTTCTACATATTTATTTTGTCCCATTATTACCTGTCTTAAAAGAGAAGTGTATGTTTTGTAGGCATTTGAAGTGTACAGGCTGGGGAATTTGTACATCCCCAGGTAATGAAAATGAAGAGAGGCTAGAAACTAAATCCTAAGAGAAGACATTGAAGGAACTGGTTATGTTTAAGCTTGAGAGAAGAAGACTGAAGAATAGAATGCAGATGGTCTTTGATTTATGGACACTATTGAGCCCAACAATTCTGTTGCTAAGTGAGACAGTTGTTAAGTGAGTTTTGCCTTGTTATACGACCTTCCTTGTCGCAGTTGTTAAGTGAATCGCTGCAGTTGTTAAGTAACATGGTTGTTAAGACAATCTGGCTTTCCCATTGACTTTGCTTGTCAGGAGATTGCAAAAAGCCATCACATTGCAATAGCAATAACAATAGCACTTAGGTTATCATTTATTTAACAATTTATAATGCTTTACAGCCCTTTCTAAGTAGTTTACAGAGTCAGCCTATTGCCCCCAACAATCTGGGCCTCATTTTGCTGACCTCAGAAGGATGGAAGGCTGAGTCAACCTTGAGCCAGTCAGGATTGAACTGCTGGCAGTAGGCAGAGTCAGCCTGCAATACTGCACTTTAACCACTGCACCACATGTCTTGAGACACTGCAACTATCATACCAAGTATCTGAATTTTGATCATGTGTCCACGGGGACGCTGCAATGGTTGTAAGTGTGAAAAATGATCAGAAGTCACTTTTTCAGAGCTGTTGTAACTTTGAATGGTCACTAAATAAACTTACGTTATTGTCAGGTTAAAAATCTGTTCTTTATAAGCTTGTCTCTAGATCATAGAACCAAAAGGTTGGCATCCAACTGAACATCAGTAAAAACAATTTGATGGTAGAGCAATTATTGAGAGAACTCTGAACTTGCTTTCACTGAGTGTATTTAGATATCATCAGCCTGAGATACTTTAATTTGAATCTGGATTTGGATCGAGTTGGTGTAGTGATTAAAGTGGTTGGACTGTGATCAGGGAGATCATTCTAAGCCAAATTAGGGCTGTGGGGGAACACTGGAGAAATAGCTATATAAAGATCTAATCTGTTTGATGTTACCTATTTCATATAGAATAGACAATTTTAACTCTGCAACTTTGCTCGCATTTTTTTCCATTTCCCTGTTCTGTATCTTTCTGGATTTTGTTTTTCAAAACAGTATCTGGGAGTTGTCATTTTCATTTCCAAAATGGAAACCTAGCTAATTTGTTTCAAATACAATGTCATGTCAGACTACATTGTACGCTGCTGAAATGACTTCAGCCTCTTTGCTTGGCCCAGAGTATTATTTCAAGAAAGGTAAGAATGCCAGAATTGTTTAAATCAAAGCAGACGTTTTGTGAGTTGTTTGCAGGCAGCAATCTAAAGCATGTGCCAGTGCTTTGATAATGAAGGGAAAACATTAATAAGATAGCTTGTCATCTAATCATTCCTTCCAATTTGTTCACAATTAGACTTAATGCCATACCTAATGCAGGGATTATGCAGTTTTATGTGCATGATTTGCAAAACTGTTTATTCATACAGACATAGACACACACACACACACAATCACAATCAGGGACTTTGTCGATTTACTTTGAGACAGCAAGGCTGTCTAAGCTCTCTTAAAAGACAGAGAGATTCCTATTGCTGAGCTTTCTCAAATATGAATTATAATTCAGGTGAATGGCTTGAATAATAATAATAATAATTTGGAAGGGAGCTTGGAGGTCACCTAGTCCAACCCCCTGCTCAGGCAGGAAACCCTATACCATTTCAGACAAATGGTTGTCCAGTCTCTTCTTAAAAACGTCCAAACGTGGGAGCATTTGGGGAAAATTTGGAGCAATAAAAGAACTGTTTGAATTGCCAGCTGACTGCATTGCCTCTGTGCTGTGCGCCTGGGTCATCACAGTTTCCCTTGTGCAAATTTACAATACTGCCTTGTCCGCAGCAGGTATAGTAGAGATGGAAAGCTGATCACAGTAACCAGGGGATTGGTTTTGAGGATGTAGGATTCTTAAAGAAGGAGGAGGGAGATGGACAAAAATAGACATTTATAAAATTATAAGTTGAGAATTACATATGGAAAATAATAACATTGGAATGCTGTTGGCCAGACATTTAGCAGTGAAAAAAAAGGGCCACATTGTACCATTAAGGCATTGAATTCCTTTTCAGAAGACTGATGACATCTGTTAACTTAGAGATGGTTTCAAATTACATTCCATTCATTTATATAATTGAAGCCATCCAATGGAGGACTTATCTAGCGAAGTTATCTAAACTGAGGGACAACCCGTTCTGACTCTAGGGAGTAATCACTTCTATTTCAAAACATTAAACAAAATTAATCTCCTCCTCTGATTCTCTCTCCCCCTCCTCCCCCACCCCCGGAACACTTTACTCAATTCCATACCGAACTATAAAAGGACTGATAGCTCTTTTACAACTTAATAAAAAGATGATTGCTCCAAACTGCGCAGGTCACGAGGCGTCATTTTGTTAGAGAAGAGGAGACACAGGAGGTGATGGGAATTCAGTTCTAGGACTAAACATGAAAGCCTCCAGGAAAAGTTGAACAAACCAGACTGAATTCTCTAAATAACACCCCTAGAGTGATCACATCACAGAGATAATACAGACTGTTCTGGTTTTTAGTAATGCTTTCTTTGATATATTTTAATACACATTTCTTTATAGTTTGCATTCCTTCATGTCGCATTACAGTAGGAAAATTAATACATTTCATAAACAAAGCACATTCATACTACTGTAGAATTGAGTATCTGTCCTACTTTCCTAAAGGGACAATTGATTGCACATACTGAGCATGACATGTATGTTTTGATTCGCCACTTAAAAAATAAATACAAAAGCTATTAAGGAAATCAACCATGTGTCTGATTGATCTTACAGCTGGCTATGCATTGAGCTTATATTTTTTATATATATAAAAGCAGATGGATGTCTGTCAAAAGCTTGTATTATATAGGTTGTTTCCATGGGATAATTTCCACTCTTACATTGAAGAATAGAGGACAAAATTGAAAAATAATCTGGCTCTCAAATCTTATGTAATCCCTGATCTACTTTCAAATGGCCTCTGCAAGTTATCTGTTGTGAGATGAAAGAGAGAAGAGGCTATCAGGGGGAGAATAAGTAGTGCTATTGTAGAACAGGCAGGGCTGAGATCGGAGTTAAATGGGATATCAGTTGAGAGTTCTTATGTTGTCACAAACATTCTCTTGATTTCTATTAGATTAATATCAGGCTCAAAGGAACAAGCCTATTTGTTAAGTTGCAGCCCAGAAGATTTACTCAAGCCTATATATAAGAATCTAGCCAATTTAGGTTCAATACTAAATTGGCAAGAGATGAGAGTCAACAGAATTCAAGAAGAATTGGACTTGATAAGGACAAGAAGCAATGGATGAAAACTAATCAAAGAAAGAAGCAACCTAGAACTAAGGAGAAATTTCCTGACAGTTAGAACAATTAATCAGTGGAACAACCTGCCTCCAGAAGCGGTGAATGCTCCATCACTGGAAATTTTTAAGAAGAGACTGGACAACCATTTATCTGAAATGGTATAGCATTTCCTTCCTGAGCAGGGGGTTGGACTAGAAGACCTCCAAGATCCCTTCCAACTCTATCATCGTCGTCATCATCATCATCATCATCATCATCATCATCATCATCATCATCATTATGGATCATCGCACAGTCAGCCAGATGTTCAGACTGGATTTGGCATTTTGTCTACCTATCGAGTCCTCCCCAAGGACCTGGGATAGGCAGATGTGGATGTTTGATGGTATTACAAATATCGTCACAGGATGGAAGCAGTTCCTAGTAAGGCCGCCTTTTGCAATTGACTAATGGCAAATTTGTCAATGCTAATGGTGTTCAAGTGGTGCTCCAGTTGTTTTGGGATTGCACCCAAGGCGCCTATTACTATTGGTACTACCCTTGCTTGCTTTTGCCACAGTCTTTCTATTTCTATTTGTAGGTTTTTGTATGTTGTTATCTTCTCCAGTTCTTTCTCGTCTATTCTGCTGTCTCCAGGCACTGCCACGTCCACTATCCAGACTTTTTTGTCTTTCTTATCGATAATTGTTAAGTCCGGGGTGTTATGTTGCAGGTGCTTGTCTGTTTGAATTCTGAAGTCCCAGAGCAGTTTAATTTTATCATTTTCTATGACTTTCTCTATTTTATGATCCCACCAGTTTTTGCTTACAGGCAAATGATATTTTTTGCAGATCTTCCAATGCACCATTGTTGCTACTTTGTCATGCCGCTGCTTGTAGTCAGTCTGTGCGATCTTCTTGCAGCAGCTTACCAGGTGGTCCACTGTTTCTTCAGCTTCTTTGCATAGGCGGCACTTACTGTCTGTTGCTGTCTTCTCAATTTTGACTTTGTATGCATTTGTCCTTAAGGCTTGGTCTTGTGCAGCCAGAATTAGTCCCTCGGTCTCTTTCTTCAATTTTCCTGCTCTTAGCCATTGCCAGGTTTTTTATTATCTGCTTTCCCAGCTATTTTTTTTAATATACTGGCCATGTAGTGCTTTGTCTTCCCATGCCTCTATTCTGTTCTTCATTTGGTCTTTCTTGTAGGCCAGTTTGGTCTCTCCAGTAGTCAGTAAGCCTTCCTGATATACTAATTTCAGTGCATCTTCATCACTGTTCTTCAGATATTTTTCCAAAGCCATTTTTTCTTCTTCAACCATTTGATGTACTTGCAGCATTCCAAGCCCACCTATTTGCCTTGGTAGATAAAGTCTGTCAATATCACTGCGTGGATGAAGGGCATGATTCATTGTCATTATTTTTCTGGTCTTCCTATCCATTGCTGCTGCTGCTACTACTACTACTACTACTACTACTACTACTACTACTATTATTATTATTATTATTATTATTATTATTATTATTATTATTAATCATCCCACAGTCAGCCAGATGTTCAGACTGGATTTGGCATTTTGTCTACCTATCGAGTCCTTACCCAGGACCTGGGATAGGCAGATGTGGATGTTTGATGGTATTACAGATATCGTCGCAGAATGGAAGCAGTTCCTAATAAGGCCGCCTTTTGCAATTGACTAATAGCGAATTTGTCAATGCCAATGGTGTTCAAGTGGTGCTCCAGTTGTTTTGGGATTGCACCCAAGGAGCCTATGACTATTGGTACTACCCTTGCTTGCTTTTGCCACAGTCTTTCTATTTCTATTTGTAGGTCTTTGTATTTTGTTATCTTCTCCAGTTCTTTCTCTTCTATTCTGCTATCTCCAGGCACTGCCACGTCCACTATCCAGACTTTTTTGTCTTTCTTATCGACAATTGTTAAGTCTGGGGTGTTATGTTGCAGGTGCTTGTCTGTTTGAATTCTGAAGTCCCAGAGCAGTTTAATTTTATCATTTTCTATGACTTTCTCTATTTTATGATCCCACCAGTTTTTGCTTACAGGCAAATGATATTTTTTGCAGATCTTCCAATGCACCATTGTTGCTACTTTGTCATGCCGCTGCTTGTAATCAGTCTGTGCAATCTTCTTGCAACAGCTTACCAAGTGGTCCACTGTTTCTTCAGCTTCTTTGCATAGGCGGCACTTACTGTCTGTTGCTGTCTTCTCAATTTTGACTTTGTATGCATTTGTCCTTAAGGCTTGGTCTTGTGCAGCCAGAATTAGTCCCTCGGTCTCTTTCTTCAATTTTCCTGCTCTTAGCCATTGCCAGGTTTTATTATTATCTGCTTTCCCAGCTATTTTTTTTCATGTATTGGCCATGTAGTGCTTTGTCTTCCCATGCCTCTATTCTGTTCTTCATTTGGTCTTTCTTGTAGGCCAGTTTGGTCTCTCCAGTAGTTAGTAAGCCTTCCTGATATACTAATTTCAGTGCATCTTCATCATTGTTCTTCAGATATTCTTCCAAAGCCATTTTTTCTTCTTCAACCATCTGATGTACTTGTAGCATTCCACGCCCACCTATTTGCCTTGGTAGATAAAGTCTATCAATGTCACTGCGTGGATGAAGGGCATGATTCATTGTCATTATTTTTCTGGTCTGCCTATCCATTGCTTTTAGTTCTGCTTGAGTCCAGTCCACTATTCCAGCTGTGTACCTAACTGGGATTGCCCAGGTGTTGATTGCCTTTATGGTATTTCCTCCATTGAGTTTGGATTTTAAGATCTTCTTCACTCTCTTGATGTATTCACCTCTAATCTTTTTCTTGACTTCAGTGTGCTTGATGTTGTCAGCTTGAAGGATACCCAAGTATTTGTAGTACTCTTCCTCATCCAGACTCTTAATGTTATTTTCGTGGGGCATCTTGATTCCTTCAGTTTTCATTATTTTTCCTTGTTTGATAGTAAGTAATAATAATAATAATAGTAGTAAAGTTGGAAGGGACCTTGGAGGTCATCTAGTCCAACCCCCTGCTCGGGCAGGAAACCCTACACCATTTCGGACAAATGGCTGTCCAGTCTCTTCTTAAAAACTTCCAGTGTTGGAGCATTTACTGCTTCTGGAGGCAAGCTATTCCACTGCTCCATTACAATATCTTGGCTATATATACGGACAGTGTTGAGCAGCGATTTTTTATGATTATTATTATTATTATTATTATTATTATCGATCATCGCACAGTCAGCCAGATGTTCAGACTGGATTTGGCATTTTGTCTACCTATCGAGTCCTTACCCAGGACCTGGGATAGGCAGATGTGGATGTTTGATGGTATTACAGATATCGTCGCAGGATGGAAGCAGTTCCTAATAAGGCCGCCTTTTGCAATTGACTAATAGCGAATTTGTCAATGCCAATGGTGTTCAAGTGGTGCTCCAGTTGTTTTGGGATTGCACCCAAGGAGCCTATGACTATTGGTACTACCCTTGCTTGCTTTTGCCACAGTCTTTCTATTTCTATTTGTAGGTCTTTGTATTTTGTTATCTTCTCCAGTTCTTTCTCTTCTATTCTGCTGTCTCCAGGCACTGCCACGTCCACTATCCAGACTTTTTTGTATTATTATTATTATTATCATTCATCGCACAGTCAGCCAGATGTTCAGACTGGATTTGGCATTTTGTCTACCTATCGAGTCCTTACCCAGGACCTGGGATAGGCAGATGTGGATGTTTGATGGTATTACAGGTATCGTCGCAGGATGGAAGCAGTTCCTAATAAGGCCGCCTTTTGCAATTGACTAATAGCAAATTTGTCAATGCCAATGGTGTTCAAGTGGTGCTCCAGTTGTTTTGGGATTGCACCCAAGGAGCCTATGACTATTGGTACTACCCTTGCTTGCTTTTGCCACAGTCTTTCTATTTCTATTTGTAGGTCTTTGTATTTTGTTATCTTCTCCAGTTCTTTCTCTTCTATTCTGCTGTCTCCAGGCACTGCCACGTCCACTATCCAGACTTTTTTGTCTTTCTTATCGACAATTGTTAAGTCTGGGGTGTTATGTTGCAGGTGCTTGTCTGTTTGAATTCTGAAGTCCCAGAGCAGTTTAATTTTATCATTTTCTATGACTTTCTCTATTTTATGATCCCACCAGTTTTTGCTTACAGGCAAATGATATTTTTTGCAGATCTTCCAATGCACCATTGTTGCTACTTTGTCATGCCGCTGCTTGTAATCAGTCTGTGCAATCTTCTTGCAACAGCTTACCAAGTGGTCCACTGTTTCTTCAGCTTCTTTGCATAGGCGGCACTTACTGTCTGTTGCTGTCTTCTCAATTTTGACTTTGTATGCATTTGTCCTTAAGGCTTGGTCTTGTGCAGCCAGAATTAGTCCCTCGGTCTCTTTCTTCAATTTTCCTGCTCTTAGCCATTGCCAGGTTTTATTATTATCTGCTTTCCCAGCTATTTTTTTAATGTATTGGCCATGTAGTGCTTTGTCTTCCCATGCCTCTATTCTGTTCTTCATTTGGTCTTTCTTGTAGGCCAGTTTGGTCTCTCCAGTAGTTAGTAAGCCTTCCTGATATACTAATTTCAGTGCATCTTCATCATTGTTCTTCAGATATTCTTCCAAAGCCATTTTTTCTTCTTCAACCATCTGATGTACTTGTAGCATTCCACGCCCACCTATTTGCCTTGGTAGATAAAGTCTATCAATGTCACTGCGTGGATGAAGGGCGTGATTCATTGTCATTATTTTTCTGGTCTGCCTATCCATTGCTTTTAATTCTGCTTGAGTCCAGTCCACTATTCCAGCTGTGTACCTAATGACTGGGATTGCCCAGGTGTTGATTGCCTTTATGGTATTTCCTCCATTGAGTTTGGATTTTAAGATCTTCTTCACTCTCTTGATGTATTCACCTCTAATCTTTTTCTTGACTTCAGTGTGCTTGATGTTGTCAGCTTGAAGGATACCCAAGTATTTGTAGTATTCTTCCTCATCCAGACTCTTAATGTTATTTTCGTGGGGCATCTTGATTCCTTCAGTTTTCACTATTTTTCCTTGTTTGATAGTAAGTGTGGCACATTTGTCCAAGCCAAACTCCATTACAATATCTTGGCTATATATACGGACAGTGTTGAGCAGCGATTCTATTTCAGATGATGTTTTTCCATACAGCTTCAGATCATCCATGTAAAGGAGGTGGGATAGTCTAGCAGATGTTTTTGATGTTTGATAACCATGTCCTGAGTTATTCAGTATTGTTGACAGAGGAAACAGTGCAATAACAAATAGTAATGGTGATAATGAATCTCCTTGAAATATTCCTCTCTTGATATTAACCTCTCCCAGCTTTTCACCATTGATCTGCAACTGTGTCTTCCATTGTGCCATCGATCTTTGCACAAATTTTCTGATGTTTCTACTTACTCCTGTTATTTCTAGGCACTTGATTATCCAATCATGTGGCAGAGAGTCAAATGCCTTTTTGTAGTCAATCCATGCCACATTCAGGTTGGTCTTCCTTCTCTTGCAGTTTTCCAAGATCATTTTGTCTATTAGGAGTTGATCTTTTGTTCCTCTGCTATTGGGGCGGTTTCCTTTCTGCTCAGGTGGAAAGAGATTGTTTTCAACTAGATGCTGTTGTACTGCATCAGCTACCACACCAGTTAGTAATTTGAAAGTTGTTGGTAAGCAGGTAATTGGCCTGTAGTTACCTGGTGTTGCCCCTTTTGCTGGATTTTTCATTATTAGGTAGGTTTTCCCAGTTGTTAGCCACTTTTCAATTTCTCCTCCTTGTAGTATATTGTTGAATTGCTTGGCAATGAGTGGGTGTATAACAGTTAGATGTTTCAACCAAAACCCATGCAGTTCATCTTCACCTGGTGCTGACCAATTTTTGATTTTCTTTGCTCTTTTTTCTACCATTTTTGTTGTTATTACTAGTTCTTTCATTTCAACTTCTGTTTTATTTGCATCCACCTCTTTTAGCCAAGCTGCATCCTTGTTGTATTTCTTTGGGTTATCCCATATCTGCTTCCAGAATTGCACTGTTTCTTCCTTGTCAGGTACTGACTGATTCCTTGCAGTTTCTCCATTGATGGATTGGTAGAAACATTTCTGATTGGATTGAAATTGGAGGTTCTGCCTATAGTTTGCAATTCGAGCTTCATATCTACTGATTTTCCTGGCTATAGCTGTTATTTGTTGCTTTATTATTTCCAGTGCTTCCTTGATCTTCCTTGTTTCTAAGTGGTATTTCTTGATTAGGTATTCTTTGGTCTTCTTGTTCTTCAGCTTCTTTTCTTTCATCTGTTCTAGCTTGCTTGCATGTGATCTTAACTTGCTGATCTTATTTTCTAGTCTAACCTTCCATTTTTGTGGTGCACTGTTTGTTTGTTTTTCTTTTTTGTTGATTTTACATCCCAGGTATTCTGTTATAACTGCAGCTGTGCTGTACATTAGTTGGTTTGTTTCTTGCAGTGAATTGGTGCTTATACTTGATATTGCAGTATTTGCATCTTTTAATGCTTGTGCTAGCTGTTTCTTTGGAACAAGCTTCAATGCAGGCAGCCTTATTCTGTTGTTTTTGTGCTGTTCTAGATGCTCAGTTATTCTTTGTTTCAATTCTTTTATTTCTTTAGTTAGAGGGTTTTGTTCTTCCTGAGGAAGAGGTGCCTGGTTTCCAAATGAGAACAGTTGTATATCTCTACTGGATTCTTTCACTGCCAACTCCCCCTGGTTTGCCTCTACATTCTGAATTACTTCTTGTAAGGCTTTGATTTCTTTGCCCTGGGTAAACCTTTGCAGTTCGTCCAATTCTGTTTCTGTAAATACTTTATTTCGTGTTATAAATCGGCGTTGATCTGCTAGTCTCTGTTCTGTTATTTCTGATTCTGGATGTTGTTCTTTCCAGAATTCGTGCATTCGTTTTAGATATCCTCGTCTTGTTGGACTTGATCTGTAGTAACAGATCATTATTTCTTTGTTTTCCATCACTGTGTATCTGCGACGGGTAAACACCTTTTCTTCCAGTAGTTCTGCAGCTGCTGGCCCTGGTTGCTCAGCCAACAGTCCTGAGTCCTGTAACCCATTTTTCACCAGATATCCAGGAACTCCAATATCTAGTGCGGACCTTGTTAACCCGGGCGACGTCCGAGCCGGTATGGCATTCTGAAATTTACGTCTCACCATATTTTTTATGGGAGAGACACTCTTTGTCTGACTCCTCTGATGAGACCTGTCCAGTATGGTTGAACCTCTGGCATAGCTCTCATCTTCCTCAGAGTACACAAGCCCCACAACCACGTCAAGGTAGTGCCTCACTGGGGGTATTATTATTATTATTATTATTATTATTATTATTTGTGGCAATGTAAGGACGCTAAGCTGATGACATGTTTAACTCTGCCCCCCAGCTCTGCCTGCTGTTCTACAGCTATTTATTTTTGAATCTGGGCCCATTGACCTTTTCTTTCAGCTGCCCAGATGATCTCCCACCCAAGGGAATGTAGCACTGCAGCTAAATGTTCCCTCCTCTACTGATGATACTGATGTCTAAGACTGATGCCATTTCTTGTCTGGACTATCTCATAGTCTGTTAAAACAGAGCTAGTAATTCTGAATGTGTTTCTTGCCTGGACTATCTCATAGTCCGGACTAGAAACACACTCAGAATTACTAGCTCTATTTTTATTAAAAGTTTATAATAACAGACTCTTGCAAGTCTGAAAACACATCTCTTCCTACTCATCTTTCCAGTCCAAGAAACTAGGAAGAGTCCACGCCCACATTATTTCTTGTTATTTGACTATTGCAACTTTTCTTTCTGTCTCCCAAGATCATTCCCACATATCACTAATCTTTAAGTCAATCATGCAGCAGCGGCAAGACCAACTTAATGGTACGGCCAGCACACTTAGTACAGTCATAATAAGAGGTGAGCAATACTCAGTTGAGGGCCTTGTGCAGGCTAAAATGGCAGGTGTTGTAGGCCTCATTCAGAGCCTTAAATTGTACTCTCTTTCCTTTTTCTTTTTTTTTCTTGTTTTCTTTTTTAACTGAAGCAAAGAGGTCAGTGAGTGAGACGATCACTCCATAGAAAGTTGTCAATAATGCAATCCACCGTTGATACCTTAGTTGCATTGCTTTGCATTCTGCGGCCTTAAAAATGGCTGCCGCTAAGGCAGCCCTGGTTTCTGTGCTGAAACGTTGTGGCTGAATTTGCTGATCACTGCTACGATCGCTGGGCAATTTGAGCTAAACTGCAATGCCGCAAAACAGCTGTTCTCCCCAGTAAATGGACTCAGAATAATAAGGTTTTTGCTTCCAGCAGAAAAACGGCACGAGTGGCGCCCAAAATAGTGACCGCTGCTGAGTGAGAAAAGAAGGCTAAGATAGGAGCCAAAAGCTACTAAACAAGAAATTAACAGAACAAGCAGCTGTAATTCACTCTGACGCGAGCGTTGTAGACCGTGAAAAAGGGCAATGCACTCGAAGTGAGACAGTGTGGCTTTATCAAATTATGGACAACAGCATTTTGTCTCATTTATGTCTAGAAGAACAACATCCCCTCAATTATACACCATGTTTTATTTCATTAGCAAATTCATTTAGTAATCTCCCCTGTTACAATTGTAGAGCTGGGAAGTAAGGTTTCTCAGCAATTCCAGAGAGCTGTGAACATCCAAAAAGGCAGTATTGACTCAAGATCAGTTGTCTGACTCAGCCAATGATGCTTTTACACAACTGCATAACTCCACCATATGCTTTCATTAGCAAATCATATGGTAACTGTGTGAAAGGGACAATGAACTTCAGCCAGGATTTCAACTTTGGTTTCCACTGGTAGAGGACATACTGACTTCCAAATCCATGCATTAGTAAGACTACTGTGGGGATGAGCTATAAAGGAAGAACACATCATCTAAGGCAGGCACAGCCACACTCCTCTGTGTATTAATGATTCATCTGTGGAGAGGGTCACCAGCATCAAATTTCTGTGGTTAATGAGTAGGCTGGGTTGGTCGCTCAACAGCGAGACACTGATGAAGCGGGCACAGCAGTGCCTGCATTTTCTGTGTCGCATGAGAAAAGTACATCTTCCTTCCCCTGTCCTGACCACTTTCTACAGAGGGGTGATTGAGAGCATCCTGTCATACAGCATCACAGTCTGGTTTGGAAGCATCCCTGCTTCAGACAGGAAGGCGGTGCAGAGAGTGGTGAGGATGCCAGAAAAGGTTATTGGCAGTTCCCTCCCTTCCATCCAGGACATAGCAGAGAAGCGTTGCTTGAGCAGGTCCGCAGGATTGTCTGGGACACTACACATCCTCTTCATGACCTGTTACTTTCTGGGAAGGGGCTTTGTGATATCCAAAGCAGAACATCCAGATTCAGTTGCAGTTTTGTTCAAACTGCATTTGTTCAGTATCGATCTTATGAACTCTCAAGCTTCCTCTTTCCACTGCGTATTCAAGATGGATAGTGATTAATATTTATATGTTATTTATATGTAAGGGTGTAGGTTTATACATATGTCGTATGTAGCATGTTTAAATGTGTGTTATGCATATGTAAGCTTTTGAGAACAAGCAACAAAATTTCATTTTTAACGTGTGCCAATGTGTCCAAGACAATAAAGATTATCTATCTATCTATCTATCTATCTATCTATCTATCTATCTATCTATCCAATGCTTTTTTTCTAAAAAAAAAAAAAAGGTGCCGGAACTCATACACATCATACAACCCGCCTTGCCAACCCTACAAGGTTCCATCCAAAAAAGGTGCTGGAACTCCGTTCTGGGTGTTCTATGAGAAAAAAAGCCCTGCATCTATCTATCTATCTGTCTGTCTGTCTGTCTGTCTGTCTGTCTGTCTTGTCTGTCTGTCTTGTCTGTCTTGTCTGCCTGCCTGTCTCTCTGTCTATCTATCTATTTTGAAATTACTCCTTTTTGCCCGACCATGATGAAAGCTTAAAGGTGGACTGAGAAGGAGGATGCCCATACGACTCTATCCCTGTGTTTCTCCAATCAATTTTGGTGTATGTAATGTAATCCATTTAATCATCACCTAGCTTTGACCCAGATCTAGTGACCCTATATCTCTGTCTTTATTTCATGCAATATTTGCTTGGGTATATGTACAATAATTAGAGTGTTTCCTGTGAACAGTTGCAAAGCCTCCCAAGTCTTCTTGAAAGACTGAAGCACCAAAGCTTCATAGATTAACAAAGTTAAAACAAGACTTTCAACCAAGCCTGTAGTGGACCACCCACAAACTCTACTGAGATGAACCCCCCCCTTTTTTTTACCTTTTCCCTAAAACCTACCTTTGCCATGATTTCAACTTTCTTGCAACTGAGCCCGAAATTAATTGGTTCTGCTGCCGTACACAGCCAATAATGTGTGATCACACAGGTGTTCTTTCCACATAGATAGTGCAAGGTGGCAGTGCTTCTTTGACTTTTGTCAACATCGCCCCTGCAGCCTAAACCCACCTTGCAAAGGAAAGCATTCAAATTTTATTCAATTAATTTGTCTGCTTGCAAGAACAAATATTTCCCTGGTGGCTACGTTCTGCTTCCCAGGCTTTCTGTAAAGGTGGTTGCTTTAAAGTCGTTTTGAGTTTCCAATTATGATCTTTTTTTTAAAACCCTCTTAGATACCATGGGACCTGCTTTTCAGTGATAATTAAGTGAAATATGCAGAGGAGATTTGATAATGATAACTTCTTAATACTCCAACATAATTAAGTTAGCTGAACTATATCAGCAGCCACACATTTTTTTTCTTCAAGAGCAAAGATTAACCAATTAAATGGTTTTAATTTGGAAAACTGTAGCAGTAGCAAATATATGCAGATTAAATGCACATACTATAATGTAAATTTTGGGGAACTCAATTTAAAATACAATGGGATAAGAAACCGTAAGTGATGGTCAGGGAGGAGAAAAATATATATATATAATAGCCCACACTGTTTCTTTAGATACTGCAGGCTTTTTCAGGTTTTCTGTTTAATTACTGCAGAAGATGAAATGAAGTGAACATTAACAAAATCTATGCTACCAATGGATTACAAAGGTTTCAGTTTCTTTACATGAAATTGATATATGTCCTAAATATACCACTCGTATGTTTTTGGCATGTTAAAAAAAAAAACTATGTTTATAGGAAGACATTGAGTTCCACTCTGCCGAATTTAAATATGTATGTCTTTTAAGTGCTTGAACATAAAAATGTAAGAAAATACATAATGGCATTCCTTAAAGAGGTGAACAGATCAGAACAGAATAATAGAGTTCGAATGGACCTTGGAGGTCATCTAGTCCAACCCCCTGCTCAGGCAGGAAACACTATACCATATCAGACAAATGACTGTCCAGTCTCTTCTTAAAAACTTCCAGGGTTGGAGCATTCACAGCTTCTGGAGGCAGGTTGTTCCACTGGTTAATTGTTCTAACTATCAGGAAATTCCTCCTTAGTTCTAGGTTGCTTCTCTCCTTGATTAGTTTCCACCCGTTGCTTCTTGTCCTGCCTTCAGGTGCTTTGGAGAATAGCTTGACTCCCTCTTCTTTGTGGCAGCCCCTGAGATACCGGCACACTGCTATCATGTCCCCCCCTCGTCCTTCTCTTCATTAAACTAGACATACCCAATTCCAGCAACCGTTCCTTATATGTTTTAGCCTCCAGTCCCCTAATCATCTTTGTTGTTCTTCTCTGTACTCTTTCTAGAGTCTCAACATCTTTTTTTATATTGTGGTGACCCAAACTGGATGCAATATTGTGGTTTTACACAAAGAGCACAATGACCAATTCCATTCCATTACCATTACATTGACCAACGTAAGAGATGATTTTAGGATATTTTTATTTATTTTAGCTTGCCCCTCTTCTAATTCCTAGCCAACTGTTGCAAATTTCAGTAGTGCCAGTCGCTTTTGTCTCTGAAGATTTTTGTTTTGTGTAATTAAGTGACACACTACATTAATGCACAAGCTTTTAAGAACTGGAGCTGAAACCATGTCTGATTCTTTAGAGTGAAATAATTAGGAGTATTAAGAGTGCATCAACTCCTCTTCTTAAAGGAGAGTGATAAAATCTTTAATTTCATTTTTTCAATTTATGGTCACAGACCGAAACACAGAAATAGAAATAAAAGGAAAAAGAAAAAGTGCTTGAAAGAAAAATAGGGAAGTGGAATACAGCCCACCCCTTTTTGGAATCCAGACTACATTCCATCACACTACTCTATAATAATGTTTATTATGCAGTAAGTGGGAATGACTGCTTTCGTAGAGTAGCATTCCAAATATTCTCTGAGTATGCAGGAAGAAGGATTGGAAAAACCCTAGATAGGGCTAAAGAGAGAAAGAAGGATTGCAAAAATAAATGGGCAGATTTCAAATATTTTTAATTTTTAAAGCAATAGCTTCCAATCTGGTGGTCCATGAGTGGAATAGTCTGTGTTGTGGGTGAAACAATAAAACAAAACAAAAATCTTGGAAGGCTGATAAATCACATCAAGTGTTGGCTTTGCCACGTAGACTCTTGCAGATTTCAGGCTGGAACACTCTTCTACCATCTTCAGATTTTTTTTTTTTTAATTCAACTTGAATTTGGATATCCTGCAAACTATAAATAAACTACGGCCATCTGGTGGAGACATTGCAACTAAAGATAGACAGATTTTGTTATGGTTACAAACAAATAATAAATTTAGACACCAACTGTAAAAAAGCTATCTAAAGAGATCTACAAGGAAATCAGCGGCGTACGCAAATATGAACTGCTATTGGGCAAAAACTTTGCAACAATTTATACCATCCAGTTTGACCTCTGGCTTATGTGATGATCTTCAAAAGCTGTTGGAGATATTGTGATGATTTGCATAAAGAAAAGCCCATGAATAGTTACCGTACTTTCCGGCGTATAAGATGACTTTCGAAAGCGTTGAAATCGGCACGGAAGTTGGGGGCCATCTTATATGCCGAGTCATCTTATATGCCGGAAATAACGGTAGTTTCTGGCATATAAGATGACTTTCTAGGCATGCGACTCGGTGCCGAAGACAGGGGTCATCTTATACGCCAGGTCGCCTTATACGCCGGAATATACGGTAGTTGGAATTTTGTGAATTTTAAGGTTCTTCCAGCTTCAAAGAATGTTGTGTGGATTCCAAAGAGGGGCAGCTGCATTGCAAAGGAGCAAGAGACAGCGGAGTTTAGATAGTTTGATTGGAAGGAAGAAGATATACTCTAAGAACTTCTAGGGAGGAGCTAACTTGAGCCTCTTCCTCCCAGCCAAACTATCTAAACTTCACTGTTTCTTATTTCTCTGGAATGCAGCCCCTCCCTTCTCGGAATCCAGACTACATTCCATCACATTAATTCCATACATACAAATAAAAGATTTGCCCATGCATTATGGAAGTATCTTTACCCATTCATGTTGAGGGGAGTGGAATAAAGCCCATCCCTTCTTGGAATCCAGACTACGTTCCACCACACTAATCTATAATAATGCTCAGTGGGCAGTAAGCCGGAATGATTGCTTTCGTAGAGTAGCATTCCAAATATTCTCTTAGTATGCAGAAAGAAGGATTGAAAGAATACTCAAAGAATATTCTCTTCATGTTCAGTAGTCTAGCAACTGTGTCCCATAAAGTAGGCAGCTGAATTCTCCTCCATTATTTATACTTCCAACTTCCAGAGTTCTAAAAAAACTTCCTGTACCACCCAAGAGCTTTGCAGTGCTAGTAGATAATATGACCTAAATAACGGTTACAAATATATACAGGGTAACAGAAGAAAAGCCCTTGTAAATACATTAGCAAAGAAATACCTAGGTCAGCAAGAGCTGGAGATACTCTTTTTTAAAAAACTGCTTCCTAGACATAAATGCAGAAGTGAACATTTTTCACACTTAATACAATTGCCGCATGATTCAGTAGCATAAAGGAACAGCGGCCCAAAAACAGCACACACGTTGTGGGAGTCTCAGTCTCCCCATGAAAGTGGTGAAAAAAAAAACTTTTTAGAAGAAAAGATGGGCAAGAGAAAGGAGACCTAACTTTTAAATAAGAGCCACCAATCTCGCCAAACAAAATGTAAACTCTGAAGTGTCCACCCAGACATTTTCCCATTAAAATGTGGAACACGTCAAGGATAGAACATCCAAACAGACTTGCTTATTCAAGACTGCATTGACAAGTGAGTGGCAGTCGCATGTCACTTTTGGGGGATGCTAATGAAATATTGAAAAAAGTTACCAGCTGGAATATTAGAAGTGTATTTATTGGCATTTAGGAAGGACACCTTTTCTGTCACTTTAAGTAAAACAAATCTGCTTTCAGCCTGGATTACTCTCTGTGTTAGGATTTCTAAATTGGGTCTGAACCCCGGAGACCTCAAGGAGAAATGCTCACACCTCAGCATTAATCTGTTCCTCTTTCAAGGACATTCCAGTGCGTTCTGGAACCCGTCTGTCAACCTTATCCATTGTCTTCCCTTTCTTCTGCATTCGTCAACATTCCAAAAATTGTTTGATAAGAACGCTTGGTTGCAAAAATGTGATATATGCAAGATTGATATTCTTCCAGTTTAGCTCTCAGCTTGGAGTCTGTGAACTAGGTCTCTTTTGAAATTTGGACACAATGTGTGACATTCTCATCCCTAGCTCTACTAGATTGGGGGAATGTAATATTTGTATTCAAAATATGCATTCTTCTCAGTCCTATTTAGGCATTGAAATATAATAGGCAAATGTGGAAAATTATCAAAGAGAGATTCAACTTAGAACTAAAGAGAAATTTCCTGACAATCAAAATAATCAATGGGATGGATTGCCTCCAGAAGTTGTGGAGTAGAGATTTTTAAGAAGAGATTGGATAGCCTTTTGTCTCACATGGTATAGGACAGGGGTAGGCAACCTTGGCTCTTTTATGACTCGTGGACTTCAACTCCCAGAATTCCTGAGCTAGCATGGCTCAGCATGGAAACCTCTCCCTGTCCCCTCAGCAAGGCTGGCTCAGGAATTCTGGGAGTTGAAGTCCACAAGTCATAAAAGAGCCAAGGTTGCCTACCCCTGGCCTAGGCCTAGGCCGCTTTATGACTCGTGGACTTCAACTCCCAGAATTCCTGAGCCAGCATGGCTCAGCTTGGAATCCTCTCCCTTTCCCCTCAGCATGGCTGGCTCAGGAATTCTGGGAGTTGAAGTCCACAAGTCATAAAAGAGCCAAGGTTGCCTACCCCTGGTATAGGATCTCTGCCATAGGCAGATGGTTGGACTAGAACACCTCCAAGGTCCTTCCAACTCTGTTATTCTGTAAACAAGTTAGACATGGGTGCACAAAGTAGAAGATGCTGAACAATTGACTGTTCAGTAGTTTTTCATCTCAATGAAATGTCTACCAGAAAATTTCTTTCCACTTTGATGCCAACACTTGAAGGTTGGCAGGAATCAAATTTTACCTTTTTTGAACATTGGTGAGTGTCAAGACTGATTCACCCTTTCACCTACATTTTTTCCCTTGCTCATATCTTGGCAAAAAAAAAAAGGGGGGGAAGAGATTGTGGAATAGAATGCAAAGGAGGGAGGGAGGTGTCTTTGGAAGTCTGTAGGGACATCGAGTGTGGTTGTTTTCTCATAACAAAATGAACAGAAGTGATTGGTGAACGTATTGAGCCGTGGGTAGATCGGAGGAAAATGGGGAAATAACTGCGTGGGAAATCAGAGCTGGTTTCACTTCTTCTGTTCCACTCAATTTTTTCAATAAAGTATTATACTGAAGCAGGCTGGGACCTCCGAGGCCTAGAACAGACTTCCGGAAGTGGCATCCATTCTAGGCCTGGGAGGCCTCCTCCAGGCCTCCAAGGCCTAGACTGGACCTCTGAGGCCTAGAACAGACTTCCGGAAGTGGCATCCATTCTAGGCCTGGGAGGCCTCCAAGGACTAGACTGGACTTCTAGAAGCCATCTGGTTCTCCGAATGCAGCAAAATTTAGTTACCAGTTCTCCTGAACCGGTGTAAACCAGCTGAATCCCATCATTGCTCCTCTCCTCTTTTTTCAAGATCATCCATAATTCCATTACATCACTCTACCGGCCCGATCTTCATTCTGCCATAGTTATCGGTTCCTCTTTTAATGGAGCTATCATCAGTTCACCATTTCTTCTGTGGAAGTCAGCTGTTTATGGGTATTAAGTACGAGACACACTTAATTGCTTCCTACAAGAGGGGATAAAAAGAGGGAGGGGGGGAATTCTTGTTAGTTAACAAGAATTGCTTTCTGTGCTCTACTTTTAGAATCCCTTTTGAATACAGTTTTCTTTGATTTTGTATCTAGAGGCATTGAAAACAGAATGCAGCAGCTTTTTTTCCCTCCCACTCAGTAGCCTGCTAGTTATTCTTATGTCAATTGAAAGAGTAGGTATCTAGGACATTACAGATTAAGACCTTCTCAGCTGGAAAAACTATAACATTCAAAAAATTATTTCTATTATCACAGTGTAGGATAGAAAATTATTTAGTAAAAAAAAAGGAGGAGGAGGAAGAAACAGAAGTTAGTATTTTATTTTCTCTTCTGAAGAAATCAACTATGATGTCTACAAAACTGGTCATGCTATTACAGTTTGGAGCCAACAAGCTTCGTCATTGTTCACCAACATAATCAAATTTCCAGAGAAAGAGAACTGTCTAACAGTTGTTCCACAAGTACAGTATCTCCAAATAACACGATGATGATTGTGATGTTGATTATATTTTGTATTCCACCTTTCCTGTAACTGTAACTTGTGGTAGGTGGGAGTGTGTTTGGGGATTATGTGTGTGGGACCTAGTCTTTGGGTGTCAAGTAAATTTCGTTGTATGTGTACACTGTGTGTACACATACAATGACAATAAAGTTTATTATTATTATTATTATTATTATTATTATTATTTATTATTAATGGTGGCCTTCTAATGTTATCTTCATGACAGCTACCCTATGAGTGAGTTTATTTAAGTGTTCATGATTGAGCCAAAGTCTTTCAGGGACGAACATTGTTCTCCTTGGTCCTAATCCAACCCTATCATATTGGCAATAAATATAGACAAATCAATTCAGCACAGGTGTCTGTAAAACCATCTGTCATTTTTCTTCTTTTGACTTTTCTTTTGACTTCTTATAGGAATATTGGTATCAGGCGTAAGAAACCAGGAGCCAGGATTAAGTTCATGCTACCTTTACTCACTGAAAGTCACTGAAACAGTAGGTGTGAACTTAAATGGACTCCAGAAGATGGTAGAGGACAGGAAGACCTGGAGGAAGGTTGTCTAGGGGGTTGCGATGGGTCAGACACGACTTCGCAATTAACAACAACAACACCTTTACTCAAGAATCTGATCCACTAATGGTCAAGGCAAATTGGCGCTAGGTAAGAGTCAATGGAACTCATGGGGGGGGCTGGATTTAGATATCTTATGAGGTGTAGAAACTCCAAACTAATGACGCATTTGACCTCGCCCTCGGGCTTAGCCTGGCCATCTCCTACAACTGGTTTTATGAACAGCTGTGGCACAGCCGGCTTATTGTTCTCTACTATTAGAAACACATAGTAACAGAATGCAGACAGCTGAACCATGCTATTGAAAGTGCTAAAAAATAGGGGTATCATCTAAGGCAGTTTTCCCCCTTCTGATGTGTTGGGATTAGGATTGGAGCCGAGAAGAGATGGTGAAAAAAAACACTTCTGTGTGATCTCTGTGTGATCAAGTTTTTTTTCCTTTTATCTCTGATCCTGAGTAAGTCGTGAGAGTCAAAAGTGTGTTTTCCTGCTTTTGTGAAACCTTTAGCAGAACCATCTGTACTCACTCTGTGAGAAACCACAATGTATATAGACAATGTGCCATAGCACCAAATCAGAGTCAGGTTGTAACTATCAGTCCATAATTAATATCTGAATTACACCACACTCAGGAACACTCCTTACACTTGAGCACATTGTGGAGACTTGTTAGTATTCTCCTAGCAGACTATTATGTCCTACTCCAAGATCAGCTGCTGGAACAAAGTCACTTTGGACAGCAAGATGGGTGGCATATAAATTTAACAAACAAAGGTGCCACTTTGATTAATTTTTCCATATGTTTTACTAATCCTCAGTTAACTGTTGCAGACTTAACAAAATAGTTAGCTGCTGTAAACTCTTCACTGTTAACTGGCTTAGGGATAGCTACACCACAGACAAAAAAAAAATCTTGCCTAAAGACTTTCTAAAACCTCAGAGAATTACTTTTCTACAAGCAAAAAAGGAGAGAGAACTGATGAAGCTTGAGGCAACTGTGAGCAGAAACAATGCAATCAGACCGGTAAAGATTTGTAAAGCTAAAACCATTTGACCTACTCAGTTTCAGAGGCACAATCAATTACAAAATCAAAGCAGGAAATAGTGTGTGTGTATGTGTGTGCTGTACAGAGAGACCAGGTTTCTTTTGTAAACGATCTATAAAGTCGTCTTAAGTGCAGAAATGCCGTAGTGTTATAGACAAATAATAAAATAAAATGTTGGGTTCTATTGCTAAAGGGTTAGAAAATAAATCAATAGTGCAGGGATAATTTGTCTAGAGTAGCAGTTATCTCTCACCTAGAATCTAGTAGAAAGTATTGTCTCCTGTTACTTAACAAAGTATACAATTGACTTTGAGAATAGCAATGTCTGACTGTTGGGATTTACAGCCAAAAAAGAAAAGGAAAACAGGAGATATTTACACTAAAGGAAGGACATAATAAGAGTAAAAATAACAGAACAATGGAATATTAGCGTTGGAAGGGACTTGGAAGTCTTGTAGTCCAACCTTCTACTTATGTAGGAGACCCTATATCTTTTATGACAAGTAGTTGTCCAGTCTCTTCTTAAAAGCTGTGATGGAGCACCTGAAGGCAAGATGTTCCACTGGTTGATTGTTCTCACTGTCAGGAAATTTCTCCTTAGTTCTAGCTTGGTTCTCTCCTTAATTAGTTTCCATTCATTGTTTCTTGTCCTGCCTTCTGGTGCTTGGGGAAATAGGTTGACCCCCTCTTTTCTGTAGCAACCTTTCAAATATTGGAAGGCTGCTATCATGTCACCCCTAGTGCTTCTCTTTGTTAGACTAGACATACCCAATTCCTGCAACCGTTCTTCATATGTTTTAGCTTCAGCCCCCATCTTAGTTGCTCTTCTTTGCACGTTTCGAAAGTCCGAATATCTTTTTTGTAATGTGGTGACCAAAACGGGTGCAGTATTTCAGGTGTGGTCTTACTAAGGATTTGTAAAGCAGTACTAATACTTCATGTGATATTGATTCTATCCCTCTGTTTATACAACTGAGGATTGTATTAGCTTTTTTTGGCTGCCGTCACACACTACTGACTTATGTTTAAATGATCGTCTACTAGGACTCCAAGGTCCGTCTCACAATTACTGTTTTTGAGCCAGGTTTCACCTAATCTGTAGTTGTACCTTTGGTTTTTCCTGCCCAGGTGTAAAACCTTGCTTTTCTCCACATTAAATTCAATGTTGTGGATAGGGCCCATTGTTCAAGTCTGTCAAGATCTTTTTGGATCCTGAGCTTGCCTTCTGGGGTGTTGGCTATTCCTGCCAGCTTAGTGTCATATGCAAATTTGATGAGTTCCATTTCTATTCCCTCATCTAAGTCATTTGTGAAGATATTAACCTTATATTTATGAAGTTTAAGATTTATTAGGCTACTGAACTCGGTCAGTATGGCTTTGGATGAGTACAACATATAATAAAAGGGAGAGAAGAAAGGAGGAAGGGATGAAGGGGAAGGCATAGATAATATGTATGTATTTATGTATGTATGTTTGTATGTATGTATGTATGTATGTATGTACAGGTAGTCCTTGACTTGCAACAGTTCATTTAGTGAACATTCAAAGTTACAATGGCAGTGAAAACTAATGTAGTGTTTGTCACTGTGAAAGCTGGCTTCTTCTAAGCTCAGATCATGAAATATATCTAAATGAGGTATGAGTAGTAACTAGGCACAACGGATAGTTAAGCTTAATTTCCATAGCGGGATACAAAGGTATTAGACCAGTGTTTCTCAACCTTGACCATTTTAAGGCATGTGGACTTCAACTTCAACTCCCACACAGCACAGCCAGCTGCTGGCTGTGGTCTGGGAGTTGAAGTCCACATGCCTTAAAATGGTCAAGGTTGAGAAACACTGTATTAGACTGTGTTAATTATTAACTTGTGGCAGCTTTGAGGAAATTCAGACTCTTTTGTTAGAGTCTAGAAATGTTTTCTCTGGGAAATGTTTTCCTCCTTTGGGCCTTCATTCCAAACTGAGATGCATCAAAAAATAATAAACAAAGGACCTCTTTTTTTTTTTACATCTTGCTCCCGGTGTGCTAAATTATCATGGACAATAAACAAGAATGAAAGAGCAAAGGTTCAGAAATAAAAGAATATATATATTTACACTCAAGGTAAATCTCCTCCCCCTGTCTCTTCCCTCCCTGATACAGCTGACAAAGTGAGAAAGAGCCTGTGGCCTAGAGATTAATACAGCTGCCTAACATGCACACAGCCCAGGTTCGAATCTCAGAAGGGTAAGTCTGGCTGAAGAGAGTTAAGAAACTTGAAATAGCTATCCCAGTTCTCCCTTTACTCTTCGTTAGCAATCTAAAAATGTATATGTAAATAATGTCGCAGTTGGCGACTGCTGCCTGTGGATGGCTCTGGATTGAGCTCATACAGGCAAAAGAAAAAGAAAAAGAAAAAAAAAGAAAGAAGATTTCTTTCTCCCATATTTGGGCCGACAGGGTGCATCAAGAAACACTCAAGGTAAATCTCCTCTCCCTGTCTCTTCCCTCCCTGTGAGAAAGAGCCTGTGGCCTAGAGGTTAATACAGCTGCCTAACATGCACACAGCCTAGGTTCGAATCTCAGAAGGGTAAGTCTGGCTGAAGAGAGTTAAGAAACTCAAAATACCTATCCCAGTTCTCCCTTTACTCTTTGTTAGCAATCTAAAATGTGTGTGTATGTGTGTGTGTGTGTGTGTATATATATATATATATATATATATATATATATATATATATATATATATATATATATATATATACGTATATGTGTATATATATATATATATATATATATATATATATATATATATGACTTCCAATTTTCTGTTATAGCAATTAGAAGTATAAATACAAACTAACGTCTTACTCTGTGGTTACAATATTGTTTACGTTTTCTCTATAGTCTATTTTTCCAAATGTCAAAACCATATCCCGTATACATCATTTTTTTTCTTTTTCCTGCAAAAAGTCAATAAGGGCTTTCCAATCATCATTAAATTTAGACAATGTCCTATTTCTAATTAAAGCAGTCTGTTTGGCTGACTTGGCAAGTTCCATCGTCTTCACTATCCATTCCTCCGTGGTGGATAAAGTTGAATCTTTTCACCTTTGTACACTATTTTCTGAGAAGCTTCAGAAGTGCTGACTGGACCACAGGTCCTACATTTTTCTAGGCTGAACCACAGACAGAAACAGAATAATGGAACTGGAAGGGTCATCCCTAGTCCTTTTTTTTCATTAAACTAGATATATCCAATTCCAGCAAACCATTATTTTGTTATATAACTGAGAATAGAATAGAATAGAATAGAATAGAATAGAATAGAATAGAATAGAATAGAATAACAATATTCTGGAAGGGACCTTGGAGGTCTTCTAGTCCAACCCCCTGCTCAGGCAGGACCCTATATCATTTCAGACAAATGGTTGTCCAATCTTTTCTTAAAAATCTTCAGTGATGGAGTATCCACAAGGAGGCAATCTCTTCCACTGATTGATTATTCTCTCTGTCAGGGAATGTCTCCTTATTTTTAGGTTGGATTTCACCTTTGCAAGTTTCCATTCATTGCTTCTTGTCCTGCCTTCAGGTGCTTTGGCAACCACTTCAGCAAAAAAACACCTTTGAGCAGACAAAAAAAGAGAAATGTTCAAAATCCACAATGCATTTCCTCCCTTAGTGATGAGACCAAATTACTTGGCTGGCACTCTAGATGCTTTTAAACACAATTTCCAAGAACCTTTTGAGAAGTGGAATGACTCAGTTGAAATCTGTAAAATAGAATAATATACCCTCAGAAACCTGTCAAACAAAAGGAAAATGTAAAGATTCATAATTTGTTCCTTGCTTGCTTCTATTTAGATGTTTTGCTTTATACTGAAGACGCTTGAATTGGGTCTGGTACTTGATTTATTTTACTTCGTTAAAAAAGCACTCTAAACTGAAAAGCTCATTGTATTCTGTTCAAGTAATCTTAAGAAAACACATTCTTTACTTCCATTTGGAAATCTGCCCTCCACATTAGGTAGAAAAATTAACTTGACATTTAAAGTTTAAATAATGCACAAACTAGTTCTAAGATGTTGTTCTTCCTGGCAAATTAATGTTAACATTATGCTAAACTGTCGAACATTAAAATGAAAGTCCCTTGGGAAGTGTTTTTCTACTTCAGCTCACCCAGGTAGAAACAGCACCTACAAAAATCCAACTTCCCAATTAAATGAGACCTAATTTCTATGGACAATTGGCTTACCTTAACACAAGACAGGCACTTAATTTTCATAACAAGATCCCCAGCCTTACATTCGACAAATAGTTTTGTAAGTTGCCTTGTTGTTAGTTGCGAAGTTGTGTCCGACCCATCGCAACCCCATGGACAATGTTCCTCCAGGCCTTCCTGTCCTCTACCATCTTCTGGAGACCATTTAAGTTCACGCCTACTGCTTCAGTGACTCCATCCAGCCACCTCATTCTCTGTCGTTCCATTCTTCTGTTGCCCTCAATCTTTCCCAGCATTAGGCTCTTCTCCAGTGAGTCTTTCCTTCTCATTAGGTGGCCAAAGTAGTAAGTTGCCTAAGAAAATATAAAACATTAGAAGATCTAACCAGAATTGAGTCTGAGTCTGAGTCCAATGCGTTGTTGTTGTTTTTTTAATACAGCAAAACCTTTCGCCTCCCTTGTATTGCTGCTGTACATTTAGCCTTTCAAACTCCCAGTCCTTCTGTTGTTTTAATGTATAAGTTCACTTTCACCTACATGTGCATGAAATCATAAGTTTCAGGCGACACTTTAAGTCAACTACACTTCTGCTATGAGTACAAAATCTGTCAGACTCTGCATTTGGAAAGAATGGAAGTGCTAGCCAATACACTCAAGTTTGAAAGGAAAAGTCACAGGTAAGGAAGATGAATTCCGAAAGAGCATTTTGCTATTTTCATCCAGTGTTCTGTGGATTTCATCCAGCTCTAATTTTATGCTCATTATGCTCTTTTCCTTGTGCAAATACCACAATGTGGTATCTTCCTTATGTAAGGTGACCAACTTTTTTACAATGAAAAGGAGGACACAAATAAATTGAAGAAAAAAATACCATAAATAAAAGAAACATTTTATTCATTGCAACAATAATACAGAATACACTATAATATGATAAATGCATAATAAAAAACATTTGTAACAATAACATTTTATATTGTAATGATGCTTACGTGCTGTGCCCCCGCCCACAGCCACCCCGCCAGCATTGCTGCCCCGCAGTGTAGAGTGGGCCCCACGGCTCCCAAAGCACCAGCTGTGCCAGCTCTGGCCCCGGGGGGCAGCCTGCTGTTGACACATCCTGCCTGCAGCCACCCCGCCAGCACCACTGCCCACCCTGCACAGCCCTGTGTAGAGCAGGCCCAGTGGCTCTCACAGCACGGGGGGTAGCGGCCACTGCCACCCCTCACATCCCTGCCTGCAGCAGCCCCGCTGCCCCTGCCTCTTGCACCCGCAGCCATTATTGCCCTAGCAGGGCCAAAGATCAAGAGAAAGTTACCGTGGCATCGCTGCCCCAGTCTCCTCTAGGTATCTTTGGGACTAACTAGGAGATGGTGTAGTTGGGTAGCAGGGAGGGGTTCAAAGTTCCTGCCAATTCGCCTTCGCTGCAGACAGCTTACATGTGCAAAGTTTGCTGTCCGGGTGTTTTGGTGCGCTCAGCAGCAATTCCTATTGGCTTTTGAAAGCCAATAGGAGGAGTAGCACAGCTCATGCAAAAGTTAAAAAAAAAAAACCATCAAAAAAAGGTGCCGGAACGCCGTTCTGAGCGTTCTATGAGAAAAAAAAGTCGTGCAGATTAGTCTTCAAATATCGAAAAGGAGGACATGTAGGAGGACACTTTTCGAGGGAGGACAGAACTTAAAAAAGGACGGTTGGTCATCTTACCTTATGCAGCCTCAACGAAATATCTAGAGACCACAGAAACGTTAACCGTAACAAATGTCTGGAGAACAGGGTGCACAGCTGAAATGGCTAAGCATATCCTAAAAGGGACAGTTCCAATACTTAGTTTTGTCTCTTAATAGTTTATGGGTATTTGAACTAGAGCTTCTTCTTTGCAATGGTGGCTGTTAGATATGATCCAAAAAGCCACTGCGGCAGCCACAACAGTGTGATTGAAGCTCTGTAATTTAGGTTTGTCACACGTATGATAGTAGTTGGAATTAAATGGAGGGAGGGGCATGTCTCTAGTCCCACTTGTTCTTACTGAAGAATTCAGCTTCAGTTAACTGGAAAAAAAATAGCTAATATTTTGCCAGGCATGAACAAAAAGACCAACAAGTGCATAACTTATTATGTTCTGCCTATAATACAAGAATCACCCCTGTCTGATAGCCTACTAGAAGCCAATTAGATAAGGCTTCAAGAAACTTCAGGGGGTTGGCCCTAACTCTTTTGTGATTGTGCAGTGACTCCAGGCTAGCTCCATGCTTGATCCCTCCTCTCTGCCGTGCTGGGTGTCTCCCAACATGTTCTGTCTTACAGTGTTCTCCATTGCCCCATTTTGGCTAAGCCCAAGGCCAAATTATTTCTGGTCAGTGAATTTCAAGGGCTTAGACCAGTGGTGGCGAAAATATGGTACACATGCCATTGGCCCAGCCTTGCCTCCCCCCTTGACCCCCTCACCAGCAGTCCCCCTGGAGGAGAGTCACCCCTGAGCATGGCCCACATGGAGCAGCGCAACCAAGGACATGACAGCCAGGCAGTGTAGACAAAACTCTGCCCTCATGCCCCATTACGCACAGTTGATGTTTCAGGGCGTGGGCAGAGGGCATGGCCACCATGGCGCTGCTGAGCTGCCTGGGTGATCTGCAGTGGGCCCTGGAGGTGGTGAGTGGCCCTATAGGCAGGTGCGGTGGGGCGTAGCAGGGGGCAGGGTAGGGGGTGGAGCAGGGGCAGGAGCAGTTTTTGGGCACTCGGTCTCTAAAAGGTTCACTATCACTGGCTTAAACTTTGAACAATGAAATGATCTCCTGCAGGTGTGTTTCCCACTTCTGGTCCTTTTATTGTGTTTTTCCAACTAAGAAATAGGTGAGTTCTTAATCTTAACCCTGGATTTTTTTAAAATTGTTTTAATTGCTGGTGCTCTTTTTATTGTTGCATGTCATGCTATGCTACATTGTTTGGTATGTAATGGTATGTGGAAATGACCTTGGGAGACTGGGGGGGGGAGATAAGAGAGGGCCGCTGTATAAAGGGCAGAGAAAGAAATTCAGGAAAAAAAAACCTGTAAAAGAGAGAGTGGGATATTTGCACTTTCAGACCTGTAAGATTCTCTATTAATGTAGCCTTATAATAAAGTAAAATTAGCTCAACTGGTTGTTTCCATCCGAGGAAGAGATAGACATAGCCACGAACCAAGTTCATTAATTAACTAATGAACTTTCTCTGGTATACTGAAAAGATTGTCTCATTTGACCGAGCACTGGTTCTGATCTAACCTTTCATTAGCTGACAACTTTATTTTTTTTACACAACATTGTAGCTTTGATTGCCCACTTATGTCTTACCTTGGCTGGATTTTCTTCCCATAGAGGAGTCAAATGCAATTTCCAATTGCCTAAATATTTTCCAATTGATCAGGGCTGGGGAATTCTGGGAGTTGAAGTCCACACATCTTAAAAGTTGCTGGTCTTAAGTATTCAAATATATCATTCCCTTGAAGGGAAAGAAAGATGTACATTTTCTTCTGCTTACAATCTTCAACACTTCCCAAATGATTAATACTAATACTAATAAAAGTTGGAAGGGACCTTGGAGGTCATCTAGTCCAACCCCCTACTCAGGCAGGAAACCCTATAACATTTCAGACAAATGGCTGTCCAGTCTCTTCTTAAAAACTTCCAGTGTTGGAGCATTCACTGCTTCTGGAGGCAAGGAGTTCCACTGGCTAATTGTTCTGTCAGGAAATTTCTCCTTAGTTCTAGGTTGCTTCTCTCTTTGGTCAGTTTCCATCCGTTGCTTCGTGTCCTGCATTCAGGTGCTTTGGATAATAACAACAACAACAACAACAATAATAATAATAATAATAATAATAATAATAATAATAATAATAATAATAATAATAATAAAAGTTGGAAGGGACTTTGGAGGTCATCTAGTCCAACCCCCTACTCAGGCAAGAAACCCTATACCATTTCGGACAAATGGCTGTCCAATCTCTTCTTAAAAACTTCCAGTGTTGGAACATTCACCGCTTCTGGAGGCAGGTTGTTCCACTGGTTAATTGTTCTAACCATCAGGAAGTTTCTCCTTAGTTCTAGGTTGCTTTTCTCCTTGATTAGTTTCCATCCGTTGCTTCTTGTCCTGCCTTCAGGTGCTTTGGAGAATAGCTTGACTCCCTCTTCCTTGTGGCAGCCCCTGAGAACACTGCTATCATGTCCCCCCTCATCCTTCTCGTCATTAAACTAGACCAGGGGTAGGCAACCTTGGCTCTGTTATGACTCATGGACTTCAACTCCCAGAATTCCTGAGCCAGCATGTCTCAGCTTGGAAACTCTCTCTTTCCCCTCAGCATGGCTGGCTCAGGAATTCTGGGAGTTGAAGTCCACGAGTCATAAAAGAGCCAAGGTTGCCTACCCCTGAACTAGACATACCCAATTCCAGCAACTGTTCCTTATATGTTTAACCGTTCCTTACATATTTTGCAGAAATGGCACATTTCATTCATCTTCAAGGTCAAATTATGGCCACAGTTCTTTAAACAGTAGCTCAAATTATTATTATTTTTTCTTCCAAAAATATGTATTCTGCTTTTTCTACATCCCTGAATTTCAGCATCGGGATGGTTCAGATAATAATACAAGAGCTAGCACTTTACCATTAAATGTACCAGCACACCAGGAGTCTCTCACATTGTTTTCTACCATATGTTTGCAATTGCAGCAGTTACTTTGCTACTAAACTGCAAGCACTTTTACATGCCACTGTGAAGAACTTTATAGTCCTGTCATCAAATCTCCATGTTGCCCACAAAGTCAACAGAGTTACTTTATCACATTTCCCCCCCCCCCTGCATTTATTTCCTCGTGGTTAATTCCAAACCTGCCCTTTTATTGCTGGAAACATCTGCTTTCTTGCACCTGTTCCAATTTAGGAACCATATGCTGGAGCTGCAGACAAGAAGATCCACAATACGTGATTTTGCATAAATATTTCAAGTGCTTGAGGCCACCCCTCAGAAATTGTCAGAAGCCATTGAATTTGCTCAAAATCCTGGAGGGGACAGAATGTATTTGTTACTGCTCTTTGCTAATTTGGCAGCGAGCGAGCTGAAATTTGACAAGCTATACCATAGCACCAATATATCACAGCAACAGTGCCAAATAATAATTAGAACATTGTGAGATTATTTAGAGTGGGCAGAAACTGTGTGTGTATATACTTGCATGCCCCTCCCCAAAGTAATTCAGTAATTTAGAAATGAATGAACGAAGTATGCATCTTCATTCATTTCAACATTATGTGCTTGCTTAAGGATGATATATCTATGGAGATTCTCAGTCATCCAGGTCACGGTTGTCCCAAAGATGCTTTTCCAAAAGGCAACTGGACTTTCTTTGTTTTTCTTTGAAGATGTTTTGCTTCTGATCCAAGAAGCTTCTTTAGTTCTGAACTGAAGGAGCTTCTTGGATGGGAAGCTAAACATTTTCAACAAAGTCCAGTTGCCTTTTGAAAAAGCACCTTTGGAACTTAAGAGTGATAGGTGCACACTGAGGATCTAACAAGCTATGAAGCATCACTGCTTCGGACAGGAAGGCGGTGCAGAGAATGGTGAGGATGGTATCCCTCCCTTCCATCCAGGACATAGCACAGAAGCGTTGCTTGAGCAGGTCCGCAAGATTGTCTGGGACACTACACATCCTCTTCACGACCTGTTTTCCTTGTTATCTTCTGGGAGGAGGGGGCTTCGTAGTATCCAAAGCAGAACATCCAGATTCAGTCACAACTTTGTTCCATACAGTATTAACCTTATGAACTCTAAAATTTCCTCCTTCCATTATGTATTCAAGATGGACAGTGATTAATATTTATATGTTACTTATATGTAAGGGTGTAGGTCTATACATATGTTGTATATTGTATGTTTTAAATGTGTGTTATGTATGTGTACACTTTGACAGGAAGCAACTAAATTTCATTTTTAATGTGTGCCATTGTGCCCACAGGAAAAAATGACAATAAAGATAATCTAATCTAATCTAGTCTAGTCTAGTCTAGTCTAGCCTAGCCTAGTCTAGTCTAACCCAACCCAACCCAACCCAACCCAACCCAACCCAACCTAACCTAATTAATCTAATCTAATCTAATCTATCACAGTATCAGCAACAAAAAAGTTGTCCAGGAAGTTCCAAAGGAGAGAATTGAGAAACAACTTTCCTGGACCTGGTATTTTTCTAGAGGTGTTGGGCAGATGTTGAGTAGCATATACCAGAAGGCTGTCTAGAAAATTGTGCGCTCCAGTCAAACAATGCCAGTTCAAGAACAGGCTATCAAAAGGAGGGATTGGAGCAAATAAGCAAGAAGACTGCTGAAAGAGTTCTAGTGAGGTCTGATTGATGGAGGTAAGGTTGAGAGGAACTATTCCACTATATCAAAGCACCATTGGAGCTGTTTTATACGAAAAGAAGGAGCAGTGAAAAGTCCTCAAAAAAGAAACTTAGAACAATAGAAGATAGACTTTCTGTAAATTAGTCTTGGGAAATTAGCTTTAAACTCTTGATCCCAGATTTCTAGCACTTAAAGATCAGGCCAGAAACAAGCAACAGTTTTAAGGGCAGACATGATTGGTGAGGCTTTCAGAATGCTTTGTGTAATGATTGTCTAAACATGGGTTTAAGAAACTGGAGATACTTGAAAACCTTTCAGAGTTGCTAAGTTCTTCATTGAATCCCAAGAACGCAAATGACCAGTTGTCTGCAAGGAGTATAAATCCTCCCATTTCCCCACCATCAGAGCTTGAAGAAGCTTCTTGGATGAGAAGCGAAACGTCTTCCAAGAAAAACAAGCAACTCCCGCTGCGTCTTGGAAAAGCACCTTTGGGATAACTATGACTTGGATTGAGAATCTCCATCGACACTCTTTGTTGAATCTATTCTTTTTTATACTTTATTCTTTTTTTATTATAAAAGTTGTATTAATTTTTTATCAAACTATAAGATACAGAAGAAAATAAAAAGTAGTAGAAAAATAGGGGAAGAAGGGAAAAAAGAGAAAATTGCATGCAAACACACCTGTATGGAAGGAGCAGGTGAATCCTGCTGGAGCGATCTAATTTTCAGTTCCATAGTAAATTGAAAGGTAAATAGAGGGACCTCTGGGTGGGACTGGCTCACAACAGAGGCTAGGCAACTAATTATGAATTCTTCCTTCTTTTTTTGCTGATGTCAGCAAATCTCTGGTTGCTCTTTTCCTATATATAAAATTCTGTTAAAAGCAAGAGGGGGCAGGACCACAAACGGTGGGACTTCCAGCATGGAATCTGTTTCTCTCCTGCTTCTCTGTCATGCAGATCCTTTGTTAGAGGGTTGGGATTTTATTTATTTATTTATTTGAGCCTACCTTCTGTGTCTGGATTCCATACATCACAAATGAATAGAAGGAAAAATAGTGTACACGGTTAATGGTCCCCGTTGCTGGCTGGTTCCCTTTTTTGCCCTTTACGATGTATGTTGAATCTGAATTTATTATCCTGAACAGGGATAGTGATTCATCATGGGTGACTTTGTTAGTGCAAAATTGAATGTTTGTTAATGAATGGTTGGGATAAACTCAAGCTCTGTCGGGCTCATTGCTTATGATTGTTTAAAGAGCAGCAGCTGCCAACATTCCCCCCCCCCAAAAAAAAAGCCAATTATGTTCATAATAGCTTGTGCTGGTGCAAAATTTATGGGCTGGTGGGAGATCAAATTTCCTTTTTCGTTTGCTTTGTGAGTCTCTGCAATAGATGTCAGGTATGTCTAAATTTAAATGATGCTGTTTATTGTCACTCATTGTTCTCCTTGGGGGTGGGCTTTGCATGTCTAGAAGCCAAAACTCAGATGGAAAATTGCTATATGAACCCGAACCTGCTAGAGGTTGCAATTTTTCGAACAGCATGCCTTGATAGCTTTTTGACTTGGTTGCTGTGTGCAAAATGTCTTCAAAATGTTTTTTTTTTTTTCTGGGAGGTCGTTAATTCTTCCAGAAAAGTTTGACTAGATATGCTTATTGTTTAAACCAATGACAATTTATTTATTTGTCTTATTCAATTTGTATGCCTCCAATTGAGCAGCTGGGCAGCTCACAGCAAATAAGTAGCAGAAAAACAGCAGAATGCAGACAATTAATTGAAATGGCACAAAAATAAATAGCACGGTATCTGCCTTGATAGCTTTTTGACCTGGTTGCTGTGTGCAAAATGTCTTCAAAATGTTTTTTTTTTTTCTGGGAGGTTGTTAATTCTTCCAGAAATGTTTGACTAGATATGCTTATAGTTTAAACCAATGACAATTTATTTCTTTGTTTTATTCAATTTGTTTTATTTAGCTGGGCAGCTGACAGCAAATAAGTAGCAGAAAAACAGCAGAATGCAAACAATTAATTGAAACGGCACACAAATAAGTACAGGTAGTCCTTGACTTATGACCACAACTGAGCCCCAAATTTCTGTGGTTAAGTGAGAACATTTGTGAAGCGAGTTAACCTTTCTTGCCACCGTTGTTAAATAAATCACTGCAGTTGATAAGTTAGTAATCCAATTGTTAAGTGAATCTGGCTTTGCCATTGACTTGGCTTGCTGGAAGTTTGCAAAAGGGGATCACGTGACCTGGGACACGGCAACCCGTGTCCTAAATATGAACCAGTTGCCAAGCATCTGAATTTTGATCACCTGATCATGGGAATTCTGCAAATGTTGCAAGTGTGAAAAATGGTCATACATCACTTTTTCCAGTGCCATTGTAACTTTGAACCGTCATTAAATTGAACTGTTGTAAGTTGAGGATGACCTGTGTAGGATAATAGCAATAGCAATAGCACTTAGACATATATACCACTTCACAGTGCTTTTATACCTCTCTCTAAGCAGTTTACAGAGTCAACCTATTTGCTCCCAACAATCTAGGTCCTCATTTTACTGACCTCGGAAGGATGGAAGGCTGAGTCAACCTTGAGCCGGTCAGGATCAAACTGCCGGCAGCCGGCAGTCAGCAGAATTAGCCTGCAATACTGCCTTGTAACCACTGCGCCACCACGGCTCACAGCATGGCAAGTCAACAGCAAAGCAAATATAACACATCATACTGTCAATGGAGGAAGTCTCGTCAACCTACCCCACGTGGCTTTTCTGAATGTCATCAAGATGACAGTTGTCTGGATCTTGGGAGAACCTCATTCCGGAGACCAAAGGAGTCGCAGCAGAGAAGCTGTGTGCTGCCTAGCTTTCCAAACATGACCTTGTTTAACCTAGAGGACCCAGAACATGCCCACTCTTCTGGACTGAATTGGACAGACAGGAACCAGGGAAGACAGGTTTAAAGACCATGTAAGGCAAGGGTGTCAAATTGCCAGCCCGTGGGCCGGATGCGTCACGCAGAAGCCGCGCCCACCCCAGCTCCCAGCAAGGGGGGAAACATCGCGACATGTCATGTGGTGAGTTTGACACCCCTGATATAAGGTGTCGGATGCCTACTTTCACTTTCTTTGTAGCTCGCTAGCAACTGCCAATGCTGGGGGGGGGGAGAGATGGCATTTGGGAGGGGAAGAGCACTGGAGGTATGAAGGAATCTTGTGGGAACTGGGGCAGTGTGGACACTGACAGGAATCAGAGGTGCCAAACCAAGCCATCTGCCTATCCTCAAGGACAGGAATTTACAGCAGCACCTGAAGCATCAGGTTCCCAAAACATCGGATCAGGACAGGATTGGACTACTCTGGCCAGGGGACAGCTTTGGATGTTGGGAACTGCTTTCAATATACGATTTTCTTCAGAGCTTGCCTTGCTCATGCTGCACTCAGCATCTCTAGTAAAAGCACCTTTTCTCTAACACCTAGAAACTTCCTGACAGTGAGGACAATCAACCAGTGGTACAGCTTGCCTCCAGAAATCATAGGTGCTCCATCACTGGAGATCTTTAAGAAGAGACTAGACACTCACCTGTCTGAGATGGTATAGGTTCTCCTGCTTGAGCACCAGGCTGGACTAGAAGAACTCCAAGGTCCCTTCCAGCTCCATCCCATCCCATCCCCTTCTATTCTATCCCATCCCATTCCATTCCATTCCATTTTCTATTGTATCCTATCCTATCCAGTTTGGGCACTCGGTCTCTAAAAGGTTCGCCATCACTGTTCTATGCTGATGGAATGAATAGGTGAAGGCCATAAGCTTTTTTTTTTAAGGGCTTTTTAAGGGCTTTTTTTGCAGCCATCTTTGATTATCCCATTAAGTCTTTGAAGGATTATCTCATGATAAATGTTGCTGGGGCTTATAATATCATATGCTGTATGTGGAGTTGGGATTCATTCAAGCATCCCATCAAAAGATTCTTAACATGATTTATTGGTCGGGGGTAAATAAGAAAGAACAAGAAAGTGAGTTAGCGCAGAAGGACAAAACAACTGATGAGTTATTATCCTGTACCAAATTAAGCAGCTGACGTTGTCACTGCAATGCACATGGGAAGGAATTTGTAAGAATTCCAGTTCCATTTAGTCATCTGAATACAGAAACGTAAGGAGTCTTAAAATCCTCAATCCATTCTTAATCACTATTAATCTAGGTTCATCTGCAAATCAAATTGCTAATTCCTTTCCATTGCCCAAGACACATCTCAAGGATGGGGTTTAACTCAAGCAATAAATCCACAGCTTTGGTAATGCTTGATATGTTCAACCTGTCATTGGCTAAAGATTGGGAGTTCAAGTCCATGAGTCATAAAAGAGCCAAGGTTGCCCACCCCTGCTCTAAAGGAATTAAAGATGAAGCATTATCCACGAAAGGAAAACTCCAGTTTGACAACACACACAATACAGCTGATGAGGACCCGTGGTGCTGCAATGCTTAGAATGAAGTATTACAGTCTGACTCTGCCCCCTGCCAGGAGTTCGATCCTGACCAGCTCAAGGTTGACTCAGCCTTCCATCCTTCCGAGGTCGGTAAAGTGAGGACCCAGATTGTTGGGGGGGGGCAATATGCTGACTCTGTAAACTGCTTAGAGAGGGGCTGTGTAAACCACTAGGGAACGCTCATCCTCGACTTACAATTACAATTGAGCCCAAAATTTCTGTTGCCAAGTGAGACATTTGTTAAGTGAGTTTTGCCCCATTTTACAACCTGTCTTGCTACAGTTATTAAGTGAATCATTGCAGTTGTTAAGTTAGTACCATTGTTGTGAAGTGAAGCTGGCTCCCCCATTGACTGAATAGAATAGAGTAGAGTAGAGATAGAATAGAATAGAATAGAATAGAATAGAATAGAATAGAATAGAATAGAATAAATGAAGAATAGAATAGAACAGAACAGAATAGGATAGGATAGGATAGGATAGGATAGGATAGGATAGGATAGAATAGAGTAGAGTAGAGTAGAGTAGAGTAGAGTAGAATAGAGTTAGAATAGAGTAGAATAGAATTAGAGGTAGTTAGAGTTAGAGCTAGAATAGAATAGAATAGAATAGAATAGAATAGAATAGATGAAGAATAGAATAGAATAGGTGAAGAATAGAATAGAATAGAATAGAATAGAATAGAATAGAATAGAATAGAATAAATGAAGAATAGAATAGAACAGAATAGGATAGGATAGGATACGATAGGATAGGATAGGATAGGATAGAATAGAGTAGAGTAGAGTAGAATAGAGTTAGAATAGAGGAGAATAGAATTAGAGTTAGTTAGAGTTAGAGCTAGAATAGAATAGAATAGATGAAGAATAGAATAGAATAGAATAGAATAGAATAGAATAGAATAGAATAGAATAGAATAGGTGAAGAATAGAATAGAATAGAATAGAATAGAATAGAATAGAATAGAATAGGATAGAATAGAATAGAATAGGATAGGATAGGATAGAATAGAATAGAATAGAATAGAATAGAATAAATGAAGAATAGAATAGAATAGAATAGAATAGATAAAGAATAGAATAGAATAGGATAGAATAGAATAGAATAGAATAAATGAAGAATAGAATAGAATAGAATAGAATAGAATAGAATAGAATAGAATAGAATAGAATAGAATAGAATAGAGCTGGAAGGGACCTTGGAGGTCTTCTAGTCCAGCCCCCTGCTCAAGCAGGAGGCCCTATACCATCTCAGACAAGTGACTGTCTAGCCTCTTCTTAAAAATCTCCAGTGATGGAGCACCCACAATTTCTGGAGGCAAGCTATTCCATTGGTTAATTGCCCTCACTATCAGGAAGTTTCTCCTCAGTTCCAGGTTGCTTCTCTCTGTGATCAGTTTCCAACCATTGTTTCTCGTCCAGCCCTCTGGCGCTTTGGAGAATAACGTGACACCCCCCCTTCTTTGTGGCAGCCCCTCCAATACTTTGTTTGCCAGAAGGTCACAAAAGCTGATCACATGATCCCAGGACGCTGCAACGGTCATAAATATGAGCGTCTGAATTTTGATCATGTGAACATGGGGATGCTGCAATGGCCATAAGTGTTAAAAATGGTCATAGGTTGTTTTTTTCAGTGTTGTTGTAACTTTGAAGGGTCACTAAATGAACTGTTGTAAGTCAAGGACTACCTGTACAGTATAAGCCTAAGTGCTTTTGCTATTGCTATGCTGAAAAGGCACCCATCTCCTTTTTTTTTTTTTAAAAAAAAAGACAAAGGTATTAAATTTCTAGTGATCCCCGCTAGTTTTTGAACACAATGGATTAAGCAATAAATAACATAAAATACTCAGTCAATTGTTAGCAGCCTTGAATAAATCCAAGAATAACAGGGACACAATGCAGCGGATATTAGAAAAACTGCGGTATACAGAGGCCTTAATAGATTCAGTACACTGTATGAAAAAGAACAAATCAATGTATAATTTCTTTCCTCATACAGGAAGTGTACAGGAAAACAATATTCCCTGCCAGAATCTTATAATGAATTTTTTTTGAAAAAGAAGCACTGAGCACAAATATTGTCCTACTTTTAGAGGAGTTATTGCTTTTCAGTATTTTGTGGAGAAAAGAGACAACCAATATTAATAATGCTGTTGCTATGCAATTTACTTGTGCCGAGTAACCACATAACACGACAAACATTCTGGGTTTGTTTAGCCAATGCTCCTGTTTAATGGTGTTGCTCTTTGGATCCCTGGATACCTTTGGAATACCAGTCAAAACTGGCTGGCTGTATGTATGTATAACCCCTCCCCCCCACACACAACACAGTTTGACAAGATGTGTGGAAAGAATTGGTTTTAAGAATTTATGGCCTGAGTAGAAACTATACTGGCTGAATGAGTTGAATTGAAAACGAATATTCATTAGAGGATGTGTTCCTGAACACAAGAGCGCAGTGGTTAGAATGCAGTATTGCAGGCTAATTCTGCCCACTGCCAGCAGTTTGATTCACACCGGCTCAAGGTTGACTCAGCCTTCCATCCTTCTGAGGTCGGTAAAATGAGGACCCAGATTGTTGGGGGGCAGGAGGCTGACTTTGTAAACTGCTTAGAGAGGGCTGTAAATGCACTATGAAGCAGTATATAAGTTCAAGCTGAGTGATGACACACAATGGTGGATTTGGTTGGTGGTTGGAGGGCACCCCCCTTTAACATTTGTCTTTCACCCTACTCTTATTTCATTCTTTATTCAGTTTTAATTCTGTGTGTCAAGGTATTGTTGCTTTTCTCTGCACTCTTTCTAGCATTTGTTTCTGCCATCTTGGTTGTGTGTATCTATGTAACTGTGACAAGTCTGTTTTAATCATACATGCTACATGCTCTATATAAGTAGACATATATAATTTTATTTGATTATCCCTGACAAAAATCTACCAAGTAATTCTGTATTGGTGGGTCCTGCCCTGATTTTCTGCAAGAGTTTTGAAATTATGTCTGCCTGGAGCCATGGCAATACTTTAATTATATTTCCCGTGGTTTCAGATATATCGTGCATGTTATAGTTTCAGTTGTAAAAACAAGCTGAAGTGAATAAATGCTAACGTTGGGATTCAGCTTTGTACCAGTTAATGTTTTAATTACTAGTTGCAAAACACATCGCTTTTGTTTCATATCACACTCTTTAACATGTTTCTCTTTCTAGAACGAAAGCTACAGGTGATAATTATCATTACTATTTTAATGCTTTTGTTCAAAAGAGAAGGAAAATTCATTCCCTGGGTAAGATATTTCAACATCATTTCAGAAGTGCGGTGCAACTTGTTAATTAGATCCAACTTGTGACAGAGACTTATGCACACTTGTCTGGAGCAATTCCACTGAGATTGCTTGCCTTCCATTTTATTTTATTTTATTTTTAAAATTTATAAACCGCCACACTCCCGTAGGACTCTGGGTGGCTAACAATAAAAACAACATAAAACATGACAGCAAAACAATACAGTTACAATCATCCAGGGGTCAGGTTTTATAAACCCCAGGCCTGCCGGAAAAGCCAGGTCTTAAGCAGCTTACGGAAAACCAACAGGGTGGGAGCAGTCCTAATCTCCGGGGGGAGCTGGTTCCAAGACATGGGCGCCATCACAGAGAAAGCCCTCCTCTGCAGCCCTGCCAAATGGCACTGCTTGGCCGATGGGCCTTGAAGGAGGCCCAGCCTGTGGGATCTAACTGGCCGAAGGGAACTATGAGGTAGTAGGCGGTCTCGCAAATAGCCTGGCCCTGAGCCATATAGGGCTTTAAAGGTAATAACCAACACCTTGAATTGGACCCGGAGACCAATAGGTAACCAGTGCAGCTCACGGAAGATAGGTGTAATGTGGGTGTATCGAGGAGCACCCACTATCACTCACGCGGCTGCATTCTGGACCAACTGTAGTCTCCGAATACTTTTCAAGGGTAGCCCCATGTAGAGCGCATTGCAGTAGTCCAAGTGTGAGGTGACAAGGGCATGAGTGACTGTAAGGAGAGCCTCCCGGTCCAGGTAGGGTCGCAACTGGTGCAACAGACAAACTTGTGCAAAGGTCCTCCCAGCCACAGCCGTCAAATGATGTTCCAAATTCAGCTGTGGATCCAGGAGGATACCCAAGTTGCAAACCCGCTCCGAAGGGGGAATATTTTCCCCCGCTAGAGTCAACACTGGACAGTCGACATGATCCTTGGGAGGCAACATCCATGCTACTTCAGGTGTTTCTACATGGGCTTTACAAACTGCTGGACATTGGCGATTCAGCCTCGCATGGCTTTGATCAACACTGCCATGTTTATCGTATCAGAAAGTTGCACTCTTTCTCCTCCAGGTCTCAAACTCACATTACAAGCACCACGAAACAGCTATTCACGCATGGCTGTTGGTTTGATCTCCTACCTTGGCAATTTGGTTGCAAACATTTTGTCTCCATTTGGGGGGACATCTTCAGTGAGTGTTGAATTGTGCTCGCCTATGCTGGCCTTTAAATACCTTTTTGTGTGATGTAAATTGGTGTGGATGTTGTTTGTCCAGATGTTTCTGAATCATGGTCTGGTTTCAGGCTGTTTGATTGGCTGGTTGTTATTGCTGGGCCATAGTCTTTGGTGTTTAAGTATCGTCTGTGTGATGCAAATGGTGTTGTTCGTTCGGTTGCCTCTGAGTCAAAGTCTGATTTCAGGTTGTTGGTTGGCTGGTTGTCATTGTTGAGACGTGGTCTGATTTCTTATGGAGGGTTGTATTTTTTGTTGCTGTGTGGTGGGGTGCCTGTTTGTTCGTTTTTTTTTATTGAAAATTTTTTAAAAACTTTTACAAAGACAGAAAAAAAAACAATGACAATTACAATAAGACAAAAACAAAAACAAAAAAAAACAAAAAACAATACAACCCTCCCCCAACCCCTCCCAAATCACCCCCTCCCTCCCCCCCCGAGCTTCCCAGAGCAGAATATAGGCTTAATTAAAAGAAGTTAACAAAATTATAAGATAATTACGAACAAAATATATATGAATAAAGAATTATAAACCTTAAAAAGAAAAAATATTTAAAAAAAAAGAAAAGAAAAAAAAGTAGAGTTTTTATACAAGTTATAAAAAAGCTAAATGGTATTTTTTCATATCCAATTTAAATTGTATAAAATTTATCCATTTTTCCCATACAGCAAAAAATTTCTCTTGCGTTTGCTCTTTTAAGAAAGCCGAAATCTTTGCCATTTCTGCCAAATAAGATACTTTAAAAAACCACTCTTGCAAAGTAGGCAAAGATTCCTTCTTCCAATATTGACCTACTAGCAGCCTTGCGGCTGTGATCAAATTCAACATCAATATAACCTCCTTAGCATCACAATCAGTAACAATACCAAGCAAAAACAATTGTGGAGTAAATTTTACCCTCTTTCTAAAAATTCTCTGAATGTTCCACCATATCTTAATCCAAAAAGCTTTTATATTTTTACACGACCACCAAATATGATAATAAGTGGCATCCAAACAGCCACATCTCCAACATTTAGGCTGTAAGTCAGGATACATGAGAGACATCTTTTGTGGATCAAGGTGCCATCTATAAAACATTTTATAAAAATTCTCCCTTAAATTCTGGGCTTGTGTAAACTTAACATTTCTCACCCAGATAGTTTCCCAGGTATCCAGTAGAACTGGTTCACCAAAATTCTGCGCCCATTTGATCATACAATCTTTAATTAATTCTGATTCTGAATCCAGTTCCACTAGCGCCCCATAAATTCTTTTAATATGAGTTTGTCTTTGATCCTTTACTTGCTTAAAAAGATTTTGATCTTCTCTAAGCAGACCTAAATTACGATCCATCTTCCATCTATCTAATAGTTGTCTATATTGAAACCAAGAATAGGTAATATTTTCATGTAACAAATCTTCCAAAGATTTTAACTGCCAATTTAGACCATCCCATCTAAGTAATTGTGTATAAGACACCGTATCCATTTTAACACCTCTCTTTATCCCCTCTATCGCATGCCAAGGTATGGCCCATAATGGTATTTTAAAATCACTTTTATAATATTTCCTCCAGACTCTAAGTAGAGTAATCCTTAAAATATGAGATTTAAAAGCCCGATCCACTTTTTTATTAAATAGGCATGCCAACCAAAGAGTAAATCCCATCCCTCCAGATGGAGTATCTCTAAATTTGTTAAGTTTACCCAATCACTAATTAACGTAAAAACCACTGCATCATAATATAATTTCAAATTCGGTACCTTGAGTCCACCTCTCTCACGGAAGTCCTGCATAATTTTAAACTTTACCCTTGGTTTTTTCCCTGCCCAAATAAATTTGTTAATACCTTTCTGCCATTCATTCAAATTAACCTCGTTCTTTAAAATAGGTAACATTTGAAACAAAAAGAGAAATTTGGGCAGGACATTCATTTTAACTGTTTGTTCATTTTTAAATGCTCCTTTGGGATTGTGGTTGAAGTAGTTCAAACAGTCCAAAACCAGACCATGACTCAGAAACATCCGGACAAACAACATCCACATCAAACAAAAAAGTATTTAAAGGCCAGTGCTCTGACAGACAATCACAATTCAAAGCTCACTGAAGATGTCCCTGTGAACAGAGATGAAATGTTTGCAACCAAATAACCAAGCTTGAAGATCAAACCAACAGATCGATTACCACCCTGAGCTACTAATATTCAAACACATTTCAGCTACTCCACCTTTCAAACTACGGAAATCGTTAGTAACTATTTCAGGGTCTATAGTAGGTCTGTAACCCCAATAGGTCATCTGGCATATGCAAACTGCTGATTGTACCCCTGGAGGTGCTGTTGATTGCTGATCACCTCCTTTGGCACTATCACATCCCAAATGTCTGCCTTTTATAAGGATAATTTTAATGGTTTTCCCCCCTAAAAGTAGTGGTGGGATTCTGCCAGTTCGCACCACTTTGGCAGAACCGGTAGCTAATTTTTTGTTGCCCAATCCCAGAATGGACTTCCAGAGGTGTCATCCACACAAAGAAGCCATTGTTCAAATATTTGAATCCCACCACTGCCTAAAAGCCTTTTTTTTCTTAAATTTTCATTTAGGGCATTTGTATAAATCAAATGATGAGGTGGCAAGGTCTGTTGGGACGGGTTGACCTGTTAGGTTCTTTTATGATGTCTTTAAAAAAGGTTTTTGAACATTGGAAGAAATTTGTAGCAGGTTATGATGGTTATGTGAAAAAGTAAATATAGGTTAAAATTGGACCATTTCAAGGATTATTTTCCTGTTTTACTTATTTAAATTCCTTTAAAGGAGGTGGAGCCTTGTATTTTTCAAAGTTTTGGATTATACAGCAGAGTTCAGAATATTCATTTAATTTTGGTGGGTTTTTTTGTCTTTCTCTCTGATTCTCTCTTTTTGATTAATTCTTTTTTTTATTGAAAGTTTATAAAATTTTACAATAAAATACTCCCCCCCTCCCAACCCCCCAACCCCCTCCCCCCTACTTCCCAGAGCTGAATACAGGGTTAAAAACAACAAAAAACATAGAACTTAAATGAACATCAAACAATTATACATACATCAAAAAACAAAATTTTAAACACTTTAACTCCAGTACATAAAAACAAAAATTATCATCCTTAAACATAAGTTATTCAAAAGCTTACCCTTAAATATACATTATTCAAAAGCTAAATAGTACTTTCTAATATCATATTTATTCTGTATAAAATTCACCCATCTTTTCCACACCAAAATATATCTCTCTTGCGACTGGTCTTTCAGATGAGCCGAAATTTTTGCCATTTCAGATAAATAAGAAACTTTAAGAAACCATTCTTCTAAAGTAGGCAAAAAATCCTTCTTCCAGTATTGCCCAATCAGCAACCTTGCTGCTGTAATTAAATTCAACATTAAAATAATCTCTTTACCATCACAATCGTCAATAATACCTAACAGAAACAATTGTGGTGTAAATTTTATCCTTCTATTAAAAATCTTCTGAATATTCCACCAAATCTTGATCCAAAAAACCTTTATATTTCTACATGACCACCAAATATGATAATACGTTGCATCCAAACAACCACATCTCCAACATTTGGGCTGCAGATTTGGATACATACGAGACATCTTTTGTGGATCAAGGTGCCATCTATAAAACATTTTATAAAAATTTTCTCGTAAATTTTGATTAATTCTGACATGCAAGGAGGGCTTTGTCCCCAAGACAATTCATTTTCATGATCTGGAATTCTTCTCTGTGACTTAGTGAGGGGAAGAATAATAGTGTTGGGGTATCTGGTCACTGATTATATCTTCCAGAGTTGATATCCTTTCAGTGACCAAAACAACATTAGCAGCCATTTTGTTTCACTATTCTACATTGGATGTTCTAAGAAGTTTATTTATGAGTGGTAAGAAACTCATATTTTCATTTCCTAATGTGGAAAATGACAAAGTGCAACTACTGTAGTTCTGTGACTTTTTTCTTTTTTTCTAAGAATTCACTCTTCTGGGCTGCTCTAATTAGGCTTTTCATTATCATTAGTGAAACTAGAATGCTTGGTATCAGTTGTTCAAGAGAAAAAGAGAGAGAAAGAGAGAGAGAGACAGAAGTAAGCTCAAGGGAATTATAAAGAGATACTTTATTATCACTCTCTCTCTTGGATGGCAGAAGAGAAATAATTAGGAGAAGTTTAACACTTCTCTGTCAAAAAGGTCCTTGGAGAAAGTGACATCCGAAGATTTACACAGTAGATGATTCTTAACTGTTGAAGGATGCTAACTTGGGACTTGTTCATTCAGTGTGACCAGATATAGTAAGGTGACCAACTTTTTTACAATGAAAAGGAGGACACAAATAAATTGAAGAAAAAAATATCGTAAATAAAAGAAACATTTTATTCATTGCAACAATAATACAGACAACTTGCATGTGCAAAGTTTGCCAGCCGGGTGTTTTGGCGTGCTCAGCAGCAATTCCTATTGGTTTTGAACGCCAATAGTGGGAGTAGCACATCTCATGCAAAAGTTGAAAACAAAACCCATCAAAAAAAGGTGCCGGAACACCATTCTGAGCATTCTATGAGGGGAAAAAAAAAGCCCTGCAGATTAGTCTTCAAATATCGAAAAGGAGGACATGAAGGAGGACACTTTTTGAGGGAGGACAGAACTTACAAAAGGAGGACAGTCCTCCCTAAAGGAGGACAGTTGGTCACCTTAGATATAGCAAACAACAGACTCTCAGCACGTACGCAAACACCATACATGATGGATCCAAACTGTCTCTCTAGCTCTTAACAAAGGCATCAAACATTGACCTAAGACAAAAGTCCACTATCTATTTTCCACCTAGGTATGTTCTCTTTTTCTCTGAAATTATATTATATTATATTATATAATTATATAAGATGAAGTGTGACAGATTTTGAGGTTGGCTATAGTGAATGATGTTCCAGCTCTGTAAAGTGCTGAGTTATTTCCATATAATTTGAACCATGTACAGGTTCAAGAATGCCCAGATAGAACTCTGCATGAGAACAGTTGCATGTAAATGGGGAATATGCAGATTTCAAATAAGGATTTGAAGGATTCTGCATAATAGCTTCTTAACTCTTTTCAGGGTCATAGTTAAAAGAATGCTACAAATAAATAACTTTAAAAAAATCACGGCTATCTTGTGTCAAGCTATTTAATTCCAGAAACAACAGCATACAAACAAAATGTAATAAAATGCATTTGTGAATAGGATATTTCTGTTCGCTTTGCATTCGAAGTAGATCTCTAGAATGAGGAAGTATGTTTCTTCCCTTGTATTATTTTGGAGAAATATATCTGATCACCTGAATCTTGTCCAAAATGGATCTTGAATTGCTTTTAAAACCCACGAGAACTCCAAAATGATTGTACTAGTAGATGGGCAATTGTGTTTATGTATAATTTGTGTGAAAGGATAAAAATCCAGTTATGAGTAGTAGTCTCTCAATTATTTGGGGAATATGAGAGAGAGAGAGAGAGAGAGAGAATTTCATGTAGTAGTTAAAGTGCTGGGTAAGAAACTGGGATACTGTGAATTCTAGACCAGGGCTAGGCAACCTTGGCTCTTTTATGACTCGTGGACTTCAACTCCCAGAATTCCTGAGCGAGCCATGCTGAGGAGAAAGGGAGAGGTTTCCAAGCTGAGCCATGCTGGCTCAGGAATTCTGGCAGTTGAAGTCCATGCATCATAAAAGAGCCAAGGTTGCCTACCCCTGGTCTAGAGTAGACCATCAAAGCTGGCTGAGTCACTTTGGGCCAGTCACTCCCTTTCAGCCCAACCCACCTTACAAAGTGATTCTTGTGAGGAAAATAGGAGGAGAAAGGAGTATTGGTATCTTTGCTGCCTTGACATATACACACATATACATACAGACATGTACATATACAAGATGTGTGTGTGTGTGTATGTGTGGGGGGGAAATCTAAAAATAATAAGATACTCTACTGATTTCCAAATAATTGTATCCTGAAGACATCATCTAATTTTGAAAAACAAAGTTGACCAGGATCTGGTTAGAGCAGTGGTTCTCAACCTATGGGTCAGGACCCCATTTGGGGTCGAACGACCATTTCACGGGGGTCACCAAACAATGCAGTCCGCCATTTTTCCCCCTTTTCCTTAGCTGTGCTACTCCCTTTTATTCTATTGGCTTTTGAAAGCCAATAGAATAGACTCTCTTGAATAGAGTCTAATTCTATTGGCTTTCAAAAGCCAATAGGAATTGTCCAGGCTGTCTCTGCCCTGCTGAGCCCGCCAAAAGTCCCATTCTGCAAACGGTGCTGCACCAGTTGAGGAGTCCTCAACTTACGACCGGTTGAGTAGTCCTCGATTTACGACCGGTTGGGGGTCGCGGCATTAAAAAGGTTGAGAACCACTGGGTTAGAGCATGGATGGGAAAATAGGGCCATAAGGAAAGTTAAAAAATAAACCTCTAATGAAAAAAAAAAATTGGAAAAAGGCCAACACAGTGCTAGGCTGCATTAACAGAGGGATAGAATCAAGATCACGTGAAGTATTAATACCACTCTTCAATGCCTTGGTAAGGCCACACTTGGAATACTGCATCCAGTTTTGGTCACCACTATGTAAAAAAGCTGTTGAGACTCTAGAAAGAGTACAGAGAAGAGCAACAAAGATGATTAGGGGACTGGAGGCTAAAACATATAAGGAACGGTTGCTAGAATTGGGTATGTCTAGTTTAACGAAGAGAAGGACAAGGGGGGACATGATAGCAGTATTCCAATATCTCAGGGGCTGCCATAAAGAAGAGGGAATTAAGCTATTTTCCAAAGCACCTGAAGGCAGGACAAGAAGCAACGGGTGGAAACTAATCAAGGAGAGAAGCAACCTAGAACTAAGGAGAAACTTCCTGACAGTGAGAACAATTAATCAGTGGAACAGCTTGCCTCCAGAAGCAGTAAATGCTCCAACACTGGAAGTTTTTAAGAAGAGACTGGACAGCCATTTGTCCGAAATGGTGTAGAGTTTCCTGCCCGAGCAGGGAGTTGGACTAGATGACCTCCAAGGTCCCTTCCAACTTTACTACTATTATTATTATTATAAGAAGGCAACGACTAATTACTTCCATGCTGTTGCCAAGTAAAGGTCACAGGAAGGTCCATGAAGCTCTACTTGAAGAACATTTTTATATACTATGAGTTTCTTAAAGCCTTGCCCTTGATCTGATCATTTTATCCCTCATCCCAGCCACAGCATTGCCAATGGATTATAAAGGAGCTCCTATTGCATAGCAATACATTAATTTTCATCCCCCCCCCTTCTGTTTAGGAAAATTTGTCTTTGTTCATTGTTAGTAGTTCTCAGAAGCAACAGTTTTGTTTATCTAGTCTTTAAATATGAGAAACCCATGGCTTTTAAAATTGGATGTTTTCTTATATACATTACACATTTGAAAATAAGTAGTATATTTAGAGAAAAGCATTTAAGATGCATAATTTACAATAGCAAAACGTGTAAACATATACATAAAGAACAAAGAAAAATAATAAGACATAAATTACCATATGCAAATCAACAGCTTTTTAAAGGTATAGCTCTGGCTGCCTATCTTACGTTTCTTTGATTAAATGAAAAGATTTAAATAAAATTTATATAGGAATGTAAAAAAAAAAAAAAACAACCCATACTTTTCCCCCTTCTTTGTACATAAAAGCTGAACACAGAATCCCAACCGGTAAAAGCCAATTGTTTAAAAGATCATTTCACAAGATTGTTTAATGTCCTAATTGTTTTTACTTAATATTAACAATTAAGATTTCAGTTTGGGATCTTTGGCTATATTGGTCAGAAGCATTTTCATCTCCTTTTAATTTATTTAAACTGTTATTCTACTTAATTTTATTAGTTTTTTGCTCTTAACTTCATTGTTAACAGCTGTATCATGTTGGCACCACCAGTAGAATAAATAGAATTGTGGCCCCCTCAGAGATTATTCAGTGAAAATAAGCAATCCAAAATTGAAATCAGCCAACTAACCATATAAAATGTAAAAAAAACCCCAACAATCATTTTTTCACATGTTTTATGGTTCATAATTTATACAAAAAGGTTTGTGCATCTCTGTTGCCTATTGGCTCAGAATTCTCAGAAGTCTCCCTATAAAATGCATTTTGAAAATCTAAAAAAATTAAATGGAATGTTTGTTTAGTCAATGAAAGCAAAACAGTATATATACATATTGCTGAGTTTTCTTACCTCTGAGCAGAAAAAGACAAAATAGTTTACCATTTAAACATTGTGTCAACACTCCTGTGGCACTTAATTTAACCATTTAAGTATTCTTATAAACCAGTGGTTCTCAACCTTTTTAATGCCGTGACCCCCCAACCGGTCGTAAGTCGAGGACTACTCAACCGGTGGTAAGTCGAGGACTATTCAACTGGTGCAGCACCGTTTGCAGAATGGGACTTTTGGCAGGCTCAGCAGGACAGAGACAACCTGGACAATTCCTATTGGCTTTTGAAAGCCAATAGAATTAGACTCTATTCAAGAGAGTCTATTCTATTGGCTTTCAAAAGCCAATAGAATATACTTTATGGGTGGCATGCCTATTTAATATTTAATAAAAAAATGGACTGGGTCTTTAAATCTCATATTTTAAGAATTTCTTTACTTAGGATTTGGAGAAAATATTATAAAAGTGATTTTAAAGTTCCATTATGGGCTATACCTTGGCATGCGATAGAAGGAATAAAAAGAGGAGTAAAAATGGACATGGTGTCTTATAGTCAGTTACTTAGATGGGATGGGCAAAACTGGCAGTTAAGAATACGGGAAGATTTAGCGCAAGAAAATATTATTTATTCTTGGTTTCAATATAGGCAACTAGTAGATAAATGGAAGGTGGATTGTAAATTGGGTTTTCTTAGAGAAGATGGAAATCTTATTAAGCAAGTCAAGGATCAAAGACAAACCCATATCAAGAGAATTTATGGGGTATTAGTTGAAATGGACTCAGAAACGGAATTAATTAAAGATTGTATGATTAGATGGGCGCAGAATTTTGGTGTCCCAGTCTCATTGGACATTTGGGAAACCATTTGGGTGAGAAATGTCAAATTTACACAAGCACAGAACCTTAGGGAGAATTTTTATAAAATGTTTTATAGATGGCACCTTGATCCACAAAAAATGTCTCTTATGTACCCTGACGTGCAACCCAAATGTTGGAGATGTGGTTATAAGGATGCTTCCTATTATCATATTTGGTGGTCATGCAGAGAGATAAAAGCATTTTGGATCAAAATATGGTGGAATATCCAGAGAATTTTTAGAAGGAGGGTAAAATTTACTCCGCAATTATTTTTGTTAGGCATTGTTACAGATTGTGATACAAAGGAGGTTGTATTGATGTTAAATTTGATTACAGCCGCTAGGCTGTTAGTAGGACAATATTGGAAGAAGGAATCTTTGCCTACATTGCAGGAATGGTTTCTTAAAGTAGCTTATCTGGCGGAAATGGCAAAGATTTCGGCTTTCTTAAAGCAACAAACGCAAGAGAAGTTCCTTGCTGTTTGGGACAAATGGATAAAATTTATACAATTTAGATTGGGTATACAAAAATATCATATAGCTTTTTTATAAGTTTTATTTATATATATATATATATATATAGATATTTTTTTTATATATATATATATAAATATAAATTTTTTAATTTAATTTTTTATTTTTATTTCTTAATTTTTAATTAAGCCTATATTCTGCTCTGGGAAGCTCAGGGGGGGGAAGGGAGGGTTTTTGTGAGGGGTGGGGGATGGGGGGGGGTTTTTTATATATATGTAATGTTTAGTTTCTTTTTTGTATATGTTGTCTTTTGTTTTGTATTGTTTTTGTCTTTTTGTAAAATTTATAAAACTTTCAATAATAATAATAAAAAAAAGCCAATAGAATAAAAGGGAGTAGCACAGCTAAGGAAAAGGGGAAAAAATGGCAGACTGCGTTGTTTGGCAACGCTCGTGAAATGGTCATTCGACCCCAAATGGGGTCCCGACCCACAGGTTGAGAACCACTGTTATAAACTGTGCTGCATGTTTTTTTTCCCCCTACTTTTCTTCCTAAAACCGAGTTTGCGTTTCACTTGACTCCTTTTTTTTAATAGATGAGTAGCCAAGAGATGGTAATTAATTACAAAGATGTTATGTGGTGTTAATTAATCACCTGTCTTGTCAAATTAAGACACAGTCCTAAACTTTGTAGAAATCAGCATTTGTGGGCTGACAAATACTTTAGGAAAAAGAAAAAAGAATAAAGATAGCAGAACTTAAAATAAACAAGATTTTGTTTGTATTTATATTATTATTATTGTTGTTGTTGTTGTTGTTGTCCAATTGCTGAAGCTCTATAGCATTGCTTACAATAAGACACCCAAAGGGGTACAATTGGAACAAAAACAGATACCATAATTTCAAACGCAAAATAAAAACATCGTAAGGGATTAGGCAGCAGCAAAATAGTCATTCAATACAAATTAAAATACAAGTAGGAGTTTATAAAAACAAAACAAAACTGGGCAACTACAAAACTTTCACCTAATTCTGAAATGATACTAGTGTGCGTCATAGATAAGAGAATTCGATCAATGGGTGCCACCACTAAGAACACCTGAACAATCTGAACCACTTGCAAGGACTAGCTAGGGAATTTTTACTGTGTTCATAAATCATCTTCCAGCGTCATATCTTTTTGCCTTTTAGTACTGTCCATGGGGTTTTCATGGCAAAGATACTGGAGTGGTTTGCCATTTCCTTCTCCAGTGGATCACATTTTGTCAGAACTCTCTGCTATGACCTAGGTCCGTCTTGGGTGGCCCTGCACGGCATAGCTCATAGCTTCATTGAGTTACACAAGCCCCTTCGCCACGACAAGGCAGTAATCCATAAAGGGGAGTCCTAGTCGACAATCATTTAAATATGAGCCAGCAGTGTGCTGCAGCTGCCAAAAAGGCCCACACAGTGCTGGGCTGCATTAACAGAGGGATAGAATCAAGATCATGTGAAGTATTAATACCACTCTTCAATGCCTTGGTAAGGCCACACTTGGAATACTGCATCCAGTTTTGGTCACCATGATGTAAAAAAAGATGTTGAGACTCTAGAAAGAGTACAGAGAAGAGCAACAAAGATGTTTAGGGGACTGGAGGCTAAAAGATAGAAGGAAAGGTTGCTGGAATTGGGTGTGTCTAGTTTAATGAAGAGAAGGACGAGGGGGGACATGATAGCAGTGTTCCAATATCTCAGTCGTTGCCACAAAGAAGAGGGAGTCAAGCTATTTTCCAAGGCGCCTGAAGGCAGGACAAGAAGCAACGGATGGAAACTAATCAAGGAGAGAAGCAACCTAGAACTAAGGAGAAACTTCCTGACAGTTAGAACAATTAACCAGTGGAACAACCTGCCTCCAGAAGCTGTGACTACTCCAACACTGGAAGCTTTGAAGAAGAGACTGGACAGCCATTTGTCCAAAATGGTATAGAGTTTGCTGCCTGAGCAGGGGGTTAGACTAGATGACCTCCAAGGTCCCTTCCAAGTTTACTACTACTATTACTACTACTACTACTACTACTACTGCTACTACTACTACTAATATATATATATATATATATATATATATATATATATATATATATATATATATCCTCTCTTTTAGATGGTCTAAATCAGAGGTGTCAAACTGCCGGTCCGCGGGCTGGATGCGTCATTCTGAAACCGCACTTACGCCATTGTCGGCAATGGGAAAAAAGTCGTGATCCATCGTGACACGTCATGTGATGTTGCGAGTTTGACATCCCTGGTCTAAATTATCATGCTTGGATCCCCCAAAGCTAGCTTGTATACATCTCTCTCTATTACTATTTGAGATAATGCTTTTTTGTTTTCCTTTGATAAATTTCAACAGTTTGAGAAAAGCTTGAAGGTTTTGCTTTCTCTGCTTATCATAAGAAGCATAATAAGCAATAAATTAGACATTGGTTTCTGGCTGGATCTGTAACTGTTTAAAATTAACCTGTAGGGAGTCAAACGTTGGAAAGGCTTAAAATGCTTCGAAGATTGTACTTTATTCCTCCAGTGTCCATGAAATGTCATCAAATGTCTGACAAAAAAGTCAATCCTTATTTATTTATTAATAAGACAAATTGATGAAATAACGAGGTGCTTAATACATATTTAATTTAACAAATTAAATATGTATGCTTCATTCAAAGGATATTAAATTATTGGTATGAAATATTTACGGTCCTACTTGATTAAATATCCTGGAAATTGCAAACTCTTTCATGATCAACTATTATTATCAGAATTGGTGTGGTACAGTTTCTCTGAATGTAGCTAGGTTTGCTACTCCGTCTTGTAAATTTAGATAGACCTTGATCACCCACTGATAAATTCACCATCAGTTGTAATATATTACTATGCCCTGTTCTGTCTTGTTCTAGTTAAGTTATGTTTCATTTTAATGTTTTTCTACTATGACGGTAATAGTTTGTTTGATTGATTGATGCCTGCAATCTTGTCCTCAGTTTACATAGGACACATTTGAGTGTATCTCTCTTCCCCCCCTCCCTCCCTCCCTCCCTCTCTCTCTCTCTCTCTCTCTCTCTCTCTCTCTATATATATATATATATATATATATATATATATATATATATATATATGTAGGTCTTTGGTTGTTCGGGTTTTCTCCCGCGTAAAATTGGAAGTGTCTTGGCGACGTTTCGACGAAGTCCCATTCGTCATCTTCAGGCTGGTGTTTTCAGCTTCGTGCTTCGAGCAGCAATGTGTGGTCTTAGCTGTTTCTTCCTTTTAACTGCCAGTGGGGGTATGAACTGATTGGGTGGGAGCTTGGCTGTGTTCTGATTGGGTGGAGGTGTGTTCTGATTGGTTAGGGGCTTGGCTGTGCTCTGATTGGCTGGGGGGTTGGCTGTGCTCTGATTGGCTGGGGGGTTGGCTGTGCTCTGATTGGCTGGGGGAGTGTTCTGTTTGGTTGTGCTCAGGTTAGTCTGAGTTGCAGAGGGGTTTAAGATTTTGGGCTGCCTTGCTATTTTTTGGCTTCGCGTTTGTGGTCGTGCCTCATTTTCATGGAGGGTGTCAGTTTGCTTCGTGTATGGATTGGAGGGCTTTGAAGTGGCTAATGATGCAGCTCTGGTCTGGCTTCTGGTTTGTGGTCGTGCCTCATCATCGGTGTGGCTTTGGGTTTGCGTTTTGCGTGGATGTGTGGTGGTGACATCCTGTGTGGTTTTTGTGAGTGTGGGTCTGGTATCATTTTTTGTATTAGGGAGTCGTTTGTCAATAAGGGCGGGTTTCCAAATGGCTGGTAGGCGGGAGGTATCATCTCGCTTGTTCATGCTGTGTGGGCGTTTTTCTATCTCGATGGCTTCTTCACCCAAGTGCCTATCAAAGAAGCCTTGACAGCTATTCAAAACAAATATAACCCCCCCAAACACATCTTAGATCTGACCAACCACTGCCTATCCAACACATACTTCATCTATAATGGACAAAAATACAAACAAACAGAAGGAGCACCCATGGGATCACCCCTCTCACCTGTCATTGCCAACCTCTACATGGAACACTTTGAAACCCAAGCTCTAGAAAAATCGGATCACAAACCCAAACTCTGGCTCAGATACGTAGACGACACCTTCATAATCTGGCCACATGGGAAAGAAAAACTGGACAACTTCCTCACACACCTCAACAGCCTACACCCCAAAATACAGTTCACCATGGAAACAGAAGCTAACAACCAACTTCCCTTCCTGGATGTCTTAGTCTACAAGAAATCCAATGGCTCCCTAGGACACACCATCTACCAGAAGAAAACACACACAAACCGCTATCTGCACGCTCTCTCACACCACCACCCAGCACAGATCAACTCTGTAGCCAAGACACTCATCTCCAGAACAAAACGCTTAGCTGACGAACAACACCTAAAACCCGAACTACACACTCTCACCAATGTACTAACATCCAATGGATTCCAAAGAAATAAGATTACAAACCTAATCCAAAAAGAAACCCCCACTAAAATCCAAGACAAAGAACAAGAAAACGGCAAAGCCCTCCTCCCATACATAAAAGGCACCACAGACAGAATCAGTAAGATCCTCCATAAACACAACATCAAAACAGCATTCTGCACAAACAGAAAAATATCCACCATCCTTAGAAACCCCAAAGATAAAATTGAATTAGAAAATCAAGGAGTATACGAAATCCCATGCACCACTTGTCCCACCACATACATCGGACAAACCAACAGAAGAATAAGTGCACGCATTGAAGAACATAAGAACTCAGTCAAAAAAGAGGAACCAACATCTTCCCTGGTCCAACACCTTAAAGCCACAGGACATGAAATTGACTTTAAAAATACCAGAACCATTGCCAAAAGTGAACATTTTAATAACAGAATAATCAGAGAAGCCATCGAGATAGAAAAACGCCCACACAGCATGAACAAGCGAGATGATACCTCCCGCCTACCAGCCATTTGGAAACCCGCCCTTATTGACAAACGACTCCCTAATACAAAAAATGATACCAGACCCACACTCACAAAAACCACACAGGATGTCACCACCACACATCCACGCAAAACGCAAACCCAAAGCCACACCGATGATGAGGCACGACCACAAACCAGAAGCCAGACCAGAGCTGCATCATTAGCCACTTCAAAGCCCTCCAATCCATACACGAAGCAAACTGACACCCTCCATGAAAATGAGGCACGACCACAAACGCGAAGCCAAAAAATAGCAAGGCAGCCCAAAATCTTAAACCCCTCTGCAACTCAGACTAACCTGAGCACAACCAAACATAACACTCCCCCAGCCAATCAGAGCACAGCCAACCCCCCAGCCAATCAGAGCACAGCCAACCCCCCAGCCAATCAGAGCACAGCCACGCCCCTAACCAATCAGAACACACCTCCACCCAATCAGAACACAGCCAAGCTCCCACCCAATCAGTTCATACCCCCACTGGCAGTTAAAAGGAAGAAACAGCTAAGACCACACATTGCTGCTCGAAGCACGAAGCTGAAAACACCAGCCTGAAGATGACGAATGGGACTTCGTCGAAACGTCGCCAAGACACTTCCAATTTTACGCGGGAGAAAACCCGAACAACCAAAGACCTACATACAAACACCCGCGAAAAACCTCAGAAAACATATAGATATATATATATATATATATATACACATATACATATACATATACATATATACATTATACATATAACATATACATATACATATACATATACATATATATATATATATATATATATATATATATATATATATATATATATATATATATATATATTCTGAGGTCAATTTAAAACTAAACTCAGTCAAAAAAGAGGAACCAACATCTTCCCTGGTCCAACACCTTAAAGCCACAGGACATGAAATTGACTTTAAAAATACCAGAACCATTGCCAAAAGTGAACATTTTAATAACAGAATAATCAGAGAAGCCATCGAGATAGAAAAACGCCCACACAGCATGAACAAGCGAGATGATACCTCCCGCCTACCAGCCATTTGGAAACCCGCCCTTATTGACAAATGACTCCCTAACACAAAAAATGATACCAGACCCACACTCACAAAAACCACACAGGATGTCACCACCACACATCCACGCAAAAAACAAACCCAAAGCCACACCGATGACGAGGCACGACCACAAACCAGAAGCTGAAAACACCAGCCTGAAGATGACAAATGGGACTTCGTCGAAACGTCGCCAAGACACTTCCAATTTTACCTGGGAGAAAACCCGAACAACCAAAGACCTACATACAAATACCCGCGAAAACCTCAGAAAACAACTATATATATATATATATATATATATATATATATATATATATATATATATATATATATATATATATATACACATCAAAATTCATCAAAATTCAGTTCAAGGAAACTTTTAAGTTTTTCAGATCCATTTGAGTATGTATGTGTATATACCTACCCTCTCATTTTTGAAGCATACATTATATATATTCCAGTATGACTTTTTTAAAGAACTAATCGGACAATTGTTTCTGTCTGAGCCCACCAAACTGTAACCTCAACCTGGACTGGAGCAAAAACCTATCAGTCTGTTAGAAACATGAATATACTACAAATGGCCATCTAGGTACTTAGATCCCTGTGTCAAAATATTAGAGGATGAGGTTATGAATACATTTGAAAAGGCTCTGTGCCTTTTTTGGCAGCTTACTTACATTTCCTGCCGATGTGTTCATTTTCAATCACCTTTTCTATTTTTCTCAGCTAAAGTAAACGGCAATTTTTCTTCCACTTCCCAGATAATAAATAAATCATACTGGAATAATAACAATAAAAAATAGCAAAAGAAATCAGCTTGCTTTTCTCTTGAATAATATGGTGTGTGAATGTCAGACACAGTATATGCTGACTTGCTTCTGATCATGACCCATTGGTGAACCTTCTACTAAATCACAGAAAAGTAAAAGAGAATGCAGCCTGAATAATAGCATAGAGAAGATAAAAGAAAAGAATATTACAGATATGCCCAGTTATTTTGTCTGGTGGAATGTCTCTCTCCCTTCTTTGGAGGGTCTAGGTCAGGGGTCTGCAACCTTGACCACTTTAAGACTTGTGGACTTCAGCTCCCAGAATTCCTCAGCCAGCTATGCTATGCTGGCTGAGGAATTCTGGGAGCTGAAATCCACAAGTCTTAAAGTGGTCAAGGTTGCAGACCCCTGGTCTAGGACCATTTGCCAAGACCAACTCACATACTTTTCTAAAGCCTACTGGAGGGGTTGACCACAATGAATTTATATCAATTAATTGATCATAAATCTATTTTTCTATTTGTTGGTATAGGATATTGCATCATGGAGTGGGAAAGCACCATTGGATCCAATGGTGCCTGTGGGGGCCTGGGCAGGAGTGGGACAGATCTGAGGGTCTCTGGCAGAAGGGGTGGGACCGGGGCAAGCGCCAAGGCATGGTCCATTTCTTCATTCCTCACAAAGGGTGACGCCTCCCCAGCATGCACCCAGGGGGCAGGGCCGACGTGGCAGGGGTTAGTTCCTCGCTGTTTCCAGATGGCCTTGTGGAGCTAAGACTGAATGTGTTTCAGCATAGATGGCCACCACAAAATTGTACATTGGCTCCCGGCCGGCCTGGGCCAGGACCAAGGCAGTGGGGGCCATTCCCTCACTGTTTCCAGGAGGGCTTCGCAGGCCACATGAAACCACTTTGTGGGCCGTATCCGGCCCCCGGGCCTCGTGTTTGTGTTGCGTGCAAGCCCTTGATAAGCTGGAACCTGAAAGAAGATAAATCTGCATGATTGAATTAGGCAAGAAGATATATACCTTTTTCAAGTCTAACTGCCTCACTATTCGTTCCAAAGTACAAGAGACAGGAAACAAATTTGCTTAGGTTTCACATTCCTCATATGTGTGCACTTGTGCTTTCTTCACAAGCATAGGTGGGAACCAGCCAAAGAAACAAACATCCCTGTGGATGTGCCAGATGTTAGTTCAGTTACTAATACAGCTCTGCCTTCCAGATGTGCTAGAATTCATTTTCTCCCTTTGCCCTGATTGCTGAGAATTCAAGTTACTAGACTGTTGAGTCTTTCCGGTTCCTCTTCAGCAGTGGATGATATATTAGAATTTTAGGAACTTTAAGCAAGGGGAGTTTCAATATGGAATATTACTGGAGTTGAGAAAGCTGTAATTGTATCAAATCCAGTAGAGCTAGGGATCAGCACACTATCTTGTTGTTTTTAGTTGCGAAGTCGTGTCCGACCCATTGCGACCCAATGGACAACGTTTATTTATTTATTTTATTTATAGACTTATATACCGCTTTAAGTGCAAGCACTCTCTAAGCGGTGTACACCAGTAAGCAATGTATATATATATATTTACATTACCCCAACAATCAGGGTCCTCATTTTACCTACCCTGGAAAGATGGAAGGCTGAGTCAACCTTGAGCCGGTGAGATTTGAACCGCTGACCTGCTGAACACAGTCATCTAAAGTTGCCTGCAGTACTGCACTCTAACTGCTGCACCACCTCGGCTCCTCCTCCAGGCCTTCTTGTCCTCTACCATCTTCTGGAGTCCATTTAAGCTCACGCCTACTGCTTCAGTGACTCCATCCAGCCACCTCATTCTCTGTTGTCCCCTTCTTCTATTGCCCTCAGTCTTTCCCAGCATTAGACTCTTCTCCAGTGGGTCCTTCCTTCTCATTAGGTGGCCAAAGTACTTGAGTTTCAACTTCAGGATCTGGCCTTCTAAAGAGCAGTCGGGGTTGATCTCCTCTAGGACTGACCGCTTGGATCGCCTTGCAGTCCAGGGGACTCACAGGAGTCTTCTCCAGCACCACAGTTCAAAGGCCTCAATTCTTTGGCGCTCAGTCTTTCTTATGGTCCAACTTTCACAGCCATACATTGCAACTGGAAAAACCATGGCCTTGACTATACGCACTTTTGTTGGCAGGGTGATGTCTCTGCTTTTTAGTATGCTGTCTAGATTTGCCATAGCTTTCCTCCCCAGGAGCAAGCGTCTTTTAATTTCTTGACTGCAGTCTCCATCTGCGGTGATCTTGGAGCCCAGGAAGATAAAATCTGTCACTACCTCCATTTCCTCCCCATCTATTTGCCAGGAATTGAGAGAGCCGGATGCCATAATCTTGGTTTTCTTAATGTTGAGTTTCAAGCCAATTGTTGCACTCTCCTTCTTCACCCGCATCACTAAAGGTAATAGATCTACTATCGGTTGCTATAAAAGTGATTGTCAGCCACAAATAACAGAATAACAGAGTTGGTAGGGACCTTTCAGGTCTTCTAGTCCAACCTCCTCCTCAGACAGGAATATATATAACCAGGTGCATTTGTTGAGTTCAAAGCATAGAACTACCTCTAGTACAAGAATTAAGTCAACGTTCAAAGCTAGATTCACACCAGATAAGAGTCAACAGAATTCACGGGTGGGGGAGGGGCACTGGACTTAGATATTTTGTGACCTTGTAACAGTGAGTGTGTTGTGATTCCGTGCCAGCCTGTGCTCCCAACAGCTGAGTCTGAGGAATCTGAGGTGGAGGAGGCATTTGAAGGGCCATCAGGAGCAGAGGGAGGCTCTGATGAATTACAGGACTCACGGTTCGATGCAGAGCCTGGGCCCTCCAGTCGTGTTCCTGATGAAGCTCAGCTGTGTGAGGAGAATGAGTCAGACTTGGAAGACTCACACCTGATGGACTTGCTCATTGACGCACGCACACGTCGTCAATTAGCAAGAGTAAATCAGCAGCAGTCAATGCGACTACTCCAGAGTAAAAGGAGAAGGCAACGCCTTGGGACTGCTGTATAAAAAGAGGAGGTGTGGGCGGTGCTGGTTGCTGAAGGCAACCGTTTGCAAAGTGCTTTTGGAATCCTGGTCTGTTTGTCTTGCTTGTGACTACTCTTCTGTGTGCATTGTGTTTCCTGTGGACTATTTCCTTTCTTTGGACTTAAGTTTTGCTGTCTGTGTTTTTGGACTATTTGTCAGGTTTGTCACCCATATTAAAAGGGGTTTGTTTTGTTTTAAAGTCTCCAGCCTATTGTATCAGCAGGGGTTTGGTCCTTGTGCCTTTAACAAGGATGGCAATAGGCTGGGATAGAACAGACTGGGATTCAGTCAGTTTGCACCAGTTCAGCAGAACCGGTAGCTAATTTTTTGTTGCCCAGGCCCAGAATGGGCTTCTGGAAGAGGCATCCACACAGAGAACTAGTTGTTCCCATATTTGAACCCCATTACTGCCATGTAATGACTCCAAACTGATAACATGCTTAACTCCACCTTCCAGCTGAACTTCTTCTTCTTCTTCTCCTCCTCCTTCTCCTCCTCCATTGATAAAGCCAAAATTCATATAAACTAATGAGCAGAATGGCTACTGGTGTTCTTCCACATGTCAAGTGTGAGCTGGAGGTTCCACTTCAAGTAGTTTTGCAGGGCAAAGAGCGGCAAGTTGCTACATTTTGCACTTCACATTTCCTGTGTGGTCGTACAAAGAAGGAGCTTTGATTTCTTCATAATTCCATCCTTCCCTTTTCATCTTCTTTCTTTCTTTGCCTCTTTTAGTTCTGGAACTGGCTCAGTTATATATATATATTTTATATAAAAAAAAGAAGGCAATGTGGCTAACCTGCAATTTCCATTCAACGTAGTTGCTGCCCTAGTGAATTTATTTCCTTTCTTTGCTGAAGCATTTAACAATTGCTCTTCAAAGAACTTATTGATAGTTCCTCGCCGTGACAATTTTAGTCCAAAATATACAATACAAGGAGGAGGAGGAATGGAAAAGAAATAAGGGTGCAGCTGTCCAAATAATACAAATTGTAGTCGTATATATGTTTTGAGTTCTTAAAGACTTCCCCACATTAAAACTGAGTAATTGCATATTATTATCTTACAATGCAGTGTAATATGGGGGAGGCACACAGGCAGGATATGAAGAGCACTCTTCAGCCTTCCAAGAGGTTTGACTGCATGGATGAATCCAAGTTCTGGTTTGTATTCTTGCTAATCCCTGTTTAATTCATTCCCACCTTGTCAGACCCAACTTGGGAATAAAGTTAAACGGAAATAAAAGGCTGAGGTGCCAAAGGTGCTTTTTTTTTTTCCCCAAGAGGCAACTGGACTTTCTTTGTTTTGCTTGAAGACAGTTCACTGAATGGTGGGGAATGGAAGGATTATATTCCTCTCAGTCGTGGATATTAATGACCAATTAGCTGGTTGTTAGCTCTTTGAAGTTGGGTCGCTAGCTCTCTGAGAGTTGTTGATCTCAAACAGCTAATAACCAGATGTCTGCAAGGAATCTATGTAAGGACCTGCCTCAGCTGTCCCCTCAGGAAAGCACAACTCAGGAAATGGGCATTGTTTCAAAGAGGATCTTTTATTGAGAGAAAGTGATTGCAGAGTAAAAAGGCGGACTCTGAAGTTCCTGCGTAAAAGCAATAGAATAGAATAGAATAGAATAGAATAGGATAGGATAGAATAGAATAGAATAGAATAGAATAGAATAGAATACAAAATATAGAATAGAATAGAATAATGGAATGAAGAATAGAATAGAATAGAATAGAATAGAATAGAATAGAATACAAAATATAGAATAGAATAGAATAGAATAGAATAGAATACAAAATATAGAATAGAATAGAATAGAATAGAATAGAATAGAATAGAATAACAGAGCTGGAAGGGACCTTGGAGGTCTTCTACTCCAGCCCTCTGCCCAAGCAAGAGAATCTATACCATCCCAAACCTCAACCTATACCAGGGCTAGGCAACCTTGGCTCTTTTATGACTCATGGACTTCCAACTCCCCGAATTCCTGAGCCAGCCTGGCTCAGCTTGGAAACCTCTCCCTTTCCCCTCAGCATGGCTGGCTCAGGAATTCTGGGAGTTGAGGTCCCTGAGTCGTAAAAGAGGTTGCCTACCACTGACCTATACCATTAAACTCCATCAGGAGCCAATCCGCTGGCGTGAAGGTGTTATGAGAGAACTTTGAGCTGAAAAGGTGATAACCGGCCGTTTCCCAGATGCCTTGTCCTTGCCAGTCGGCAGGAGTGAAAACAGATGGCCCTGGGGGTATTCCCGCCTCCCTAATTCCCATGTAGATACATCAAAGCGTAAGTAGAAACAAATGCTAGTAATACAGAAGCATCCTCAATCCACATCAATGCATGCTTCTGGCAATATAAATCTTTCCATTCTCCACCATTCGGTCAGAACTGCAAAGTGCATTGACCCAAGACCAAGGTGGTGAAATCATGCTGCATCCTCCAATATTTTTGACATTGTCTGCTGTACAATCTGCAGTACAATCAAATTTTGTCAACTCTCTGCAGGATTGTCACATCTGAATTCAAAAATTCAGACGACTAGTCAATGGCAGCTAAGTGGCACACTTTTTTTGTAGATACAGAGTCAGACTGACTTGAAAACTGAAGGTTGTGCATGCATTAGAATTGTGTTTGTGACTGTGCTTAGGTGCAATGAATGTATAGTTTTGTGAATACACATAACTCTTGACTCTTGTATTTTTTTTTAAATCTGGAGGTGCATTTAACTGTTAAAAAAAGAATTACTGCTCCTTATGCTACTCCATTCTTTCATTATGGCTTGGAATAAATAAATGGGTATTGTACCTGCAACAAAATCTAAATTGGATTTAATGTATAGTATATTTACGTGCAATTAAAAAGTAATCAATCACGTACGCATTATATTAAGCTTGATAAATGTAGCATTTCTCCTTCTGACATATGAAAGATTATATTTCAGTGGGGAATATTGTAAGAGGTTTCGGTCCATAAATTATACCTTCCTTATATTTCATTTGAAGGTGAAAAAATCGCAAAAGCTGATCATTGCTCAATATCAACCACAGACATATTTGCAATTCAGATTATTTAAAGGATGAAATTAACCCCGTGCAAAAGCATAAGTAGCAACATTCTCTCAGAGAAGAGCAACAAAGATGATGAAGAGTCTGGAGGCTAAATAGTGTGATGAGCAGTTAGGGAAGCTAGCTAGATCTAGCCTATCAAACAGAAAGATTTGGGGGACATGATAACTGTCTTCTGGCACTTGAGGGAGTCGATCTATTCTGCAAAGCACCTGAGGGCAGGGGAAGAAGCCACAGTGGAAGATCATCAACCTAGAACTAAGGAGAAATATTTTGACAGATCAGTTAACCAATGTGATAGCCTACCTTCTGGAATAGAATAGAATAGAGCTGAAGAGACCTTGGAGGTCTTTTAGTCCATCCCCCTGTTCAAGCAGGAGAACCTATACCATCTCAGACAAATGACTGTCCAGTCTCTTCTTAAAAACCTCCAATGATGGAGCGCCCACGATTTCTGGAGATAAGCTGCTCCACTGGTTAATTGTCCTCACTGTCAAGAAGTTTCTCCTTAATTCCAGGTTGCTTCTCTCCTTGATCAGTTTCCATCCATTGTTTCTTGTCCTGCCCTGTGGTGCTCTGGAGAATAGTTTGATCCCCCCTCCTCTTTGTGGTAGACCCTTAACTACTTGAACACTGCTATCATGTCACCCCTATTTCTTCTTTTCTTTTGACTAGCCAAACCCAAGTCCTGCAGCCATTCTTCGTATATTTTAGTCTCCAGGCCTTTGATCCTCTTATTTGCTCCTCTCTGAACTTTTTCCAGTTATTGGTGCTCCATCAGTGGAGGTTTTCAAAAATAAACTGGTCAACCATTTAATCAGAATGGCATAAAAATCTCCTGGCTTGATCAGAGAGTTGGACTAGAGGACCTCTGAAGTTCCTTCCAGATTTATTATTCTATGTTCTATATCTCCATGTTTTAGATAATCTCAGGAACACTTACTGTAGCCAAGAACTAAAGAAAAGTCTGTGGCTTAGGAAAAAGACTTGACAATCTAGACCAAAACTACAGATATATCACAATAAGAACACAGGTATGTCTTCCCATGATATGGCATTTCAATTATAACATATAATGGTCTAGTTCAGGAATAGGCAACCTTGGCTCTTTTATGACTCGTGGACTTCAACTCCCAGAATTCCTGAGCCAGCATGGCTCAGCATGGAAACCTCTCCCTTTCCCCTCAGCATGGCTGGCTCAGGAATTCTGGGAGTTGAAGTCTATGACTCATAAAGGAGCCAAGTTTGAAGACCCCTCAGTTAGAGGAACATATGAAAGCATAATTAATGTTAATTAATGTAGATTTTATTAGTTTAGAGCAAGGGTAAGCATCCTTGGCTCTTTTATGACTTGTTCACTTCAACTCCCAGAATCCCTGAGCCAGCATGGAAACCTCTACCTTTCCCCTCAGCATGGCTGACTCAGGAATTCTGGGAGTTGAAGTCCACGAGTCATAAAAGAGCCAAGATTGTCTATCCCTGGTCTAGTTGAAAGCTCAGTTGTGATGCTTGGAAAAGTGGCTGAGGATAGCTAGAATTAATGGTTTAAGTAGTGTAGTGATTAAGGTGCTGGCCTAGAAATCTGGAGGCTGTGAGTTCTAGTCCTGCCTTAGGCATGAAAGCTGGTTGGGTGACTTTCAGCCAGTCCCTCTTTCTCAGCCCAATTCACCACACAGGAGTAGGAGTAGGAAGGAGTATGAGGTATGTTCTCCACCTTAAGTTATTTATGTCCCAAAGGTGCTATTGCAAAAGGCAACTGGACTTTGTTTTTCCTAGAAGACATTTTGCTTCTCATCCAAGAAGCTTCTTCAGTTCGCTGGATAACCGAGAATCTCCATAGACATTAAGTTAGTTATGAAAATAATCAGTGCTTTTTAGTAAAAAAAAAAAAAAAAAAAGGTGCTGGAACTCACACATGTCATACAACCCGCCTTGCCTACCCTACAAGGTTCCATCCCAAAAAGGTGCTGAAACTCCATTCTGGGCGTTCTATGACAAAAAAAGCCCTGAAAATAATAAAGGCAATATAACAATCTAATAAATAAAATGTTCATATCAGTGGATTAAGAACAGATGAACTATGAAAAATTCAACATTCTGGGGCAAAAATATGGCATTTTCTTTATTTCCTTTCATACTTTATAAACAAGTCTTTTATTAGTTGCTCTGCTTTGACTGGCATTGGTTATAAATTCCATCCTTGCTTCTTTCTGCTGGAGGATCAATAGATAATTTGAAAATTGCTAGTAATTTATTCATCAGGTATTTCATGTATACCAAAGACACATTACATTCAGGAATGAAAAGCCTATACTTATATTGATCCACATTTTGCAATGATATCCAGCCTATTACGAAATGAGCCAACACTGATTTTTTTTTTGAAAGCAAACTTATCACAGCAGCCATAATGAAACCCATCTGAATAGCTTTATTTGAAAATGTTCACCGTGATTAAAGATTTGAGGTTTGAACAATGGATTCTTCAGTCTGTAATATTGTATCAAGTTGTTCTGATCAAGTACCAGGTTGCTTTTTCTTGATGTTCCCCTATTGTCAAAATGTATTCATTTTTTTTAATACTCTTTAGGTTTCATTTTGTGTGTGTGTGTGTGTGTGTGAAGGGGAGGGTTATAGTTTGTCATTTTCAGGGGTTTTTTTGTGTGTGGAGTAGTTGTACTTTGTCTTTTGTATATATATGTGTGAGGAAGTTGTCCAGTTTCCATCTGGCCACATGGGAAAGAAAAACTGGACAACTTCCTCACACACCTCAACAGCCTACATGCCAAAATACAGTTCACCATGGAAACAGAAGCTAACAACCAACTTCCCTTCCTGGATATCTTAGTCTACAAGAAATCCAATGGCTCCCTAGGACACAACATCTACCAGAAGAAAACACACACAAACCGCTATCTGCACGCTCTCTCACACCACCACCCAGCACAGATCAACTCTGTAGCCAAGACACTCATCTCCAGAACAAAACGCTTAGCTGACGAACAACACCTAAAACCCGAACTACACACTCTCACCAATGTACTAACATCCAATGGATTCCATAGAAATAAGATTACAAACCTAATCCAAAAAGAAACCCCCACCAAAATCCAAGACAAAGAACAAGAAAACGGCAAAGCCCTCCTCCCATACATAAAAGGCACCACAGACAGAATCAGTAAGATCCTTCATAAACACAACATCAAAACAGCATTCTGCACAAACAGAAAAATATCCACCATCCTTAGAAACCCCAAAGATAAAATTGAATTAGAAAATCAAGGAGTATACGAAATCCCATGCACCACTTGTCCCACCACATACATTGGACAAACCAACAGAAGAATAAGTGCACGCATTGAAGAACATAAGAACTCAGTCAAAAAAGAGGAACCAACATCTTCCCTGGTCCAACACCTTAAAGCCACAGGACATGAAATTGACTTTAAAAATACCAGAACCATTGCCAAAAGTGAACATTTTAATAACAGAATAATCAGAGAAGCCATCGAGATAGAAAAACGCCCACACAGCATGAACAAGCGAGATGATACCTCCCGCCTACCAGCCATTTGGAAACCCGCCCTTATTGACAAACGACTCCCTAACACAAAAAATGATACCAGACCCACACTCACAAAAACCACACAGGAGGTCACCACCACACATCCACGCAAAAAACAAACCCAAAGCCACACCGATGACGAGGCACGACCACAAACCAGAAGCCAGACCACAGCTGCATCATTAGCCACTTTAAACCCCTCCAATCCATACATGAAGCAAACTGACACCCTCCATGAAGAGGAATCACGACCACGAACGCGAAGCCAAAAAATAGCAAGGCAGCCCAAAATCTCAAACCCCTCTGCAACTCAGACTAACCTGAGCACAACCAAACAGAACAGCCAATCAGAGCACAGCCACGCCCCTAACCATTCAGAACACACCTCCACCCAATCAGAACACAGCCAAGCTCCCACCCAATCAGTTCATACCCCCACTGGCAGTTAAAAGGAAGAAACAGCTAAGACCACACATTGGCTGCTCGAAACGTCCTGAAGATGACGAATGGGACTTCGTCGAAACGTCGCCAAGACACTTCCAATTTTACGCGGGAGAAAACCCGAACAACCAAAGACCTACATATATATATATATATATATATATATATATATATATATATATATATATATATTAAGAATATTAAAAACAAAACAGTGATTCCTGGGTAGACTCATATTAAACAATAAAATATACGAACACCAGGAAGTTATAAAACTATAAAAAGTTTTAATAAAACCAGAATAAAACCAAGCTTTCGCTGGCATCTGCCAGCATCATCAGGGTAGTCTCTATTTATAAGTGTGGCGTTCTTTGCGCCCGGCTTTTTGACCTCGTCATGGGTCCCCTCCCTTCTTTGCATAACTGTAAGATGTGCACAGACAGTGCACATCTAATTACATGGAATTAAGGAGTCCCCCCGACTTACAGTTATGCAAAGAAGGGAGGAAGAGCTTCCGTACCAGCACAAGTAAGGAAAGTGAGAAAATTACAACTTGCAACACAGAAACTACGATCAAAACGCAGGTGGATTGGCTGGGACCCATGATGAGTCAAGAAGCCAGGCGCAAAGAACGCCACACTTATAAATGGCTTCTCCCATCGACTGGAGACTACCCTGATGATGCTGGCAGATGCCAGTGAAAGCTTGGTTTTATTCTGGTTTTATTAAAACTTTTTATAGTTTTATAACTTCCTGGTGTTCGTATATTTTATTGTTTAATATATATACATATAAACATAACTGGTGCTAATTAAAGGAAGTCCATACATTTAAGTTAGCATTCTTAATAGCCAATTGAAAAAGTGTGTCTGTCAAATTAATAAGGACTGGAGGCTAAAGCATATAAGGAAAGGTTGCTGGAATTGGGTATGTCTAGTTTAATGAAGAGAAGGATAAGGGGGGACATGATAGCAGTGTTCAATATCTCAGGGGTTGCCCCAAAGAAGAGGGAGTCAAGCTATTTTCCAAGGCGCCTGAAGGCAGGACAAGAAGCAACGGATGGAAACTAATCAAGGAGAGAAGCAACCTAGAACTAAGGAGAAACTTCCTGACAGTTAGAACAATTAACCAGTGGAACAACCTGCCTCCAGAAGCAGTGAATGCTCCAACACTGGAAGTTTTTAAGAAGAGACTGGATAGCCATTTGTCTGAAATGGCATAGGGTTTCTTGCCTGAGCAGGGGGTTGGACTAGATGACCTCCAAGGTCCCTTCCAACTTTACTACTACTACTACTACTACTACTACTACTACTATTATTATTATTATTATTATTATTATTATTATTATTATTAATCATCTTCCCTAAATGGGTCTTATTTGAGTAGCCCACTGTAATTTGGCAGCATGATACAAACGAGGAGAGAATTTTTGCAGATATATTGTATTTCTCGGCTTATTTTAGGAAAATAAATAGATCTAGTTTTCCTCTCTGGTTGAAAGCTGGAAAAAAGGAGATGGAGATCACTCTACCTATTGGTGAATTCCCAAGAGCCTGCACACCTCCTTCACATCAATAAGGAATCGAGTTTCCACAATAACATTCCCAATGATCTACCAGTGCCAATATTTTTGGGGCCAGCTACTTCCAAACTCAAATTGCCAGCCAGTAATTCCTACCACTTTTAGCTCTATGCCTCTTTCCCCCATATTTGCCAAGGAAGGTCCCAAAGAAGTTTGGACCCAATGATTTGCCCTCCCCGTGAATTGGAAGGAATCTTGGAGGTCTGACTCCAATCCTGGTGGTGCAGTGGTTAGAATGCAGTATTGCAGGCAAACTCTGCCCACAGTCTGGAGTTTGATCCTGATGGGCTCAAGGTTGACTCAGCCTTCTATCCTCTGAGGTCAGTAAAATGAGGAGCCAGATTGTTGGGAACGATATGCAACATCAGAGAGTGATGTCAAGCATTAGGGAGCAATATATAAATCTAAGTGCTGTCACTGTCGCTAAGCCCCAGCTCAAGCAGGAAATCCTAGACCACTCCAGGCAAATGGTTGTCTAATATCTTCTTAAAAACCTCCAGTGTTGGAGCACTCATAGCTTTTGGAGGCAAGCCATTCCTCTGATTAATTGTTTTGACTGTTAAGGTCTAGATCAGGGGTCTTCAAACTTGGCCCTTTTATGACTTGCGAACTTCAACTCCCAGAATTCCTCAACCAGGCATGCTGAGGGGAAAGGGAGAGGTTTCCAAGCTGAGCCATGCTGGCTCAGGAATTCTGGGAGTTGAAGTCCATGAATCATAAAAGGGCCAAGTTTGAAGACCCCCGATCTAGATAATCATCAGTCATTGTAAGAAGGAGCTATTTTGTCATTATAAGGAATATTTGGGGAGGTCTTAACAGTAGCCATTAAGAATAATTTCATATTGAAAGATCAGTTTATGCTGGATGAATCCTAGTGGGAGAAAGCTTTGGTGGTGAACCTGGGAATATTACCTTTGTCCAAGGATCTAAGTATTTGGATCAAGCTGAATGTACATTAGCCAGATTTATCAGTAGAATTTGTCAGGCAAATAGTTTAATCAACAAGGCTTTTGGTGGATTATGTGGTAGGAAATGTTTTTAACCAAAGGAAGCGTGTTTTAATCAGCGAGCGTACGATTTTCTATGAAATGCTTTGCTTTTTGAACTGCGTGTGATACAGCAACAAAGGATAACAAAAAGGGAAAAAGAGAACAAAAAGTATTAAAGTTGGCCCATTTTTCTAATTATCAGGAACGCTTCTGAAGTTATTCTCTTTCAATTTCCTCCTGCAATTCTTCTTGGACTTGTTTCTCAGTTAAAACTAAAGTGTAAGAAAGCATTAATTGTTCGGAATGTTGTATTAGGTGCATGCGTACTGTAGTTTACCAAAGCTGATAGTTCCTCTAATTTATTAATTCTTTCTTTTAAAAAAAACCTCCCAATTATCTCCTTGTACATTACAGAAGTAGACATCTTTTGGCTATGTTCTATTATGAACATATACATTTGAATAAACTGATTAAGAGCAACTACAGAGAGAGTTGGATGCTATTGTTAAAATTCTTCAGTTTGTATCTTAAAGCTATTTACTGTACTTTCTCTTTTCTGTATGGTGAATTTGACCACTTGTCAATATTTTTTGAGTTATGTTTACACAGTGGCCTTTCCATTTCATTTCCAATAACTAAACGGAGGATGCACATTTTCAAGTGAGCATTCCCTAACATGCAACTAGGGATAAATCAAGCTGAATTAAATGCCCTATGTAGCTAAGCGTGCCGAGCTATATTTCAGAGAAATTATAAGCCATCATGCCTTTCTTTGTTCTTAACCTTGATTGGTTGGCTTCCGTTCTTTTTCCTCCGTTGAGGCAGTTCCTGAAAATGGCAAAACAAGAGTGGTCAGCAAAATAAGGAAAGCAACCAATTACGACTCTTTCATCTGTGAAAGGCAGAGATCTCCAGAGACAAATTGGATATGGCCTTTCTCCCATTGGACATGTAACATATGCCTTCTGGTTTACATTTGTGTCCTTTGAGGGTAGAACCCCCCCCCCCCAGCAATTGCTTTTAAACTGCTGAGGCTCAAAATGATTTCCCTCGTAGCTTACTAAGGGTTGCCTATTTGAGGCAACACAATGTTCACATTTGCACTTTAAAATGAGGCATTTGCATGAATGCATCGATAATGCACTTTCGGATAGATTCGTGCAAAATGTTGCCATTTAATTTTTGTTTTAGGGTTCTTAGATCTTAGATCTGGGCTGCAAAATAGGGACAAGCTGGCAGCCAAGTTTCAGAGTTTTCTGCACCTCTTTGAAGTGATTTTCTGATTCTCCATGTACTTGCAGCCAAGATGCAGTAGCTCTCATTTCTGTAACCATGTTACTGATAATGGAGCACATTTGAGAACCGAAAGATTTCAAACGTCGATGCAGACCTAGTTTCAAGTCCATGCAGAAAGTGAACAGAGACCTCCTGGTTGATTCAGTCAGTCAACGCTGGATGCTTTCTATCATGCTATTTCCAGCTTTCAGTTTTGTATAAAAAAAGGAATTTTCTTGCAGGATCCAATCAGAATCAGTAACTGGGACCTGAGGTTTAGTCTTCCAAACTTTCAGGCTTGTGCTGGATCCCATCTTTAGGGAACATTTTCTTCTCCAGAATGAAAAGAGGGAACACATTCTGGAGAGAGAGAGAAACTCCTGCGGATGGGTTCCAGCATGAATCCGAAAGCTCGGAATTTGTCAATACAGGTGGTACTCCATTGATACTCCAGTTGTTTTGGGATTGTACCCAAAGCCCCTATTACTATTGGGACTACCTTTGCTTGCTTCTGCCACAGTCATTCTATTTCTATTTGCAGGTCTTTTCTCTTCTCTTCTCTTCTCTTCTCTTCTCTTCTCTTCTCTTCTCTTCTCTTCTCTTCTCTTCTCTTCTCTTCTCTTCTCTTCTCTTCTCTTCTCTTCTCTTCTCTTTCTTCTCTTCTCTTCCCTTCCCTTCCCTTCCCTCCTTTCCTCTCCTCTCCTCTCCTCTTCTCCTGTCTCCAGGATTTTTGAGTAGCAGCTCTGTATGGGGGTTCTGGACCAGCACAATTTGAAATGGCTTTTTGCAAAGAGATGCAAATGTGTTCAGCCTAGGTATCCAAATTAAAGCGATCTCACAACTTTTCCTGTGAAGGACAGCTCACTACATCGCTGGGATCAGCCTGCTTTTTCCATAATGAGGTTTTTCCTCCCTTTCAAAAGAAGTCCATTAACAGATCGTTCTGCGGAGTCCTTGATGCTCTCTGAGCTTGGTGGTTTGCTTGAAGATCTTTCATTACCCAACTAGGTCACACCATTAGCACAAGGATGATGTTACCTAGTTGGGTAATAAAACATCTGCAAGAAAACAACCAAGCTCAGAGGGCACCAAGCACTCCATGTTCAACTCTGGCGATGCATATTCTCTCCTACTGGAAATCATCCTTCTTTTGAAAGCTCCATAGCTGTCTTGTTTCTCTCTAGAACATCTAAGACGTTTGACAGGAAACCATTAATTTGCTCTCACAGTTCATGGTGTCCTATGTCAATGCAATTTTAGTCTCTTCCCTTTTTTCTCTCCAGAAAATAGGTAAGTCCAAAGTTTTAATCCATAGTTTTAATCCATATGGTCATTTCTGTAACTGAATCATATTTGCAGGGAGTGCCAATGGCACTTGGACAATTTTCCTTTCTCCACGGCCTGATAGTTATCTGGTTGAAACATAGCAAGAGAGCAAAACATCTTTGAGCAAGGATGGATGTAGTGTGTCACACACATTGTTGTTGCCATTGAAAGTAGAGCCCAGGTGGCGAGGTGGCGCAGCAGTTAGAGTGCAGTACTGCAGGCCCCTTTAGCTGACTGTGTTCAGCAGGTCAGCGGTTCAAATCTCACCGGCTCAAGGTTGACTCAGCCTTCCATCCTTCCGGGGTAGGTAAAATGAGGACCCAGATTGTTGGGGGCAATGTAAATATATATATACATTGCTTACTGGTGTACACCACTTAGAGAGTGCTTGCACTTAAAGCGGTATATAAGTCTCATAAATAAAATAAATAAAATAGATAGTTTGCAGTTGATATTATTCATGGTAGCTGCCTCAGCAAACTCAGTCACATATAGACCTATCTTCTACCCAAAGACTCGTGTTGGCTTATTTCAGTATTTCAACCACACAGGTGCCTAAGTAACTCCCTGCAGGTTGCATGTTTGACCTGTAGATCAAAGATTGACAATGAAGGATTTAAAGTAAGACCACATCTGGAATATTGCAGCCAATTTTGGTCACCATATCACAAAAAAGATGTTGAGAGTTTGGAAAAAATTCAGAGAAGAGCGACTAAGATGATCAAAGGCCTAGAGACTAAAACATATGAAGAATGGCTGCAGGAGTTGAGTCTGGCTAGTCTAAAGAAAAGAAGAAATGGGGGAGACATGATAGCAGCATTCCAGTACTTGAGGGGCTGCCACAAAGAAGAGGAGGTCATGTTATTCTCCAAAGCACCAAAGGGCAGGACAAGAAACAATGGTTGGAAACTGAACAAAGTGAGAAGCAACCTGGAATTAAGGAGAAACTTCCTGACAGTGAGGACAATTAACCAGTGGAGCAGCTTGCCTCCAGAAATCGTGGGCGCTCCATCACTGGAGATTTTTAAGAAGAGACTAGACAGTCACTTGTCTGAGATGGTATAGGTTCTCTTGTTCAAGAAAGAGGCTGGACTAGAAGATCTCCAAGGTCCCTTTCTATTCTATTCTATTCTATTCTATTCTATTCTATTCTATTCTATTCTATTCTATTCTACTCTACTCTACTCTACTCTACTCTACTCTACTCTACTCTACTCTACTCTATGTCCTGCTCTATTCTATGTCCTGCTCTGTTCTATTCTATGTCCTGCTCCATTCTATGTCCTGCTCTATTCTATTCTATGTCCTGCTCTGTTCTATTCTATTCTATTCTATTCTATTCTATTCTATTCTATTCTATTCTATTCTATTCTATTCTATTCTATTCTTTCCCTATTCTACTCTACTCTACTCTACTCTGCTCTGCTCTGCTCTGCTCTGCTCTACTCTACTCTACTCTACTCTACTCTGCTCTATGTCCTGCTCTATTCTATGTCCTGCTCTGTTCTATTCTATGTCCTGCTCCATTCTATGTCCTGCTCTATTCTATTCTATGTCCTGCTCTGTTCTATTCTATTCTATTCTATTCTATTCTATTCTATTCTATTCTATTCTATTCTATTCTATTCTATTTTCTAAACATGCATGACCATGTGTGCAGCTTTCAGATAACATATATTAAACACCTCTTTTCCATTTTCTTTTTCTTTTTTTGTCTTGTAGAGGCCTAGCTGATCCTTCAATACTTTTAATTTTATTCCTATGTTTAACATATGAAGGGGAGAAATAAGCTCCAGACACATCTATTTATCCATCTTCAACTGCATCCATTTAGAGGCAAATTATCTCACTGTATTTATAAATGAAGTAATTAGAACGCTAATGAGTATAATTGTGGACACAAATAACTCTGCATCATGGTAATTAAACATGCTGGGCCTGGTTCTTAGTTATTTCAATTAGTGCAGGTTCCATTTTAGAGATCCAGCTTTCCTAAAAGCTCTGAAATATGTTTGCCTTCCCCACCCCACCCTCCACCCCCAGTGAGAAACCTGTATATAGTAGCCTAATTTCTCTACAGTAGTTTTATTTACCTTGTCTCTGCTGAGATTATGTTTACATTACTTAAGTAATTAGATCTGCATTACTGAATTACTTCTGCTCTATGCTTTCCTTGAGAAAAAAATATGTGGAAAAATACTACCAGCCTTATAGAACTTAATGTGCTGAATATTTTCTTGCAAATGTTTGTGCTAGATTCTAGGGGAAAAAAATAGTTATTTCAGGAGCTGGCTAGTTCAACTGTTTATCAACTGTTTACCAAATCTGAGCTGCATAAATGCAGGGAATCACTAATTCTAATTCCCTGTTGTCTTGTAGATATCATCAGGAAACTAGCAAGCTAAAAATCTGACTGGTATAGAGTTATCCTCTCATCTACAAGTATTAAAATAGTTGTCTGTTTGTTTGTTTGTCTCTTTATCTCTCTCTCTGTCTCTTCTGTCTCTCTCTCTTTGTCTCTATATCCCCCCTCTGTCTGTCTGTCTATCCATCCATCCACCCACCCACCCACCCACCATCTGTCTGTCTGTCCGTCCGTCCATTCAAACCCACCCATCATCTGTCTATCTGTCTATCTGTCTATCTGTCTATCTGTCTATCTATCTATCTATCTATCTATCTATCTATCTATCTATCTATCTATCTATCTATCTATCTATCTATCTATCTATCTATCTATCTATCTATCTATCTATCTATCCTTCCTCTTTTGATACCTGTAGCAAGTATAAACATTTGGCACTCTTGAAATGTTATGACGTTTTGGAATTTGCACCTCAAACCTTGCAAGGTTACAGGAAGGACTGTTAACATGTTGTGGAATTTGGCAAGCTCACAAGTTGTTCGCCACTGAAGAACAAAATTGAAGCTATTAAAGGTTGGCAAAATAACGAGTGCCATTTGAGGGGAGGGTTCTGTGTGCCATAGAACCTCAATGACCTTAAGTGGTGGCCCTCAAACATTTTCACTCAATAATGTAGTGGCCTACACAACGCAACTGATTGGAACTGCTGCTGTAGTCCAGCCTTCCCCGAACCTGGTGGCCTTTGGACATGTTGTCTTCACAGACTTCTGCCTCTAGAACAAGAAATGTGAAGACCACACTCCTTTACAATTTCTACACTGCCCTTCTCTGAGATAACTTGGAGCACTGTTGCAGATACTCTGTGAAATATCTTGTGAAATAGTTGAAATGATAGATAGATAGATAGATAGATAGATAGATAGATAGATAGATAGATAGGTGGGTGGGTAGGTGGGTGGGAGGGAGGGAGGGAGGGAGGGAGAGTGGGAGGGTAGATAGAGGATAGATAGGTGGGTGGGTGGGTAGGTGGGTGGGAGGGAGGGAGAGTGGGAGGGTAGATAGAGGATAGATAGGTGGGTGGGTGGGTAGGTGGGAGGGAGGGAGAGTGGGAGGGTAGATAGAGGATAGATAGGTGGGTGGGTGGGTAGGTGGGTGGGAGGGAGGGAGAGTGGGAGGGTAGATAGAGGATAGATAGGTGGGTGGGTGGGTAGGTGGGTGGGAGGGAGGGAGAGTGGGAGGGTAGATAGAGGATAGATAGGTGGGTGGGTGGATGGATGGATACAGGTGGGTGGGTGGATGGATAGATGGATGGGTAGGTAGGTAGATGGGTGGGTGGGTGGATGTATGTATGGATGGATAGGTAGGTAGGTGGGTAGGTAGGTAGGTAGGTAGGTAGGTGGGTGGGTGGGTGGATGGATGCCTACCACAAAGATCTTATGATAAAAACAGTTCCCTGGAAATTTCTTCAACTAGTTCTATCTGCACAAGTCATTTCTTTCTTTCTTTTTTCCCCTCAAACAAGCTTTTCTCTGACCTAATATTCCTCTGTATTTTTTTTCTTTTGGAGGCAGTGAATTGTACCCTCTTTCTCATTTTCCTTTTGAACTTCTGACTCTGCTTAAATGTCTCATCTGGGAGTGATTGTCCTCCTTAATATTTTTTCCCCTCACAGGATAAGCTGTTATAGAAAGATATGGGCTAATGCCCTGTTACAGAAGGGAGAAAATTAACATATGCAGCCAGACCATCAACTCAATTAAGCTGCTATTGCTTCATTGGCTCCAGAAAGGGGCAGTCTCTTGCACATTAGATTTTATTCATTTGCTTGCAATAGATGTACGCTTAGAACAAACATTGTAGATGCAAAAGCAACACATTTTGGCCTCCGATCAGAAATACAATTTGCTAGGGTAAGTTAAAATAAAAGTTCGGGAACCCTGAGTGTTTTTTTTTTTTTTTTTAATAGAAGCAAATTGCACCTATTGCAATCTTGCAGAAAATAATAAAAACAGTGACTCCGATCAATTATCACTTATGAGAAATCTGATGCAGTTGTAAAAACCAATTCTCCCCTCCCCCCCCCAAAAAAAACAAAGGGGGAAGGAAGGAAGAAGGATTGACAGCAGACCTCAATAGCATCTGTAAGTAAGTGTGCATTGGTGCAACTATAATGAAACTAAGCAATAGTTTAAATATGTTAATTTCAGTCACAATCCCCTGAATTTTAATTGGCTGCAATTTCAAGCAGATTTAAAAAAAACAAAAACCCAGTAATAATGTTACAGGCAAAATCACACGAGCAGACTAGCTGTAAGTTGCTTGTCAAAGATGTACAGGTCCATGGTGGCAAGTCCTGACACGCTCACACACTCCTGTGCTGTGAATGTTGAGCCTGGGGTCACATATTTTGACTTAGGGTGTAATAGAAACCCATGGTTATAATTCATTTAGTACAATTGATGAAGCACGCTAACCATGACTTATTTAACATAACATTAGTGATCTGCATTTAAACCAGGATAAGAAATAGAGATAGAGACAGAGAGATAGAGAAATAGAGAGATGACAGAGATGAGAGAGAGAGAGAGAGAGAGAGAGAGAGAGAGAGAGATCCAGAATACTAGCAAATTATTTCCACACAACTGGAAAGTCACATCTGCAGAAGTTGCCAGGAAACGAATATGCCTTCAAGGCAATTCAACTTTACCCTAACAATGATTCCTATCAGAACTTAATCTTCTCCTATATTTGGGCTATTTGTCATATAACCTTGCTCATTAAAAGAAAAGGGGAAGAGCTATTTTAATTTCCTTATCAAATTTATCAACTGTTGCTTACAAAAGAAGATCATAAAAGGAAAAAATAAATAAAGAGTAAGCTTGTTGGGGAACAGATTGGTGTCGACAATGGCAGGGAGAATGTTGATGCTTTCATCTTAACAATCCCATCCACAGCAGATTTCCTGATTGAGATCCAAGGCAGCACCTTTAAAATCTCTCCACTCTACTTGATTTACTTTTTTTTCTGCTTGGCAAAGTGCCTGCTGTATTTACTGTCTTGTTGTTTGTTGTCAGCCCTGTAGCACCCAGCATGAACTCTACGATTGCCGTTGGAATACGTTATTTTGAGTCGGTAATGAATACTTCTCTAGCACGTTATTATTCAAAATAGCAGGTTTCAGATGTGTGACCGTACGGTATACACATTCAATTGTTTCCTTAGCAAAGTGTGGATTTGCCTTCTCCTTCTTTTGGGAACAAAGCGCAATGGAAGGCAAAAATGATTATCGCGTTTGTCAGATCCAGCAGACAGTAAGTGAGAGAAAGAAGGAGTGAGACTCTACAGAGTAGATCACATATAATGGCTTTGATGATATAGGCGCTATTATTTTACACAAACCATATTCGCATGCATTTGGCAGGTTTTGTTTAACAAATGCTCTTTCCAGGCAAAGTTTCTCATTTTTAGTACACCACGAAAGAGACGCCAGATAAAAATACCACCCAGACGAAGAGCGTTCCCAGTGGGATTCATTAATATTTCTCCAATTGTCATTCCTTTGTAACTGTGACCTGCTATTTCAATGATGCTGGCCCATAGTTACATTGTTTTTAATGTCATTAGAAATGGGACAAAGTGGGGAGGAAATGGAAAGTACTAACTTGGAGGATCCATAAGTGGCTACTTAAATTTGCTCCCAAAGGGGAGGTGTTGGCCATGAAAACGGCCAAGGTCCCTGAATTTAAAATAAGGATGGCATTCTCTTTCATAGAGAGGAGCCCAGATTCTCTCTCAGCAGCTTCTGTAACTTTTATGAAATCACGATAAAGGCTATTTATGTACCGTAGCTTTTGAAAACTGCAGGATGTGGCAATTCATTCGAATGGGGAAGTTGTAGGCTAGATATCATTGTAAGAAGGTCCATCCACACATGAAGACAAAGATGCTCTCAGTGTTCCTAATCTCTTGGTCCTTGATGTGCCGGGTTTCACCTTAGTTAGATGATCCTAGAAAGAGTGCAGAGAAGATCAACAAAGACAGCCAGGGACTGGAGGCTAAACCATATGAAGAACAGTTGCAGGAATTGGGTGTGTCTAGTTGAATGAAAGAAGGACTAGGGGTGACATGACAGCAGTGTTCCAACATCTGAGGGGCTGCCACAAAGAAGAAGGGGTCAACCTATTCTCCAAAGCACCTGAAGGCAGAACAGGAACCAAGAGTTGGAAACTAAGTAAGGAGAGATCCAACTTAGAACTAAGGATAAATTTCCTGACAGTACAATTAACCAGTGGAATGGCTTGCCTCCAGAAATTATGGGTGCTCCATCACTGGAGGTTTTTAAGAAGAGATTGAACAACCATTTGTCTGAAATAGTATAGGGTTTCCTACTTGAGCAGGTGGTTGGACTAGAAGACCTCCAAGATCCCTTCCTACTCTGTTATTCCATTATTCCTAAGGATTTACCCTGATGGTTATATATCACTGGGTAGAAAATATTTTAGGTGAGAAAATTATAGAAATGTACTACTCCCATGGATCCAAATACACTTCTGCCTTTATTTCTACCATGACACTGATTGATTGATGATGCTCCATCAAATTGTTGTTCACTCTTAAGAGACCAGCTGGCATGATAAGCGACGGTGTTATCACATTTTCTGTAAGTTACAATAAGGTTCGTCACCGTGCTATTTACTCAACCTGCATACGCCCTCATGCTACAACTGGAAGCTGTACCTCATGGCCCCTCTGTCTGGGAAAAGGCACTGTGATTGCCTAAAGAAACTTTAAGTGTAATTTATTTATTTATTTATTTTGATATCAAGAAATTCACCCTAACATATCAACGTTGATATTTGAGAACAAGGAAGCCATAGCAGGCCACTGAAGAATGAAAAATGAAGGGTTTCTCGTCTGGCTGAGTTTCTTTGGAATTTTTCAGGGTATCTTGTATTCTACACCTCTGGAACTCTTTTACTGCGATTTCAATGTCTGTTAGCTTAAAATCATAGGGCTGGAAGGGATCTGAGAGGTCTTCTAGTCCAGGGCTTTTCAACCTTTTCACCCATTGTACCACTTTCAGGATATGGCAGCATCCGAGTACCACCAGTCGCCTAGCAAGGTGTCAAAAACTTGATGACCAAAAAAGAAAAAAGTGATAAAGTACAGGTAGTCCTCGACTTACAACAGTTCGCTTAGTGACTGTTCGAAGTTACAATGGCACTGAAAAAAGTGCCCCCCCAAGCCACAGCCGGGCAAGACACCTGCCTGCCCACCCAGTGGAGCTCTTCCTCCTGTCTGAGGTTTCCATTGTTGTGAGCATTTCTATTAAGGATTGGCAGTGGGGGTGGGGTGAGAGGGTGTTTGGTTTTTATTACCCCCGTCTGGTGGGTGGTTGCAGCAGGTTTTAGTCACTTCAGATGACCCCGGGACACTGTGACCATCATAAATATGAATCAGTTGCCAAGCATCTGAATGTAAATCACAAGACCCTGGAGATGCTGCAACATTCCAGCTGATCGATGCTTCTTCTGGGCTCAGCAGAAGCGCCAGGATCAGTGCTGCTTTCCAGCTGATTGGTGCTTCTTCAGGGCTCAGCAGAAGCACCAGGATCAGCACCGAGCTCCAGCTGGAGCCTGGTGCTGATCCTGGTGCTTCCACTGAGCCCTGACAGCCCTGCAGCTCCAACCATCTCTCGCTCAGGCTTGTGCGGTGCTGCCACTGGGTCAGCTCATTCCTCTTCCCCGCTATCACTTTTCTAGGATGGTTGTGTACCACCTGCCAGGTGCCAATGTACCACAGTGGTACCTGTACCACTGGTTGAAAAGCCTTGTTCTAGTCCAACCTTCCGTTCAAGACAAGAGTCTCATAGCATCTCAGTGAAAGGGTTGTCCAGTCTATTTTTGAAAACTTCCAGTGATGGAGCACCCAGAGCACCAGGAAGCAACTTATTCCATTGATTAATTGCTTTCACTATCAAAAAAAAAATCCTCTCTTTGAGGATCTTCCACCTATTACTTCTCATCCTGCCCTCTCTGGTGCCCTAGAGATTAAGTCAACCCACTCTTCTTTATGACAGCCCTTCAAGTGTTGGATAATAGTTATCCTGTCTCCCCTGATCCATTTGTTTCAATAGACTAGTTCCCTCAACTGTTTGTCATACAATTTACCCTCCAGAACAGGGGTAGGCAACCTCAGCTCTTCTATGACTCGTGGACTTCAACTCCCAGAATTCCTCAGTCAGCTATGCTGAGGGGAAAGGGAGAGGTTTCCACGCTGAGCCATGTTGGCTCGGGAATTCTGGGAGTTGGAGTCCACGAGTCATAAAGCGGCCTAGGCCTAGACCAGAGGTAGGCAACCTTGGCTGTTTTATGACTCGTGGACTTCAACTCCCAGAATTCCTGAGCCAGCCATGCTGAGGGGAAAGGGAGAGGTTTCCAAGCTGAGCCATGTTGGCTCAGGAATTCTGGGAGTTGAAGTCCACGAGTCATAAAAGAACCGAGGTTGCCTACCCTTGCTCCAGACCCCTTATCAACTTTGTTTCTCTTCTCTGCTCACTTTCCAGGGGTCTCAACATTTTTTTTTAATATTCCAAGTGTGGTTTTGGTCACCACGATGTAAAAAAGATGTTGAGACTCTAGAAAGAGTGCAGAGAAGAGCCACAAAGATGATTAGGGGACTGGAGGCTAAAAGATATAAGGAACGGTTGCTGGAATTGGGTATCTCTAGTTTAATGAAGAGAAGGACGAGGGGGGACATGATAGCAGTGTTCCAATCTCTCAGGGGCTGCCCCAAAGAAGAGGGAGTCAAGCTATTCTCCAAAGTGCCTGAAGGCAGGACAAGAAGCAATGGATGGAAACTCATCAAGGAGAGAAACAACCTAGAACTAAGGAGAAACTTCCTGACAGTTAGAACAATTAACCAGTGGAACAACCTGCCTCCAGAAGCTGTGAATGCTCCGACACTGGAAGTTTTTAAGAAGAGACTGGGCAGCCATTTGTCCAAAATGGTATAGGGTTTCCTGCCTGAGCGGGGGGTTAGACTAGATGACCTACAAGGTCCTTTCCATCATCATCATCATCATCATCATCATCATCATCATCATCATCATCATTATGGATTATCGCACAGTCAGCCAGATGTTCAGACTGGATTTGGCATTTTGTCTACCTATCGAGTCCTTACCCAGAACCTGGGAAAGGGAGATGTGGATGTTTGATGGTATTACAGGTATCGTCGCAGGATGGAAGCAGTTCCTAGTAAGGCTGCCTTTTGCAATTGACTAATAGCGAATTTGTCAATGCCAATGGTGTTCAAGTGGTGCTCCAGTTGTTTTGGGATTGCACCCAAGGAGCCTATGACTATTGGTACTACCCTTGCTTGCTTTTGCCACAGTCTTTCTATTTCTATTTGTAGGTCTTTGTATTTTGTTATCTTCTCCAGTTCTTTCTCTTCTATTCTGCTGTCTCCAGGCACTGCCACGTCCACTATCCAGACTTTTTTGTCTTTCTTATCGACAATTGTTAAGTCTGGGGTGTTATGTTGCAGGTGCTTGTCTGTTTGAATTCTGAAGTCCCAGAGCAGTTTAATTTTATCATTTTCTATGACTTTCTCTATTTTATGATCCCACCAGTTTTTGCTTACAGGCAAATGATATTTTTTGCAGATCTTCCAATGCACCATTGTTGCTACTTTGTCATGCCGCTGCTTGTATCAGTCTGTGCAATCTTCTTGCAACAGCTTACCAGGTGGTCCACTGTTTCTTCAGCTTCTTTGCATAGGCGGCACTTACTGTCTGTTGCTGTCTTCTCAATTTTGACTTTGTATGCATTTGTCCTTAAGGCTTGGTCTTGTGCAGCCAGAATTAGTCCCTCGGTCTCTTTCTTCAATTTTCCTGCTCTTAGCCATTGCCAGGTTTTATTATTATCTGCTTTCCCAGCTATTTTTTTTTCATGTATTGGCCATGTAGTGCTTTGTCTTCCCATGCCTCTATTCTGTTCTTCATTTGGTCTTTCTTGTAGGCCAGTTTGGTCTCTCCAGTAGTTAGTAAGCCTTCCTGATATACTAATTTCAGTGCATCTTCATCATTGTTCTTCAGATATTCTTCCAAAGCCATTTTTTCTTCTTCAACCATCTGATGTACTTGTAGCATTCCACGCCCACCTATTTGCCTTGGTAGATAAAGTCTATCAATGTCACTGCGTGGATGAAGGGCATGATTCATTGTCATTATTTTTCTGGTCTGCCTATCCATTGCTTTTAGTTCTGCTTGAGTCCAGTCCACTATTCCAGCTGTGTACCTAATGACTGGGATTGCCCAGGTGTTGATTGCCTTTATGGTATTTCCTCCATTGAGTTTGGATTTTAAGATCTTCTTCACTCTCTTGATGTATTCACCTCTAATCTTTTTCTTGACTTCAGTGTGCTTGATGTTGTCAGCTTGAAGGATACCCAAGTATTTGTAGTACTCTTCCTCATCCAGACTCTTAATGTTATTTTCGTGGGGCATCTTGATTCCTTCAGTTTTCACTATTTTTCCTTGTTTGATAGTAAGTGTGGCACATTTGTCCAAGCCAAACTCCATTACAATATCTTGGCTATATATACGGACAGTGTTGAGCAGCGATTCTATTTCAGATGATGTTTTTCCATACAGCTTCAGATCATCCATATAAAGGAGGTGGGATAGTCTGGCAGATGTTTTTGATGTTTGATAGCCATGTCCTGAGTTATTCAGTATTGTTGACAGAGGAAACAGTGCAATAACAAATAGTAATGGTGATAATGAATCTCCTTGAAATATTCCTCTCTTGATATTAACCTCTCCCAGCCTCTCACCATTGATCTGCAACTGTGTCTTCCATTGTGCCATCGATCTTTGCACAAATTTTCTGATGTTTCTACTGACTCCTGTTATTTCTAGGCACTTTATTATCCAATCATGTGGCAGAGAGTCAAATGCCTTTTTGTAGTCAATCCATGCCACATTCAGGTTGGTCTTCCTTCTCTTGCAGTTTTCCAAGATCATTTTGTCTATTAGGAGTTGATCTTTTGTTCCTCTGCTGTTGGGGCGGTTTCCTTTCTGCTCAGGTGGAAAGAGATTGTTTTCAACTAGATGCTGTTGCACTGCATCAGCTACTACACCAGTTAGTAATTTGAAAGTTGTTGGTAAGCAGGTAATTGGCCTGTAGTTACCTGGTGTTGCCCCTTTTGCTGGATTTTTCATTATTAGGTAGGTTTTCCCAGTTGTTAGCCACTTTTCAATTTCTCCTCCTTGTAGTATATTGTTGAACTGCTTGGCAATGAGTGGGTGTATAACAGTTAGATGTTTCAACCAAAACCCATGCAGTTCATCTTCACCTGGTGCTGACCAATTTTTGATTTTCTTTGCTCTTTTTTCTACCATTTTTGTTGTTATTACTAGTTCTTTCATTTCAACTTCTGTTTTATTTGCATCCACCTCTTTTAACCAAGCCGCATCCTTGTTGTATTTCTTTGGGTTATCCCATATCTGCTTCCAGAACTGTACTGTTTCTTCCTTGTCAGGTACTGACTGATTCCTTGCAGTTTCTCCATTGATGGATTGGTAGAAACGTTTCTGATTGGATTGAAATTGGAGGTTCTGCCTATAGTTTGCAATTCGAGCTTCATATCTACTGATTTTCCTGGCTATAGCTGTTATTTGTTGCTTTATTATTTCCAGTGCTTCCTTGATCTTCCTTGTTTCTAAGTGGTATTTCTTGATTAGGTATTCTTTGGTCTTCTTGTTCTTCAGCTTCTTTTCTTTCATCTGTTCTAGCTTGCTTGCATGTGATCTTAACTTGCTGATCTTATTTTCTAGTCTAACCTTCCATTTTTCTGGTGCACTGTTTGTTTGTTTTTCTTCTTTGTTGATTTTGCATCCCAGGTATTCTGTTATAACTGCAGCTGTGCTGTACATTAGTTGGTTTGTTTCTTGCAATGAATTGGTGCTTATACTTGATATTGCAATATTTGCATCTTTTAATGCTTGTGCTAGCTGTTTCTTTGGAACAAGCTTCAATGCAGGTAGCCTTATTCTGTTGTTTTTGTGCTGTTCTAGATGCTCAGTTATTCTTTGTTTCAATTCTTTTATTTCTTTAGTTAGAGGGTTTTGTTCTTCCTGAGGTAGAGGTGCCTGGTTTCCAAATGAGAACAGTTGTATATCTCTGCTAGATTCCTTCACTGCCAACTCCCCCTGGTTTGCCTCTACATTCTGAATTACTTCTGGTAAGGCTTTGATTTCTTTGCCCTGGGTAAACCTTTGCAGTTCGTCCAATTCTGTTTCTGTGAATTTTATTTCGTGTTATAAATCGGCGTTGATCTGCTAGTCTCTGTTCTGTTATTTCTGATTCTGGATGTTGTTCTTTCCAGAACTGGTGGATTCGTTTTAGATATCCTCTTCTTGTTGGACTTGATCTGTAGTAACAGATCATTATTTCTTTGTTTTCCATCACTGTGTATCTGCGACGGGTAAACACCTTTTCTTCCAGTAGTTCTGCAGCTGCTGGCCCTGGTTGCTCAGCCAACAGTCCTGAGTCCTGTAACCCATTTTTCACCAGATATCCAGGAACTCCAATATCTAGTGCGGACCTTGTTAACCCGGGCGACGTCCGAGCCGGTATGGCATTCTGAAATTTACGTCTCACCATATTTTTTATGGGAGAGACACTCTTTGTCTGACTCCTCTGATGAGACCTGTCCAGTATGGTTGAACCTCTGGCATAGCTCTCATCTTCCTCAGAGTACACAAGCCCCACAACCACGTCAAGGTAGTGCCTCACTGGGGGCGTCAAGGTAGTGCCTCACTGGGGGATTATTATTATTATTATTATTATTATTATTATTATTATTATGGTTTCCCCAGTGCAGTGTAAACCTTGAATTCATGTTCATGCATTCCATGTTAAAGGAATACTTTTGGGAAAGTCATGAGAACAAGACACATCAGAGAACCATAGTAGAATTACTGGTACCGCTGTACATTCTATTTCTGTTTTTCAGAACGTTAACTTTTGTAATGCTTCTACTTATATGTTAGTCACATTAATACTTACCAGCTTTATAAATCTGTATTGGGTTTGCTTTATATGATAGAGTTCCGTGGATAAGGAAGTGCTGTTTTCCTTTGTTACCTACAAAAATATTAAATCACTTGAGGGCTTCAGAAGCTTCTAACTTCTTAACCTTCATCTAACCCCATATTAACTCTGAAGAGGTCTTTCATGAGAAAAATCAAAGGTTTTGTTGGTGGACACGACAAAAGGTTAGATATCCTATATGATAACTCTGATAATCCTCATTTAAATCTGGAGTAGGGTCTTGGGGAAGATCTAGGCTACCACATATTAGAGGGCATGTCTCTTTAAGGTTTTAAAGTATTTTAAGATCTTCTTAAAGTGAGTAAAAACTTTTTAAGTGAGTTAAAAAAAGTTCTTTCGGTTTCTAACTTTTGTTCTAGGGCTGTTAAGGTTATAAATTGCAGTAGTGGAGAAAAGAGATCAAGAGGGAAAAGAGAAAATAAAAATAAAAAATAGATAAATTGAGGACATTGTTTAAAAGAAGATGAATATATTTAGTTAGGGGTTCACTGCTAATAATTGTTTACATCTGCCACCTAGGGCCTATAGTTTATTTTCATTAATGCTAGACTGGATTCATATTCCCATGCTAAACCGTGTTGCTTAGTGGTCTAGTGTTTAAGCCACCAAGCCAGAAAGCAGGATACTGTGAGTTCAAGTCCTGCCTTAGCCATGAAATTCAGCTGGGTAACAGAAACAGAGTTGGAAGGGACCTTGGAGGTCATCTACTCCAACCCCCTTGCTCACTCAGGAGATCTATACTATTTCTGACAAATGGATGCGCAGTCTCTTTTTAAAAGCCTCCAGCGATGGGGCACCCACGATGACTGGAGGCAATTTGTTCCACTGGTTGATTGTTCTCACTGTTAGGAATTTTCTCCTTAGTTCTAGGTTACTTTTCTCTTTGTTTCCATCCATTGTTTCTTGTTTGGCCTTCTGGTGCTTTGGTAAATAGGTTGACCCCCACTTCCTTGGGACAGTCCTTCAAGTATTGGAAGACTGCTATCATGTCTCCCCTAGTTCTTCTTTTCTAGATGTACCTAGTCCAATGAAAAGAAGGACCAGTACAGTCTAGTCCAGGGGTAGGAAACCTTTCTGCATTGAATTGGAGTAGAAGGCCGTCAAGATTCTTTTTAACTCTCCAGTCTCAGTGGAAACCTCTTCCATTTTTTTTTTCAAGCAAAACCACAGTTGAGACACCTTGGCCAGAGAGAGAGAATGATCCAGCTCACAACAACAACAACATAATGATGATGATGATGATGATGATGTTGGAAGGGGTTTTGGAGGTCATCTAGTCCAACCCCCTGCTCAAGCAGGACACCATTTCAGACAAATGGCTGTCCAAGTCTCTTCTTAAAATCTTCCAGTGTTGGAGCATTCACAGCTTCTGGAGGCAGGTTGTTCCACTGGTTAATTGTTCTAACTAAGAACAATTAAGAAACTAAGTTTCTCCTTAGTTCTCTAGGTTGCTTCTCTCCTTGATTAGTTTCCATCCGTTGCTTCTTGTCTTGCCTTCGGGTGCTTTGGAGAATGGCTTGACTCCCTCTTCTTTGTGGGGCAGCCCCGAAGATATTGGAACACCATCATGACATAGGATGGACTTGAACTTGGGCTATCCAGTTGCTAGTTTAACATCTTAGTGGTGAAGGAATCCTGGCTCTTCCCTTGCATAATACCTGGTGTAATTCATACGAAGCTCAGTAAATTTCAGCGCAGGTAATTGGAACATTGATCTGCCATCTCTCAGGCCACCTAGATACATACTGTGTTGGAACCAAGCTTTACTTAACAAGCAAGCAAACAAGCCATGTGAACAAATGATGAACAGTCATTGCATCAAATGGCACTTTTTTAAAAATCGAAACGAGCATTGCTTTTGGTCTCCATTTTTAGTGTCATTTTCTACCTATGCTGCAGACGTGCCCTCCTTAACAATCTGATTAGCTGTTTTGCCCGGGGCAGTGCTGAAATCTCAAGAAACTGAGAATTCCATGTCTTTGGGATGCTGTTTTCTGAAAGGATCGTTCTCTTTTCTCTGACTTCTTTGGTGCCAAAAGGTTAAGGCTTGCACGGGAAGGAATTTCTTTGCATTCCCAATAAGATTCAAACACAACACCCGCTCTTTTCCGAAGCGAGATTGTTTGAGAATAAATGGACGAGCTAATTGCATTTGAGCTGGCCCAATCCAGCTTGGCCTATCAAGGTAATTGGTTTGACCTATCAAGGATAAATTGGTTTACCCTAGTGTTCAAACTCCAGGGTATGCAAATTTGGGATGCTGTAGTGTTGAATTGTGAGGCGGAAAAAAAGCTAATTGTCGTGGAATTGGTGTGGTTGAGCTGTCCATGAATACTAGGCTATAGGATATATTTGACATACTTTTCATATTCGCGTCTCTTTAAGGTCAGCCGCTGATTGGGTGGGTCATTTACAGAAAGAGAGAGAGAGAGTAAGGAAGAGAGAGAGAGAGAGGAAAGAGAATGATAAAAGATGATAGAGAGAGGGAGAGAGAGAGAGAATCATAAAAAACATGGAACCTCTCTCTCTCTCTCTCTCTCTATTTTTGTATCTGTCACTCTATCTCTCTATCATCTATCATTCTCTCTCTCCACTTCTTTATCATCTCTTCTCTCTCTCTCTCTCTCTCTCTGTCTGTCTCTGTCACTCTATCATCTTTTATCACTCTCTCTCTGTCCACCTCTCTCTCTCTCTCTCTCTCTCTCTCTCTTTCTTTCTGTCTCTGTCACTCTCTCTCTATCATCTTTTATCATTCTCTTTCCTCTCTCTCTCTCTCCTCTCTATTTCTCTGTCTCTATCTCTGTGTCTTATCCTGGTTCAAATGCAGATCACTAATGTTATGTTAAGTAAGTCATGGTTAGCGTGCTTCAATCAATTGCACTAAATGAATTATCACCATGGGTTTCTATTACACCCTAAGTCAAAATATGTGACCCCAGGCTCAACATTTACAGCACAGGAGTGTGTGATTGTGTCAGGACTTGCAAGATGGCACCTGCAATGATGTAATCCCAATTTTGTCCCTTTGTGCCTTGCAGTTTTGATGCCCTGTTTCAGTTTAAAATTTTTAAAACAGCTCTCTGGACTGAACCTTAAATCTATTGGGTAGCAGTTCAGCAGGATGACACATATCTCCAGATCAAACAACACTTGCAGTATGCAAGAAATTCACTGAAAATTTGACTTTTTAAAAAATTTCTGAATTTTTCAAACTGTACATTTCAGTTGTCTAGTCTTTAACTTTTCAGATCGTAGGTCAAAGTCAAGAAAAACTTTAAATGTTTTTCTTTGGGTTTACAAAATGAATGCTTAACTTAGGGTGTTATTTTTTTTAAGTTGTTCTATAGATGTTAGAGCAGACTCTTCAAGAGAAAACGTGGACGTGCTGTTTTAAAGGAAGGAGCAATTGGCAGATGCGAACCAGTCAGTGGATAGTAATATGCCCCCAGTTTTTTTTTTTAAAAAAAGAACTCAGCACAACGGCAACGATTAGCAGATACGTGTGGCTAAAGAAGCATTGCTAAATTATAAATACGGGTTTTGCTTTAGAGGACTTCAAGTGCACGAATGTATTTTCCACAATTATATTGTGCTGGGTTATAATATATGTTCCAAACTCCAAATCTGGGGCAAAACAGCAAAGATTAGCCAGTGGGTGCAGGTGGATATTATAGCCAAAGAGGCAAATGCTGAAATTTTAAACATAGCTTCTGTTTCTCAGTGCAGTTTTCAAATCTTCAAATGCCTAGTTTTGTATGACATTTTGAGAACAATGTGTCACTGGATATAACATATACTTTGAACTCCAGGTCTGGGTTCTCATAATTACAATAGGTAGAACTGGATGCTGTATCTACATTATTAGAACTGGAATTTGTACCGTTGCTGAAGTTTTGACCGGAAAGCTGTGTGAAGTAGAACAATTATTTCGTATCGCCATTTATGGCACCAGTTCTTTCTAAGAGAGTCAATCAGCTGTGCCATTTTACATAACTTTTCAGAACCCGGTTGTTACAGACACGTAGGATATATTGATATTCCTTCTGCAAACGCTCCCTAATTTGTCATATGTCAAGAGCAGAACAAGTAGAAAAATAGCATCCTTGGGTTTAAGTAAACATATGTTGCGAGTCAGTAGCAATCCGCTTTCAGATTCAAATAAGAAACAAGAAATAATAATGAAAAAAAATATATTTCTCTTTCATAACAGTGGTGGCTATGTATGGAATCTGGTTATCATCCAAGAATATATGCAGGTTATGGATGTCTACCCTGCTTTCAATTTAAGCTACTTTCTTCGCTCATTATTTGTCTCCCAAGCAAGGCTGGTAGTGAAAAAAACAATCCTTTATAATGAATAGAAAACAGCAAGGAAGAAACACAAGCTAGAAAGGAGCAGGGCAAAGGCTATCTGTTTATTAGAGTAGATGATCCAAGTTCTCTTGTTTGGAAGCCATTTGATAAAGAATGGGTGCAGGGTCTGGCACTGGATCCACCTAGCAGGTCTCCATATGCCTGCATATAACCCCAACAATAGCACTAGCACTTAGACTTATATACCGCTTCACAGTGCTTTACAGCCATCACTAAGTGGTTTACAGAGTCAGCCTCTTGCCCCAACAATTTGGGTCCCCATTTTACTGATCTTGGAAGGATGGAAGGCTGAGTCAACCTTGAGCTGGTGAGAATCGAACTGCCGAACTGCTGGCAGTCAGCAGAAGTAGCCTGCAATACTGCGTTCCAACCACTGTGCCACCAAGGCAAAAGGAAGGAAGGAAGGGAGGGAGGGAGGGAGGGAGGGAGGGAGGGAAGAAAGGAGAGAAGGAATAGCAATAGCACTTAGACTTATATACCGCTTCACAGTGCTTTACAGCTGTCTCTAAGCGGTTTACAGAGTCAGTCTATTGCCCCCAACAATCTGAGTCTCCATTTTACTGACCTCGGAAGGATGGAAGGCTGAGTCAACCTTGAACAGGTCAGGATCAAACTCCTGGCAGTGAGCAGTGAGTTAGCCTGCAGTACTGTATTCTAACCACTGCGCCACCACGGCTCCTGCGGTAGTCTTGCAGTCTGGAGATCTAGCAAAGCAGTTCTGTTGACCACCAGAAAATTATGATTTTTTTAAAAAAATAGCTTAGGGTACTATAGATCTGAATTTTTGATGGCGGTTTGGATTTTTGCAATCTAAAGCTCTGGCACTCTGTGCTCCTTAACCTATTTTGAATTGTTGTTGTTGGTTTTTTCCCCCCAGTGTATTACTGCTTCTGACTTTCCAAAAAAAATTGATTAGCCATCACACATTGATTAGTTGATGGGTGTGAAGGTAAGCTTGTTTTTCTTTTTCTTTTGAGAGGAATGAATACCAGCCTGAATCAAAACCATTTCAAGTTGAGAATTTCTTGAATTACATGGCGATGCTCATTTTTGGTGTCTTATTAAGAGATAGATCAGGGTTGTGTAGTCTCTCGACCAGCAAATAGTATTGTTCAACAAGAAGACGAATGGAGAAATTGTATTCTTCAGGTGCCATTTCTTATCCTTACCTCTCGTCATGTCTGTCTGTCTGTCCGACCATCTGTCCATCTATCTATCTATCTATCTATCTATCTATCTATCTATCTATCTATCTATCTATCTATCTATCTATCTATCTATCTATCTATCTATCTATCTATCTTTCTGTCCACCCACCCACCCACCCACCCACCCACCCACCCACCCACCCATCTATCTATCTATCTATCTATCTATCTATCTATCTATCTATCTATCTATCTATCTATCTATCTATCTACATATCTACCTACCTTTCATCTATCTATTTAGTGTATGGCATATTATGCTCGGTCTTGCAATATATATTACATTTCACCTAGATTAAAAGAACACAATAAATATGTATGTTAAAAAGAACTACATTCGGATACCAATATGTAAGTCATCCAACCACTGAAGTGCAGCATTCTTTATATTTGAAAAAAATCAGATCCTGGACCGGAATATGCCCTCATCTTATAGCCAGTGACAATGTGATCTATAGTTTGATATAAGACCCCCACAGTCATACTGAAGGGAGGATACTATGCCCCATTTATACAGTGACTCCTGGCAGGTGCCATTCAGGATTGACCATTGTTGACATGGTAATTCAAAGTCTGGCACCTTATATGAGGGGTCACTTATACATCTTCCTATGTCTAGACATTCAATGATCCATTTGGCTTTCTATTCAGAATTGATGTTAAAGTTGTTGGGCAGATGTTGTGCAAGGGTTGGTGAGGTTTTTTCTAATTTGAGTCCTCTGTCTGATAAATGAGGAACATTGGAAATTCTATATTTATAGATTCTATTTCTATAATTATAGGAAATGAGCAGGCTGAGGCCGAAGGTGGGGTTAAACGTATCATAAGTTTGGAATCGCTGCACAGCCACAAGAGAGCCAAGTTCAATCCTATGTGAATTCCATTGACTTATCTAGCACCAATTTGACTTTGACCATCAGTAGACCAGATTTTTTCGTGTATAGGTAGCATAAACTTTAGTGCTTTAAGCACAATTTCTGTTTTAGATAACTTGTGCCTGATATTAATAAATGGATAGTAAGAAGGCAAAATAGAGATAGGTCATAGAGTCTCTGGGACCTGATGGATACTGATCAGGATCTCCAATAATGCTGGTTCTGATATTAGATCTCCAGACTTTTCTGCTAAGAGAAACTCAAAGGTGTGTTTTCCAAAAGGCAACTGGACTTTCTTGTTTTTTTTCCCCCTGAAAATGTTTTGCTTCTCATCCAAGAAGTTTCCTCACTTCTTCAGAACTGAAGAAGCTTCTTGGATAAGAAGCAAAATGTTTTCAAAGAAAAAAAAACCCAAGAAAGTCTAGTTGCCTTTTGGGGGAAAAAAAACATCTTTGGGACAACCATGAATTGGATGACGGAGAATCTCAATAGACATTTTCTAAGACAGGGGTCTTCAAACTTGGCCCTTTTATGACTTGTGGACTTCAGCTCCCAGAATTCCTCAGCCAGGCATGCTGGCTGAGGAATTCTGGGAGCTGAAGTCCACAAGTCATAAAAGGGCCAAGTTTGAAGACCCCTGTCCTAAGAGGAACATGGAAATAAAGAGCCCTGAGGGATATGAGTTGGTGTAAAATGTACCTATGTATGTATGTAGGTTTTCTTCTTTCCCCAAACTGCCCTCAGTTTATCTTGATTTATTTCCAGGCTTGGATATTTTTTGCTAGGTAAAGTCTGGTCTTGCCTACCATCTTAGATAATACCGTCAAACTCTTGTCTTTGAGCTATTGATTCTCAAATGACTTTTTTTTTTCTTTCTCTTGGTGTTTCCTGAGCAAAATCACGAGCTTCCCCTCCAAAGCTGTGGTATTTCTGGGTCAATAACGGTCATTTTGTAGTGAGAAACATCCCAGCTTTGAGATCCAATAACAATTGATAAAATCCTTCAGTTTTATGGTAAACTGAGCATCACTGCTGTTCTAGTTAATACGAGGATTTTTTTTTCTTCTTCTTTTTTAAAAAAATCTCATTTAAGCTCCGATGCGTGGCATTTTTTTCTAGGACAGGCAGTTCTAAAAGAACCCATTGAAAATAGAAATTTATAAAAGCAAGAGTATCTTATGACGGATGCTGGGTGGAAGAAAGAATTGCTTGGCCAGCAGTCCAAATACTTGAAGGGGCATTTTTACAATAACTTATATGAACCCTCATCAATTTATTTTGACTCCAGCTGGGAAAACTGCATCTTCAGCAAAGCTGAGCAGAAACCAGCGCATTAAGGAAATGCATTTCACAACACATTGTCAGCTTCTATGCTAGATCTGTGCTTCTCACACACACACACACACACACACACACACACATATATATATATATATATATATGTAGGCTGAATACATCAGGCTCTCCAGCCCAAAGAAAAATGCTCTGAGTCCTAGTAGTGTTACATAGGGACTTTGTTGCACCATCTGCCTGGAAGGAAGATGTTTGTAATTGTCTCTATTAGATCTTTCAGCGTCTCAGGAATCTGCATCGGATTTCCTCCGTCTCTAGTGGAACTCCAGCCTAGCATGGATAGAATAGAATGACAGAGTTGGAAGGGACCTTGGAGATCTTCTAGTCCAAACATCCCCTGCTCAGGCAGGAAACCCTATACCATTTCAGACAAATGGCTGCCCAGTCTCTTCTTAAAAAGAGTGTTGGAGCATTCACAACTTCTGGAGGCAGGTTGTTCCGCTGGTTGATTGTTCTAACTTGTCAGGAAGTTTCTCCTTAGTTCTAGGTTGCTTCTCTCCTTGATTAATTTCCATCCGTTGCTTCTTGTCCAGGCACTTTGGAGAATAGTTTGACTCCCTCTTCTTTGTGGCAACCTCTGAGATATTGAAACACTGCTATCATGTCCCCCCTCGGCCTTCTCTTCATTAAACTAGACATCCTCAATTCCAGCAACCATTATTCCATTATATAACCAAGACGAGACTAGACTGGACTGGACTGGACTAATAGAATAGAATAGAATAGAATAGAATAGAATAGAATAGAATAGAATAGAATAGAATAGAATAGAATAACAGCGTTGGAAAGGACCTTGGAGGTCTTCTAGTCTAACCCCCTGCTCAGGCAGGAAACCTTATGCAAATTCAGACAAATAGTTGTTCAATCTCTTCTTGAAAACTTCAGTGTTGGAACACCCATAACTTCCAGAGGAAGGTTGTTCCACTGGCTAATTGTCCTAACTGTCAGGAAATTTCTCCTTAGTTCTAGGTTGATCCATGTAGCAAGAGGTGAAATGTCTCCAATTCACAAGTGTACTCTTGCCCTTTTTGTTCCTCAAGTGTTGAGCATTGGTATATAAGCATTTTAAGACTTATATGCCTGTTTGTGGGTATGTTTCCTGCATCTCCTGATTGTTGTTTGGGTTTTTCTCTTTTCTCACCTCTGCCTACCTCATTGTTTGATTTGTTTTCTTGCGATTTCTAACTGGGTTTTGGGTTCTAGAGTTTCTAAAGCTTGGTCACCCCCCCCCCCAATTTTAGTTTAAAGTCCTGTTCGTTTGGTTTTTTTGCCAACAGTGGTTTGCCAATAGCATCTTCTGAGATGCTTCCCAGTTTTTCAGCCTAGCCTGCACCTCCATTCCCTAGATCAGTGGTGGCAAACCTATGGCACGGGTGCCAGAAGCGGTACTCGGAACCCTCTCTGTGGGCACACATGCTGTTGCCCCAGTCTTGCCTCCCCCCATGACCCCCTCCTTTCCAGCAGCCCCCGAAGGAGAGTCACCCCTGAGCATGGCCCACATTGACCAGCACAGCCAAGCACATGGCAGCCAGGCAGCGTGGGCAAGACTCTGCCCTCACACCCCATCATGCAGTTGATGCTGCAGGGCGCAGGCAGAGGGTGTGGCCGCCATAGCGCTGCTGGGCTGCCTGGGTGATCGGCGGGCCCTGGAGGCAGTGAGTGGTCCTGTGGGCAGGTGGGGCGGGGGATGGGGGAGCAGAGCAGGGGCGGGGCAGGGGGTGGAGCAGGGGCAGGGGCAGTTTTTGGGCACTCGGTCTCTAAAAGGTTCGCCATCACTGCCCTAGATCATTCCCTTAAAGCATGCCTCAAAGGTGCTTTTGGACTTCCTTTGTTGTGCTTCAAGAAATTTTTCTTCTTATCCAAGAAGCTTCTTCAGTTCTGACTGAATGGTGGAGGATGGAAGGATTTATAGTCCTTGCAGTCATCTGCTCATGAGGCCACTTGGACATTTATTTGTGCCCTCAGGGTCACCTGAATAGTGCAAATGGGTGTGGAGACTTCTTGGAACTGCTGACAGGACTGTGTTGCAAACAGGAGATCAGTGGTTGTAATAGTAGTAAAGTTGGAAGGGACCTTGGAGATCATCTAGTCCAACCCCCTGCTCAGGCAGGAAACCCTACACCATTTCGGACAAATGGCTGTCTAGTCTCTTCTTAAAAAGTTCCAGTGTTGGAGCATTCACCGCTTCTGGAGGCAGGTTGTTCCACTGATTAATTGTTCTCACTGTCAGGAAGTTTCTCCTTAGTTCTAGGTTGCTTCTCTCCTTGATTAGTTTCCATCCGTTGCTTCTTGTCCTGCCTTCAGGTGCTTTGGAAAATAGCTTGACTCCCACTTCTTTGTGGCAGTCCCTGAGATCTTGGAACACTGCTATCATGTCCCCCCTTGTCCTTCTCTTCGTTAAACTAGACATACCCAATTCTAGCAACCGTTCCCTCCCCCTCTGTTGAGAGAGGGCTGTTCAATGTTGACATAGGTGGCCTCTTTGACCCCCTCTTTCAAACCAGCGGTCCTCTCTGCCCAAAATGTGGTCTTTGCTATCTTCGAAAGAGTGAGCTTTGTCTTTTAAATGCAGATAGACTGCCCAATCTTGTCCTGATGGGTTAGTTCTCCTATGTTGTGACATTTATTTATTTATTTATTTATTTATTTATTTATTTATTTATTTTCAAGTATTTATATGCCACCCAATCCCAAAGGACTCAGGGCGGCGTACAAAGTTAAAACAATGATAAAACAATAAAATAATACAGTCATACCGCGAGTCCGATCATATCCCGCCCCCCCCGGGGACATCAGCCCCAGACCTGCCAGAACAGGAGAGTTTTAACGGCCTTCTTAAAGGCCGGCAGGGTGGGAGTATTTCGAACCTCGGGGGGAAGTTGATTCCACCAGGTCAGAGCCACCACAGAAAAGGCCCTTCCCCGAGGGCCCGCCAGCTGACATTGTCTGGCCAACGGGACCTGAAGGAGGCCCAATCTATGGGACCTCACCGGTCTCTGGGAGCTGTGAGGCAGAATGCGGTCCTGTAAGTAACCTGGCCCTATGCCATGAAGGGCTTTAAAGGTGATAACCAACACCTTGAATTGCGTCCAGAGACCCACAGGAAGCCAGTGCAGCTCACGGAGGATAGGTGACACATGGGCGTACCTTGGTGCGCCCACAATCGCTCTCGCGGCTGCGTTCTGAACCAACTGCAGCCTCTGAATGGTCTTCAAGGGTAGCCCCATGTAGAGCGCGTTACAGTAATCCAGTCTTAAGGTGACAAGGGCATGAGTGACTGTGAGTAAAGCCTCCCGGTCCAAATAAGGCCTCAACTGATGCACTAGGTGTGTGTTTGTGAAGTGGCTGTTTTGACATGTGTTTGTGAAGTGGCTGTTTTGTTTCTCCAATGTACAGATCTGCACATGGCTCACTGCATTCCAGAACTAACTAGCCCAATCCTGTATATCTTCTGAGCCTGACAAAATCAGCCAGCTGTGGCCACCTGACAGGACCAGGGCTTTTGAACCTGGAGGCGAAGACCTCGTTTTTAAACTAGACTCGGTTTGCCAAATTAAATTCTCGACTGAGTCACAGAGCGTTTGCAGATCAGTATCCACTGCAATTGTCTCTGCAAAAGTTGGCAGATCCCAATTGCTAATATCAATCAACTGCTGAATCCCAATGTTGGCAGTTGTCAGACCTTGAAGCTGTGTATCAAAAGTTGCTGAAGATGCACACATCCTAGAATATTCAGAGCATTTGCTATCCAGCTCTTGTAACGTTTTGAGTATATAATCTTTTTTCAGCTACCGCCGCTGCATCTAATGCTGTTTCTGTTCTGTCAGCAGAATTGCCATCACACATAGCTGTAGGAGTTTGACAGGCATCAGATAACAATTACCTCATGGTAAAATAAATAGTTACTTAATGAAACGTGAATACCTCTGTGATGTCCTATAGGAAATTATCCTTTACAAGATAATGTGCTAGGCCAAAACTGTCTAATCTGATGTTTCTTGGCTTCACAGTGTATCTGGCACTCTCTATCTTAACTTACATTTTGGATAAAATTGCCCTAGGACTTTTCACTATATTCTGGAGACAGCATTAGGGAAAGATGATCCCATAAGTAACCTGCTCCTAAGTCAGAAAGAGCTTCAAAGGAAACCACCAATATATGAAGAGCTTCTTATACAATTGACTGTTCCATTAATTGGTTATAATGTATGCAGTAATCGAAGCGTACTTTTAATTTCCCCACGTGATTGGCATGAATCTCAAAGCATTTTTTTTCTTAAAAAGACTTTTATTAAAGGATTTTACACAGATAATAAATACGTTCTAAGAAAAGAAAAAAAACAGTATAGTTAATGTAAAAGAATAGAAAAGAAAAAACAAAAGAAAATAAAGGAAAAAAAGAAAATAGAGGAATAGATAGATAGATAGATAAATGATATAGATGATAGGTGATAGATAAGAGAAATGACGATAAATGATAGAGACATGATAGATAGACAGACAGACAGACGGACGGACGGACGGATGGATAGATGGATGAGAGATGGTAGATAAAGAGATAGATGATAGACATAGATAATATGATATAGATGATAGATGATAAGAGAAATGATAGATAGATGATAGATAGATGAGATAGATAGATAGATAGATAGATAGATAGATAGATAGATAGATAGAGGTAGATAGGTAGATAGATGGATAGATGAGAGATGGTAGATAAAGAGAGGTGATATACAGTAGATATATGATATAGATGATAGATGATAAGAAAAATGATGATAGATGATAGATAGATAGATAGATAGATAGATAGATAGATAGATAGATGAGATAGATGATAGGCAATAGATAAGAGAAATGACGATAAATGATAGAGACATGATAGATAGAGAGACAGACAGACGGACGGACGGACGGATGGATGGATGAATGGATGAGAGATGGTAGATAAAGAGAGAGATGATAGACATGGATATATGATATAGTTGATAGATGATAAGAAAAATGATGATAGATGGTAGATAGATAGATAGATAGATAGATAGATAGATAGATAGATAGATAGATAGATAGATATAGGTAGATAGATAGATGGATAGATGAGAGATGGTAGATAAAGAGAGGTGATAAAGATAGATATATGATATAGATGATAGATGATAAGAAAAATGATGATAGATGATAGATAGATGATAGATAGATGATGATAGATAGATGATAGATGAGATAGATAGATATACATAGATGATAGATAGATAGATAGATAGATAGATAGATAGATAGATAGATAGATAGATAGATAGATAGATAGATACTATAGGTAGATAGAGAAAGAAGTAACTTCCAGTCTCCCTTTGGGCAATTGTACAGTACATACATTTCTAATCAAATCTCTCTAAGATTTCATCATAATTTCTTCTTTCTGTAACCTATTCTTTCCAATCATCAAAAGCCTAAGTCACAAAATCATTTTCTCTCTTACTTGGAAAGTCCATAAGGAGATTCCAGTCATTGAAGAAAGTCAATAATGACCTTTCTCTAATCAAGGAAGTCAGTTTGTCCATTTCACCAAGATATGTCAATTTCACCAACCAATCCTCCATGGTGAGTAATGCTGAGAATATAAAAGAAGTCTTTATGTCTATTTCATTTATAATCTTACATTAACTGAAAAAAGTCAAATTGGTCTCTTCAGAATAGATGGTTCGCTGTTATTTTGCTTAAGTGTTTGATAACTCCTGAAATTTTTTCTTTTCTATTAAGTACAGATGAGACCTAAAGAGATTTGAAATAACTTTGCCCATAAGCTTTGCTGAACTCGGAGGACAATTCTCAGATTCACATCGTAAGAAGTTCCACAAAAGTTCCACAAAAGCGATAATCATAAAAAACCCCACACCTCCTGTCTTCTGGGCTTCCCAGTCTGTAAACCTGGGTTGTTAAAGTTTCTTTATGCAACTTTTTATGGTTACAATGTATTTTCACCATTTTTATGTTGGGTTAATTTGCATTCTCCTGACTGCCATCTTGATTTTTTTTTCCCCATCATGTTCTGAGGACATCCCTGTTCCTCATGAATAAACTGATAGCTTGCACTGGAATGAGATCAAAAATGGTTCTGATAAGCAACAAGTTTGAATCACAGTCCTTATTTTCCTGTATAAATCAAGATGACAGTCAGGAGAATGCAAATTAACCCAATATAAATAGGGCAGATCTTGCTCACCTTTGTTTTAAGATTTTCTGAATGTTTTCTGGACCTGAGAAGCAGCAGCACCATAATAGAAACAATAGTCAAGAAAAGACTGGACAGCTGCCTATCTGAAATGGTATAGGGTCTCCTGCTTAAGCAGAGGGTTGGACTAGAAGACCTCCAAGGTCCCTTCCCTTCCCTTCCCTTCCATTCCATTCCATTCCATTTTCTATTGTGTTCTATTGTATCCTGTCCTATTGTATCCTGTTCTCTTCTCTTCTCTTCTCTTCTCTTCTCTTCTCTTCTCTTCTCTTCTCTTCTCTTCTCTTCTCTTCTCTTCTCTTCTCTTCTCTTCTATTCTATTCTATTCTATTCTATTCTATTCTATTCTGCTCTTGTCCTATTCCTATTCCTATTCCTATTCCTATTCCTATTCCTATTCCTATTCCTATTCTATTCTATTCTATTCTATTCTATTCTATTCTATTCTATTCTATTCTATTCTATTCTATTCTATTCTATTCTATTCTATTCTATTCCCTCTTCTTTGTGGCAGCCCCTGAGATATTGGAAGACTGCTATCATGTCACCCCTGGTCCTTCTCTTCATTAAACTAGACATATCCAATTCCAGCAACCGTTATTCCGTTATATAACTGAGACTATAGACTAGACTAGACTAGACTAGACTAGACTAGACTAGAATAGAATAGAATAGAATAGAATAGAATAGAAGCAATGGGTGGAAACTAATCAAGGAGAGAAGCAACCTAGAACTAAGGAGAAACTTCCTGACAGTGAGAATAGAATAGAATAGAATAGAATAGAATAGAATAGAATAGAATAGAATAGAATAGAATAGAATAGAATAGAATAACAGCATTGGAAGGGACCTTGGAGGTCTTCTAGTCCAATCTCTTGCTCAGGCAGGAAACCTTATGCAAATTCAGAGAAATGGTTGCTCAGTCTCTTCTTGAAAACTACAGTGTTGGAACACCCATAACTTCCGGAGGCAAGTTGTTCCACTGGTTAATTGTTCTAGCTGTCAGGCAATTTCTCCTTAGTTTTAGGTTGGGTCACGTTCTGTTTCAGAAAATCCTTTGTAACATAATAAGCTCATTGTGGTGCGCATATTAAGCAAAGGATGAACCTAACCTGCTAAAAACCCACTGTGTTGCGTGCTCTAACGTCAGTTTCTGAAATATTCACAAAATGCAACTGTCCTGAAACTAAGTGGGCAAGTAGCTGTAATTTATTGTAGGCTGCTTTTTGCATCCATTCTGCCAGGGGGAAAGGAAACAATTACCTACAGCCAGTCAAGCGGTGATAATTCTTAATTACATTGCAGATTCTTAAAAAACATTGTTCTGCTTAGGACTATTAGGACTCACTTAGCTGTAGTTTCAGCTTTCATTTCTCTCACAAATTCGGTGTGCCCCCATTAATTGTAACCCTCATGAAGGGAGCGTAGCCATTAACACTGCCAAGATCCAGATTCAATTTGCTACTAAATTTACAATGTGTAGCTTGAGAGAAATAGAAGCTGTGACAGAATCCCCTGTAGAAACTATATGAATTACTTAGTTCAAAAAAGCTTTTCCTAGGAAATTATCTCCCCCCCCTAAGTTTGGGGCTGACGAATGACAGACCAAATGCTACAGAATTATGTTAATCCTCTCAATTCAGAGTTCCACCATGGCTTATGCATGAGAATAAAGATTGCACTGTTTCAGATGAGGACATTTTGTTTGCTTGTTTGTTTTGTAGCCTGTCTTTATTATTTTAAATAAATAACGCAGGATGGTAGACGTACCCCAAACATCTTCCTCTTCCTATTTTCCTCACAACAACAACCAAACCTGTCATTTGGGTTGAGTTGAGAGAGAGCGACAGGTCCAAAGTCACCCAGCTTGCTTTCATGGCTAAGGTGGGTCTTGAACTCATGGTCTCTTCTTTGCTAGCCTGACGTCATAACCACCTGACCAAAATGGCCAATTATGGGATATTTGATGATTTGTGCCCTCATAGAATAGGATAGGATAGGATAGGATAGGATAGGATAGGATAGAACAGAATAGAACAGGATAGAACAGGATAGAACAGGATAGAACAGAACAGAACAGAACAGAATAGAATAGAATAGAATAGAATAGAATAGAATAGAATAGAACAGGATAGAACAGGATAGAACAGAACAGAACAGGACAGGACAGGACAGGACAGGACAGGACAGGACAGAACAGAACAGAACAGAACAGAACAGAACAGAATAGAATAGAATAGAACAGAACAGAATAGAATAGAATAGAACAGAATAGAACAGAATAGAACAGCATAGAATAGAATAGAATAAAATAGAACAGAATAGAATAGGACAGGATACAATAGAACACAATAGAAAATGGAATGGAATGGAACGGGAGGGGAGGAGAGGGAAGGAAAGGGACCTTAGAGGTCTTGTAGTCCAACCCTCTGCTTAAGCAGGAGACCCTATACCATTTCAGATAGGTGGCTGTCCAGTCTTTTTTTGACTATTGTTTCTCTGCTGGTGCTGCTGCTTCTCAGGTCCAGAAAACATTCAGAAAAATCTTAAAAACAAAGATGAGCAAGATCTGCCCTTCAGATCTTTCTAACCAAAAATCATAGCAGTCCGGACAATAAGTGAAATGTTGGCCACACATGCCTTCCTCTGCATTTCTCATTTGCAACGCTCACGAGAAATCTTTTTTTTTTCTTGTTTGTTTACTTGTTTATTTTACTTTTGCTTTGTTTAAACTTCCTTTTTATTGGCTTGTTTTTTTTTCATGGCTGTCAGCCACGAAGAGTAGCCCAGGGCGAGATAGGCAGCAAATGAATTTAATTAATAATGATAAAATTTTAATATCCCTCTTAAAGGGATAATGATTCTGTGAGGTTTTAGAGAAGCCAGGCCCACGTAGAATTTCTTCCACATGTTTCATATACATTGTACGTTTAAAAAATGTTTAGCACAGCAATTTCTTTGGACATAAATATACCTCCATGGTATCCAAGAAAATCCGAGGTTTAGATGTCTAATAGGATGAAAATGCCTAGGTCTGTAAATCTGCTGTCACTTCCCCATTCAGTATAATTATGTCCTCAATATATTGGATGCTTGCTGATATGGTCCATCTTCCCACTAATTTCATTTCTAGTTTAGTCACAATATTTCTGCTGTTGAAGCCCTCAGTTTTCCCTCTCCCATTCTAATAATAATAATAATAAAGTTGGGAGGGACCTTGGAGGTCATTGAGCCCAACCCCCTGCTCAGGCAGGAAACCCTACACCATTTTGGACAGATGGCTGTCCAGTCTCTTCTTAAAAACTTCCAGTGTTGGAGCATTCACCGCTTCTGGAGGCAGGTTGTTCCACTGGTTAATTGTTCTAACTGTCAGGAAATTTCTCCTTAGTTCTAGGTTGCTTCTCTCCTTAATTAGTTTCCATCCATTAGTTCTTGTTCTGCCTTCAGGTGCTTTAGAGAATAGCTTGACTTCCTCTTCTTTGTGGCAGCCCCTGAGACACTGGAACACTGCTATCATGTCGCCCCTCATCCTTCTCTTCATTAAACTAGACATACCCAATTCCAGCAACTGTTCCTCATATGTTTTAGCCTCCAGTCCCCTAATCATCTTTGTTACTCTTCTCTGTACTCTTTCTAGAGTCTCAGCATCTTTTTTACATCGTGGTGACCAAAACTGGATGCAGTATTCCAAGTGTGGCCTTACCAAGGCATTATGAACGTGAGGTCCCTAGAAATAAGTATGAATTTTATAAGCTTCTACCAACTGCCATGATGTAGGAGAAAACAATTGTTGTTAAAAAGAAACAAACGAAGATATTAGCATTGTGTAGTGTAATTTTGCAGAAAAGATCAGTTCACTTTGGAACATTAGCTGAACATTTTATTAAAGCCATTAAAGTCCCAACTTGGCCGTGAAAGCATTGTATCAAATGTATAGGTTCCTTTTTTGTTCGGAGAAAATGGGAAGAGAGAGAGAAAAGAAAAAAAAATACTTGAACTTATAGTGGAGAATGTTGATGGACAGGTAAAAGAAGAGAACGGAAAAGCAGACGAGAATATTTTAAGCATCGGAGATTGTAGAGGGAATTGAAAGGCACCTAACAAAAAAGAAAAGAATGAGATGTGTTGGCCTCCAACTTCATGACTGCAAAAAAGACAAATGGTTGATATTTAATAATAAAAAGTTATATTCAAAATTAGCTTTCCTTCCAGTTGCACGCTTGGGAAAAGGGCAAGGGCAAATTGCTTGCATATCTAAAGGAGACAGTTCTAACTTTCCTGGTTTAGAGTCTGTTGCCTGCAAGGAGCTGTTGTAATATTTAATCCAAGACAGACCATTTTGTCAATGATCAGTGTGACACCCAGACATTTTCTGTTTCTATCCACATCCAGCATACAACGATGTTTCCTCCCTTAGGATGGGTTTAATAAAATGGATGGTCCACTAAAGATTTATTTGATTAACCTATGTAAGTCTTATTGAGCAGGGACTTAAAAGGACATGTATTTTTGAGGCTAATGATTTGATATGGGCATTAGGAAACAAAACCGTGAAGTACTGAAAAACGACTTTGTTTCTAACTTGGGGTTTTTTGCTTAGATCATCTTCCAGTCTTCTAACTACCTAAGAAAGTTATATGTACCACATTGTTGTTAGTTGCGAAGTTGTGTCCAACCCATCGCAACCCCATGCACAATGTTCCTCCAGGCCTTCCTGTCCTCTATCATCTTCTGGAGTCCATTTAAGCTCATGCCTCCTGCTTCAGTGACTTCATCCAGCCACCTCATTCTCTGTCGTCCCTTTCTTCTATTGCCCTGAATCTTTCCCAGCATTAGGCCCTTCTCCAGTGAGTCCTTCTTATTAGGTGGCCAAAGTACTTGAGTTTCAACTCCAGGATCTGGCCTTCTAAAGAGCAGTCGGGGTTGATCTCCTCTAGGACTGATCAGTTTGATCGCCTTGCAGTCCAGGGGACTCGCGGGAATCTTCTCCAGCACCACAGTTCAAAGGCCTCCATTCTTTGGCGCTCAGCCTTTCTTATGGTCCAACTTTCACAGCCATACATTGCAACTGGGAAAACCATGGCCTGGACTATACATATTTTTGTTGGCTTAGAAAATTCAAATTTTGTTACAGTTAAATGTCGTGTTGTTAATCGGCTCCAACTTAGTCAATGGGCTGAGAAGTCTTGTTTGTAGAGAAAAGGCATTGCATTTCTTAACGAAGATCATATTGTTTGTGAAACTGTTTAACTGGGAGCTTTGCTTAGTTTGCTTAATTGCTTGGAACAATTATGGAGGCTCCTGTTGTAAGGGATGAGGAAAACCTCCACTCACCTGACACTTATGAAACGGTTTTCTCAAATATTTAAAATATTGGAATAGTCAATTTGTTTATTTAGTTTTAACAGAATAACAATAGAAGAGCACAGTTGGAAGGGACCTTGAAGGTCCAATTCCCTGCTCACACAGGAGACCTTCTACTGTTTGGGACAAAGAGCTGTCCCATCTCTTCTTGAATGCTTCCAATGATGGAGCACCCACAACTTCTGGAGGCAAATCATTCCTCTGACTGATTGTTCTCACTGTCAGGAAATTTCTCTTCAGTTCTAGGTTACTTCTCTCCTTGATTAGTTTCCCACCCATTGTTTCTTGTCCTGCCTTCAGGTGCTTTGGAGAATCGGTTGGACCCCTCTTTTTGTGGTAGCCCCTCAAATATGGGACACACTGCTATCATGGCACCCCTCGTCCTTCTTTTCACTAGGCTAGATATACCCAATTCCTGCAACCATTCTTCATATGTTTTAGCCTCCACACCCATAATCATCTTTGCTCCTCTTCTCTATACTCTTTCCAGAGTCATAATATCTATTTTTATTATATCGTGGTGACCAAAACTGGATGCAGTATTACAAATGTGGTCCTGCTAAATACTTCATGTGATCTTGATTCTATCTCTCTGTTAATGCAGCCTAGGACTGGGTTGGCTTTTGGGTCAGCTGCAGGGAACATGAGTCTCTGGGAGGAAGAATCTCTCTTTCCCCTCCTTCAAATAGTCTCATACTATTTGCAGGGACATTTTGAATAAGAGCTCATGCACAAGATCCCTGAACATCTAGGGACCTCATGTAAACACAGAACAATATATGTAGAACAGTGTTTCTCTACCTTGGCAGCCTGAAGAGATATGGACCTCCCCATGCTGGCTGGGGAGTTGAAGTCCATACCTCTTGAGAAAGACTCATATAGAACACAGGGAATCTTTAACAAAGAAGCACTAAAGAACTGGTAGAGCTTCCAAAGGTAGCTTTGTGGAGCTGACAACCCACAAAACCAGCCATAATTGCATTTTCTTTTAGCTGGTTGAGTTGGAAACAACTCTGGAATGGATTCCGAACCTCTGGATGAATCATCTGAAAAGAAACTGAGGGGAAACAAAGAATATTAGGCAGAACTGGAGACACATAGTACCTGCCCATTGTGTTTGGTTGAATAATGGGTTATTTGTGAGGGGATGGGGATTAAATTGGAGGAATTCTAACTAGAGAAGAGAATATTTGTAGCTCACAGTTGGAATATAGGGGTCCTTAGTAGTCTCTGAACTTGGTTGTTTTCTTGCAGATGTTTCATTATCCAAACTAGGTTACGTCATCAGTTTATATTCTAGTGCAGTGGTTCTCAACCTTTTTAATGCCGCGACCCCTAACTGGTTGTAAGTTGAGGACTACCCAACCGGTCGTAAGTCGAGGACTACCTAACTGGTAAGTCGAGGACTTTCCCTGCCCGGGAGCGCTGCGCATGCGTGGTGCCGCCCCCTGCGCCGGCCAAGGCGTAGCTGGCAAGCGGCAGAGACGGAGCAGGCCGACCACCGTCTGGGCCACCAGCTGGCCCAGCCCAAGGGAAGTAAGGCACCTGCTGGGCCCCACGCGGGCCAGCAACCCTCCCTGTGCCCGCCGGCCTCCCACCTCCCACCCCTGACCCTCTTTTACTTACATTTTTAGTAGTTGCTCAGCAGGGAGGAGTGGAAACTTCCAGACAGCTCACCTTCACCGCAGACAACTTGCAGCACCATTTGCAGAATGGGACTTTTGGTGGGCTCAGCAGAGCAGAGACAGCCTGGACAATTCCTATTGGCTTTTGAAAGCCAATAGAATTAGACTCTATTCAAAAGAGTCTATTCTATTGGCTTTCAAAAGTCAATAGAATAAAAGGGAGTAGCACAGCTAAGGAAAAGGGGGAAAAAATGGCGGATTGCATTGTTTGGCAACCCCTGTGAAATGGTCGTTTGACCCCCAATGGGGTCCCGACCCACAGGTTGAGAACCGCTGTTCTAATGGCTTGCCCTGTCCATATTGGTGGAAATGGTCTTGGAGATACTTGAATTGGGCTGTTTACTGTTAACTTGTTTGCCAGTTCCTTGACTGGGATATTGTTTATTTCTTAATTGCCAGTCTGATGTTATTCTATGCTCACTGGGTGTTAATTGCTGGTGGGGTGATCTTTCTGTTCCCTTTTGGGCTGGTTGATTGTCTCAGGGAGCACCAAGAAGCCTCAGTTCTAATTAGGGTTTTGCCAGTGTTCATGTCTTCAGCAGCCTAGCTAACAGTAAACGGAATTGAAGTAGGATGTTTATGGGCCAGGAACATCCACAGAGTGAATCAAAACGGTCAAGAACACGGAGACTCTGAGTTGAAGTCAAAAGATCAATTGACTGCAGAGGGATTTGATTTCCAAAGATTTTCACTAGTAGAACTAAGGGAAAGATTTGAAATGGACAAAAAGAACATTTGGAGTTGAAGAACCACAAGGCACAATTTGGAACTGCGTCATGTGCAAATGCCGAACATGTAAAATTGCTGAAATGTGTACGTTTTATTGAAAATTGAAACGGAAGATGTTAAAGAGTTTGTGATTAAATGGGCTGAGAATTTCACTTATGCGAGATTATGTTAAGGGGAGCCTTAACAGTGAAGTAGAATTAGTTCAGCTAGTTGTGTTAGTCAATATTTATGATGGTTTCTGTTTCCCAGGGTCACGTGATCCCCTTTTGCAACCTTCTGACATGCGAAGTCAAGGGGGATTCATTTTACAACCATGTTACTAACTTAACAATTGCAGTGATCCCCTTAACACCTGTGGCAAGAAAGATTGTAAAATGGGTCAAAATTCACTGAACAACTGTTGCTTAGCAATGGAAGTAATGTGGAATAATGAACAATCATTAGAATAATGATTGTCTGCATAATTAGTGGAATAGTGCTGTGTTAGTAGTATGTGACTAACCCAGGGGTAGGCAACCGTGGCTCTTTTATGACTCGTGGACTTCAACTCCCAGAATTCCTGAGCCAGCTTGGCTGGCTCAGGAATTCTGGGAGTTGAAGTCCACGAATGAAGCAAACTCTCCATTGTATACCCGTGAGAAACGAACCTAATGTATTACAATGTGTATTCCTTTGTTTCTGAGGGGAAAAAAGGAAAAGGAAGGTATAAAACTGAAGTCTGAATTCGCCCTTGGGGTTCAGAATTGCTGTTGCTATTGCTTCTGAACCTGTGCAATAAATCTCTCTGCTAAAACCCTCTGGAATTCATAAGAGTCCTTGAATTTTCCACAAGAGAAGTTTTGAGCTCAATTATGTATTGCCTACGTAATTCATCCATTGGGTCTCCCTGAAAATGGCACAATCTGGATTTCAGTAGGTGGATCAAGAGGTATAATAATAATAATAATAGTAGTAGTAGTAGTAGTAGTAAAATTGGAAGGGACCTTGGAGGTCTTCTAGTCCAACCCCCTGCTCAGGCAGGAAACCCTATACCATTTCGGACAAATGGCTGTCCAGTCTCTTCTTAAAAACTTCCAGTGTTGGAACATTCACCGCTTCTGGAGGCAGGTGGTTCCACTGGTTAATTTTTCTAACTGTCAGGAAGTTTCTCTTTAGTTCTAGGTTGCTTCTCTCCTTGGTTAGTTTCCATCCGTTGCTTCTTGTCCTGCCTTCAGGCTCTTTGGAGAATAGCTTGACTCCTTCTTTGTGGCAGCCCCTGAGATATTGGAGCATTGTTAACATGTTACCCTTTTGTCCTGCTTTAAATTAGACATACCCAATTCCAGCAACCGTTCCTTATATGTTTTAGCCTCAAGACCTCTAATCATCTTTGTTGCTCTTCTCTGTACTCTTTCTACAATCTCAACATCTTTTTTACCTCGTGGTGACCAAAACTGGATGAAGTATTCCAAGTGTGGCCTTACCCAAGGCCTTGTAAAGTGGTATTAACACTTCACGTGATCTTGATTCTATCCCTCTGTTGATGCAGCCTTGCACTGTGTTGGCTCACCTCTAGGCGCCATGGAAGACTCTACTCATCCAACGAAATGAGAAAAGTATGAGGAAAGAAAAACCACCGTATGAAACAGGATAACGTGGTCGCGCATTTGCAGATTGTGGAATCTGCTCACACATGTGGAACTGCAGCCTAAGCATTTTTACGTGTTGCTGCAAAGCATGATTAATTCTGCATCATTTTCGCATAAGCTTTTCTAGGGGGAAAGCTCTCCTAGCAAAGCAGTTAACTTCTGCATGTTCAGATCTGTAATTTCAAAGTAGAGAAAAATACATTTGGGACAGTATCTTGCCTTCACACACAGAAAACTGGTTTTCCCAATTACTCATTATGAAATCCAGCTCTCTAATGGGAACAAGTTAAGCTGGTAAACTGCTCCTTCAGCAATTTGCATTCACATCTGAATCCAGTTGTGACAATAAGATAAATCATGCATGGATGCATCCAGGAAGCCAGATTACAGGCAAATTAGAATTTCTTCCCCAAGGCTAGATTGTACTATATGATTATGCTTGTTACGCAGGTCCTCTCTCACTAAGGTATTTCGGTAAGACTTGGGCCAAATCCATCATGAACTATTTTATTTTTTTTTAAATGTATGAGACCATGCAAAAGGAAACTGGCAATCAATAGAGCTAAGCCGGCTTGTTGAGTTGGCTGTAACTCAGTTGCAACTAAATTAAGTCTCACTGATTTCATGGGGTTTAGCGTGATAACCTCTTGATTAGGAACTTTTAGTGCTGAATGTAAAGGTGGAAATATGTGGCAGATGCCAGAATAAACATGAAACCCAGGGACCCAAATACACAAAAATCTTGGAACAGTCCTTCTAATGATGCCGGAGCCCATAAAATGCAACAAAGTAGAAAAACAGATGAGGACTGAGTCTTATCTCCTCGCTGTAGAGATTGCGTGAACTGTAAGTCGTAGTTTTATGGCTTCAGATAATGTGCATCATATATATGTGTGTGTGTGTGTGTGTGTACAAAGAAGAGGGAGTCAAGCTATTCTCAGAAGCACCTGAAGCAAGACAAGAAGCAATGGATGGAAACTAACCAAAGAGAAGCAACCTAGAACTAAGGAGAAACTTCCTGGCAGTTAGAACAATTAATCAACAACCTACCTCCAGAAGTTGTGAATGCTCCAACACTGGAAATCCAATCCCCTGCTCAGGCAGGAAACCCTATACCATTTCAAACAAATGGCTGTCCAGTCTCTTCTTAAAAAACTTCCAGTGTTGGAGCATTCACCGCTTCTGGAGGCAGGTTGTTCCATTGGTTAATTGTTCTCACTGTCAGGAAGTTTCTCCTTAGTTCTAGGTTGCTACTCTCCTTGATTAGTTTCCATCTGTTTCTTCTTGTCCTGCCTTCAGGTGCTTTGGAGAATAGCTTGACTCCCTCTTCTTTGTGGGGCAGCCCCTGAGATATTGGAACCCTGCTATCATGTCACCCCTTGTCCTTCTCTCTTGCCTATTTCTTGACCTGGCCTATCTTAAAGGACAGAAATCAATTGCTTATCTAAATAAAATACCTGTCTATTGAAGACATACATACTGATCCTGAACATCTTAGTGGCCTCCTAGGGTTGAAGCTACCTTGAAATAAAACCAGAAACTCTGCTCTTAATGCAGGGCTTGATAAAAAGAATCAGAATCACAATAGAATAGAGCTGGAAGGGACTTTGGAGGTCTTCTAGTCCAGCCCCCTGCTCAAGCAGAAAACCCTATATCATTTCAGACAAGTGGCTATCCAGTCTCTTCTTAAAAACCTCGAGTGATGAAGCACCCACGTTTGAAGACAAGCTGTTCCACTGGTTAATTGTCCTCACTATGAGGAAGTTTCTCCTTAGTTCCAGGTTGCTTCTCTCCTTGATTAGTTTCCATCCATTGTTTCTTGTTTTGCCTTCTGGTGCTTTAGAGAATAAATTGATCCCCTCCTCCTTGTGGCAGCCTCTCAAATACTGGAGTTAGGTCTACATCTTTAGGAGACCACCAAAATTCAGGATTGATGTATTGTCAGTTGTAATTGCTATATACAGTAATAAGGTAAAGTGCTCATTTCCTTATGCGATGTCTTAGAATAAAAATAGGACTAAAATGAACATTGAAACACAGGGGAAATATTTTTGTACGAACGCTGTAAATTGCAACATTTGTGAAAGCTGACAGTGCAGCGAGCTGGTTGTTTCAGCCTAGTCCTACTTGCAGACATATGGTGCATTTCACTTCAAATGTGCAAAACTCACCAAGGACAGCTAGTTATATGGGACTCTAAAGCAAACAAATGTTCCCCATAGATAGAAGGACTCCAGCGGGTGTTTCTGCCATCTGCCTTTGGATAAAATTAATTTGCACCCAACTTCCATTGCAACAGATTTATGCATGCTGTATAGCTAAATACATTTTACTGAAAATCTGTTTTCATAATAAGCTTTCTCAGTGCAATAACAAATAGATGATCTTTCTTTCTTTCTTTCTTTCTTTCTTTCTTTCTTTCTTTCTTTCTTTCTTTCTTTCTTTCTTTCTTTCTTTCTTTCTTCTCCACAGGAACCATAGATTCTGATGGGAGTTTTAGAAAATATTTTTTTGTTTTCTCTAAGAGTTGCTTGCAAACTGAAAGTTGATGCCTAGATTGCAATAGAAAATAATTGGAGCAGAAAAAAAGGACTGTCATTTTCTCCTGGATTTTTTTTCTCCTCTTTCTCTTTCTCTTTCTCTTTCTCTCTCTTTCTCTTTCTCTCTTTCTCTTTCTCTTTCCCTCTTCCTCTCTCTCTCTCTCTCTTTCTGTTTCTCTCTCTTCTCTCTCTTCAGAATGGTAAATAATTTTACATTTTACCACAGTTTTATGTGTCTGGTATCATACTCAGTGCTATATATAAACCCGAATGGTTTAAACTTAATTACAGATGACCGCAAAATTCTTTTGCCATTTTTAATGGATTTTTTTTTCCTTTATCATTCTTAGTGTTGATATTTAGCAAACTCGGAATGAACTTAAGAAACAAGCACATGTCTATGTGCATTTGTGTGTGGATGTACATACACACATTTATTCTCTCTCTCTCTCTCTCTCTCTCTCTCTCTCTCTCTCTCTCTCTCTCTCTCTCTCTCTCTCTCTCTCTAGCTACCTTTGAAAAAGCATGCACCAAGCTGAACTTTAAAGAATTGGCAATATTTATTTAAGGCACAAAAGAGTTTAAAGAGCATTATGATTACTGACAGGGAAGGATATTGGAAAAGTGAGAATCTGTCCTTGAGGGAGAGAAAAGAGACTGAGCATACAAAAAGCTTTAAAGCAAGTAAAGATTTGGACTAGTCAGAGACATTAAAGGTGGCTATTCTTAAACTCCAGTCAAACTAGCGGCTGTAAGCAAGGAAATGATGACACAGGGACAAAAAATGAAAAGTATATAGACGGTGATGTTTAGCAACTTCTTTTATGGCTTAAAAACACAAGTGATAGCTTTGAAAAGGACAAAAAAAAAAAGAGTCCTAAAAATAAGATAAAATTGGACAGCTCCCTAAAATAATCTGCCTGCTATCCACGTCGGAGAAAAATGTATGCCACTTCAGGCAGGGTTTTATATGTAAATGTGTGTGTAAATTTTTTTTTTTAAAAAAAAATGGATTTAAACTGTTATTCAGTCTAGAAAAAAGTTTTTTCTCATCCAAGAAAAATGGGATGATGATGATCCCTGGCCATTACACACAGTTGCAAAAAAAAAAAAAAAAAAAGCCAAAAAACAAACAAACAAACCACAACCCCTTTCCTGCCATTTGCACAACGGTTTTGTCAGATATTCAGGGGTAGTTAATTGGTTTCTGATTATTGGGAGATGCTTGACAAAAATGAGTATCCTGCAGCAGTGGGAAGACTGATAATCCTTAGTGTCAAATCACTTGGGAAATATTTGAATTATTGATGGATTCTTTGGGGGGGGGCAATTTTAGATTAGAGATGAAAGGAGCTTATGCAACAGAAGAATGGGGGGAAAAAACCCAGCATGACTCTACATCTTCCTGAAGGAAAGTTTTCAGATGATCTATGACTCTCAAACGAATGTTCATAGGACTTAATTATATATGTCTCATTTAGCCACAGAAAGTTTGGGCTCAATGGTGTAGCTGTATTTAGCTTTTTAAAAAGTTTTTAACCGTGTGTCTTTTGTATTTTTAGCTTTTAAAGTTGCTCATTGTTTGCACGTTATTTTTCTTCTGCTGGCCTAGGACCACAATGGAGATTTTGATTTGGCAGAGTTTCTTAGGAAATTTATTTTATTGTGCAGATAAGTTCTGTTGGGCTTACCTGGAATTCAGTTTTAATTATTGCTCCATTTAACTTTTGAAATCCAATCTCTATTAAGAACAGCACATCAGGCTAAACTAATCCCACAACTCCCTATTAAAAACTTGTTCCCTAAAAGTATTTCATAGTCATAGTTCCAATATAATGCAGAAGATTGATTGGAAACAGCCCTCCCTTCTCCTAGCTCTCATTTCCATTTCATTTGTGTTGCCCTCAGCTCAGTCAAACGATGCTTAAGCTTAACTGTGATTAATAGAAAACAGTGTGCTTCAAATCATAATGGGTGAAATGGGCTTATTTTCAAGTCCTCTCTGTAAGATTAACCACAGTTTAAGATTCAGATGACATGCTAAACTGTGATTAATTTGAATCCCCCCCCCTGTGGTCAAAGCGAGGGAGGGGAAGGTGGAGTCCATAACTGCAGAAGCAGGATTTATGTATTCTTGTAACCTGGAGAAATGCATTACTATTTTGTCTGAAGGTGTTCAGTTTGCCCACATGGGAGTTTCCTAAATAGAATTGCCCCCCTCCCCCCAATTTAATATTTGTACAATGTAAGAAGATGTAGTGTCAAAGTAGACTCCATAGTGGAAACTCTTTGTTGCTTTCTGCTTCAGCTTCAACTCCCGAAGCAACGGAATATCTCTTTTTTAGGGAAGACCCCGCCTTTTACATCACATGAAAGCTATACATCTTGACTTACAACCAGGGCTTTTTTAAATCATAGAACACACCGGAACAAAGTTCTGGCACCTTTTTTCAACTGATTTGTGCATGGTAACATTAACACTATTAACTTACCTTGAACAAAATCCTAGTCTTTTAGATACACTAAAAATTAAAGGGTTTTTTTTTTCAACCACAGAATAAACCTTGCAGGTAAACCTTGTGAGTTCTGGCACCTTTTTTTTTTTAAAAAAAGCACTGCTTTAAACCATTCATTTAGTGCAGGGGTTCCCAATCAGGAGCACGAGACGATATTCCAGAGGCTGCAAAAACTTGGTTTTTCAAAATTATAGTGCATATGCATAATTCGTTGCCGTTATTTCGAACTTTTGTAAGGGGCACGAGAATATATCAGAAGCGTTCTAGGGGTGCGGGGTATAGAAAAGGTTGGGAACCACTGATTTAGTGAGTATCTGAAGTTACAACAGCACTGAACTTATGGCCATTTTTCCACACTTAAAACCATTGCAGCATCCCCAGGGTCATGTGATCAAAATTCATATGCTTGGCAGTTAGTTCGTATTTATGATGTTTACAGTGTCCCGGGGGCCATGTGGTCATCTTTTGTGAAAGAAGTCAGAGTCATTTAACAGCCATGCTTCTAACTTAACAACTGCAATGATTCATTCAAGAAACATCACAAAATGGGGCCAAGCTCCCTTAACTGTCTTGCTCAACAATGGAAAGTTTGGGTGGGAAGTCAAGGACCACCTGTAGACTACAGAAGGGGAGAGTGGAAAGGTGATCCAGGCCTAGCATTCTTGATGGTTGAGCCTTTGTCCTTTTTCAAAGTTGCTACCCCCTTAGGAGAAGAGTATTCTTCCACATAAGTGTGACTGATATGCAGTGATTAACCCCAAGCTGTACATTTGGAGGACTCTGTCAATCACTCATCAATAGTGGCATAATGTGGGATAGGACCAGCCCACGAGAAAGAAAGGGTGCCTCTCCCAGGAAGAGAGGACTGTTCCTAACATTGCTAGAACTTGAAAAGGAACCAAATGCCACACGTTCAAATTCCACAAATGGAGGCAAGCTGCTATTGGCCTACATTCTTTCTTTGTTTGTGAGCACAGTTCTGAACTTGTAATAAAAACTGCCAATGTCGTCCTGAAGTTGTACGGCAAAGTGAAATCAGTGTTGGCTGCAGTCCCATTCTACACAAATAGATGCACATTTGAGAGGGATAGAAATAGGGATGAAAACAGAGATTGCAGAACTCTAAGTCAGGACGTAGTTGTTTATAACAGAACCAGGATACCGTAGCAATAACAGAATAACAGAGTTGGAAGGGACCTTGTAGGTCATCTAGTCCAACCCCCTGCTCAGGCAGGAAACTCTATACCATTCCAGACAAATGGTTGTCCAGTCTCTTCTTAAAAACTTCCAGTGTTGGAGCAAGCAACCGCTTCTAGAGGCAGGTTGTTCCACTGATTAATTGTTCTCACTGTCAGGAAGTTTCTCCTTAGTTCTAGGTTGCTTCTCTCTTTGATTAGTTTCCATCCATTGTTTCTTGTTCTGCCTTCAGGCACTTTGGAAAATAGCTTGATTCCCTCTTCTTTGGGGCAGCCCCTGAGATATTGGAAGACTGCTATCCTGTCCCCCCTCGTCCTTCTCTTCCTTAAACTAGACATACCCAATGCCAGCAACCGTTCCTTATATGTTTCAGCCTCCAGTCCCCTGATCATCTTTGTTGTCCTTCTCTGCACTCTTCCTAGAGTCTCAACATCCTTTTTATGTTGTGGTGCTCAAAACTGGATGCAGTATTCTCTTTAGAGGACACAGATTTTACAACCATTCCATTCTTCTTTCAGAGCATGAGTCATAAATACTTTACATTACTCCTGACATCTGAAGCAAATAAAACAACTTACTTGCCAGCATTAAAACTGAGTAAAAGTGTTAGGTTTTCTGTATGAAGCTGAGAAGGTACCAACAAAGCAAGATATTTGTAATTCAGAGCTGAACTGTGGGGTCCTTGGTGCTCTCTGAGCTCGATGGTTTTCTTGCAGATGTTTCATTACCCAACTCGGTAACATCATCAGTATCAGAAGGGGGTGGAGCTAGCTCTTTGTTTGTATACTAGTGGCTTGCCCTGTCAGCGTTGGTGGGAACATTCTTGGCGTTTCCTTGATTAGGCTGTTGTTTACTGTTTGATTGTTTTTCTGAGTTGGTAGTTCCTTGATTGGCTGTTGTTTACTGCTTGATTGTTGGTCTGGTGTTAATCTCTGTTTATCTGGGTTTTGATTGCTGGTGTTTTGGTACTAACCAAGAAGAGATGGTTAGGGGTCAGGTAGTTGAAAGGATGATTGGCTGGTTGATGGACATTCTCAATCCCCTGCAATCCCTTTATTGACTTTTTTACCCTTTCTTGTTTAAAAGCATCTGCAGCTGGGCTGTTGGAAACTTGTCTGGCAGTTATGGAAGACCTAACTGTATATATGACTTGATTTTGCATGCACACAGAGCTTAGTGCAGGGGTCTTCAAACTTGGCCCTTTTATGACTTGTGGACTTCAACTCCCAGAATTCCTCAGCCAGGCATGCTGGCTGAGGAATTCTGGGAGTTGAAGTCCACAAGTCATAAAAGAGCCAAGTTTGAAGACCCCTGGCTTAGTGTGACAGTGCTTTCACCATTTTGAGCAAAGTAGAAGGATTCTCTGGACCAGAGATGTCCATTGTTTCTCTCTCTCTCTCTCTCTCTCTCTCTCTCTCTCTCTCTCTCTCTCTCTCTCTCTCTCTCTCTCTCTCTCTCTCTCTCTGTGTGTGTGTGTATGTCTGAGTCTCTCTGTGTGTGTATGTGTGAAGGGGGTGGGAATAATTAATGGAATCAGTGTCTTGCAATCACATCATGAACTCAGTCTCTTTTGTATGGCTGGGAAATGACTGCTAGATATATATTTTTTTTAAATCTGAAATCGTGATTAAACCTGGACATACATCCTTTGTCAGCATGGTCTTATATACCATTAAATATGCAAGTAGTCCTCAACTTACAACAGTTCCTTTAGTGACCATTCAAAATTACACCGTCACTGCAATATCAATGACACGTCCTTTCAATTATCTTGTCTTTGTTTTCTGTAATCCATGGGGGCAGGGGGGGGGGGGGAAAGCAGCGTACCAAATGCACCGTGAAACAGGCTGTCGTTCAGCACTAAGGAGGTGTGGACAGCAAGTCTTGGATCACATCCCAATATGTAAGACATTCCTTACATTAAAAAAAAAAAAAAAAAGCTTGGTATTGCTGGCCAGCTCTAGAGTAGCCAAGAATGCTTTCCTCCTTCTTATTCATGAACAATACCAATTACAGCCGTGTTTACCTCTGAGGTTACAATGTCTTCCTTCACTTAGCAATTGCGCAGTTAACTGCTCTCCTAGGTTTTGTTAAGGCTGCTCAAAGAAGCAGCTGGGGGAAATTTGCCAGAAATGCATCCCTATTACACAGAAATGTTTTACTTCGATACTCTGCACAATTAATTTGGTTGTTAAAGTAACAGAGACAGAGACACATAGTTTGCAGATCAGGGCCAGTCACCCGAATGAGGTGGTTCTCCCTGTTAAGTATCATCTTTCAGCTCAGTGAGGAGATAAAAGCAGGGGAAAAAAATCCACTTTTGCCTCGTGGAGACCGTCTGAAGACGCCCTTCTCCCTTGTGAAGCGAAGTGTCACTCTGCGTTCCTGCATGCACCTGCTAAGACCCCTGGGCAGTAATGTCAAGTTCACAGCTTGGGGGGCCTTGCAGTTCTCTTCACTGAAGGAAAGAGTCCAAGTTAGGAGACAGTAGCCCTTCTGTCCCTTCTACCCATCTCGGGACTCCTAGTGCAGCTGTCCTCAACCTTCCTGGCTCCACAGACTGGTGGCAGCCGCAGTGGCGGCAGCGGGATGGTTTCATGCATGCAACCGAGATGCAAAGTTAAAATACAACACACAAATTCCGACATTGCTCACCCATTTCCCCCCAGACCGCGTCCCCCTCTCATCTCTTCACTTCCCCCTTCCTTCTACCCCCTCCTCTCCTCCCCTCCCTCTCTCCTCCATCTTTCTACTTACGTATCCATCTTGGAGGTCTTCTAGTCCAACCCCCTGCTCAGGCAGGACACCCTATACCATTTCAGACAAATGGTTGTCCAGTCTCTTCTTGAAAGTCTTCAGTGTTGGAGCACCCACAACTTCTGGAGGCAGGTGGTTCCACTGATTGTTTTCACTGTCCGGAAATTCCTCTTTAATTCTGGGTTGGTTCTCTCCTTGATTAGTTTCCATCCATTGCTTCTTGTCCTGCTTTCCGGTTCTTTGGAGAAAAGGTTGGCTTTCTCTTTCTTTGTGGGCAACCCCCGAGATATTGGAAGACTGCTATCATGTTACCCCTAGTTCTTCTTTTCATTAAACTAGACATGCCCAATTCCAGCAACTGTTCTTCGTATGGTTTTAGCCTCCAGCCCCCTTATTATCTTTGCTGATCTTCTCTGCAATCTTTCTAGAGCAGGGGTGTCAAACTGCCGGCCCATGGGCCAGATGCGTCATCCCAAAACCGCGCCCACCCATTGCCAGCAATGGAGAAAAAGCTCCGATACGTCGCGTGACATCACGTGACGTGACGAGTTTGACATGCCTGTTCTAGAGTCTCAACATCTTTTTTTACTGATAATAATAATATCAGTATGATAAGGATGGAGAATGAAAATGGACAATTGAGACTGATAAGGATTGTGTTTCTTGTGGATGGAATTTGTTATTGGTGAAGATTTAAATGTTTAATGTGTTTATTGTGGATGGAATTTGTTATTGATAAAGATTTAAATGTGTATAAGGGAATTTTAATGTTTTAAGTCTTAAGTAATGTTTAAATTTGTGTTTTGGAGGGAGTTTATAAAGAATGATAATAATATCAGTATGATATCAAAAGGTTTGGAGTACACTACAATGTGTTTAGTGTTTGGGTTTTTTTAATTATTATTATTACTATTTTTAAGATGGAATTTGATTAAATGCGTATAGGGATTCTAATGTTTTAAGTTTTAAGTAATGTTTAAATTTGTGTTTTCGAGGGAGTATAACTTGTTTATTCTAATGTTTTAAGTTTTAAGTAATGTTTAAATTTGTGTTTTGGAGGGAGTATAACTTGTTTAACTAAATGTATTCAGATTTGTTTATGATTCATATTAGATTTTATATTGTAGGTATAGATGTTCAAAGAAAGTAGTGTTTAAAATTGTGTTCTGGAAGGAGTTTATATAGAATGATGGATAATATTATAAGTATGATTAGAAGATGTTTAGAGTATATTATAATGTGTTTAATGATTCCAATTACTATTTTTTTTAGAGAAGATAATCTATTTAATTTAAGGTATTTAGATTTGTTTAGGACTTATATGTGTTTTAAGTTTTTCTTTTCTTTTTTTTTTTTGAAACATTTTGGACAAGCCTGTAATCAACTCTGGGAGGGCTAGGGGAGGGTTAGGGAGGTTTGGGGAGCTGGGGGAGGGTATGGGAGGGTGGGTTTGGGGAGGGGATTTGTCTTGTAAAATTTAAAAAACTTTCAATAAAAAAAACATCTTTTTTTACATCGTGGTGACCAAATCTGGATGCAGGATTCCAAGTGTGGCCTTACCAAGGCATTGTAAAGTGGTATTAACACTTCACGTGATCTTGATCCTATCTCTTTGTTAATCCAGCCTAGGCCTTGGCTTTTTTGACAGTTGCAGCACATTGCTGGAGTGGATCCACTGCTGGATCCCCTTTAAACAAGGCTGCATCACCCTTACACGGAATCTATTCAGTAAAAGCCTTTTCAGGCCCGTCCTCTTGATTTTAGAAAGGTATCTGCCCTGCAGTGAATGTAAAATCAAGAATTTGAGAAATGCCGGCCCAGAAATGTGATCAGAAACACGATGCTCAGCTCTGGCCAAAAGACAGAAATGTAGGCCGTTCGGTAATTTAGGAGCCAAAGATTCCTCAGTAATCTTGATACTGGTTTTCTGGTTTCTTTTTGTCCTCGGTCACCTCTGCTTCACTCTACCCCATCCTCAGTTTTACTGGGAAGATATATGGCATCTGTCTTTGAGTATAGAACAGGTTGATAATAGAGCTGGCAAAGGAGCCCAGGAGAAACACAATGCCTGAAGATGACTTATTTAAATTGCCTGGAAAGTCTCTTCCAGTCAATATGGGGAGCGATGTGTGTGCAGGTCTCTTGAGACCCACACAATTATCTTAGGAGGCTGAGTGCCTATACAGTTGAGCATGAAATGAGTTCTCATAAAAATAATGAAGCAACTGTGACTTCCTTGGAGGATTCCTTAAGTAGGCAGAGGCATAAAAACGGTCTCTTTCTATGTCAGAGAAAAAGAGGATGTGCATATATGCTGGTGTGTAAGGTCAAAAAGAGCCAATGCCTTTCTAGGATAGAAACAATGATGGTAGCACGGTTGGAGAGAGGGAAGGGGAAAACCCGCAAATAACTTCACGAGGAAGTTTTCTTGGAGGGAACAAATTTCTGTCCTCAAGATTAAAGAGATCCCTTCCTTTCATGTTCTTGCATAAAACCCTGGATTTCAAAACAACAACAACAACAACAAAAAAAAAAACGATTGAGCTACTCTGTCAGATCTGAGGACAGTTTCCCCTGCACTTATGAATCCTACAATATGAAAGTCTTCTCTCCAAAGACAAACCAGTCTATTTAATGACAGCCATGGCTGTAGTTTATTAGAGAGGAAGAATGAATGAATGAGTGAAGGAAGGAAGGAAGGAATGAAAGAAGGAAGGAAGGAAGGAAGGAAGGAAGAAGGAAGGAAAGGAAGGAAGGAAGGAAGGAACGGAAGGAAGGAAGGAAGGAAGGGAAGAAGGAAGGAAGGAAGGAAGGAAGGAAGGAAGGAAGGAAAGGAAGGAAGGAAGGAAGGAACGGAGGAGGGAAGGAAGGAAGGGAAGGAAGGAAGGAGGGAAGGAGGGAAGGAGGGAAGGAGGAAGGAAGGAAAGGAAGGAAGGAATGGAAGGAGGGAAGGAAGGAAGGGAAAGAAGGAAGGAGGGAAGGAGGAAGGAAAGGAAGGAAGGAAGGACGGAAAGGAAGGAAGGAAGGGATGGAGGGAGGGAGGGAGGGAAGGAGGGATGGAGAAAGGAAACAATTAGAGACCATTTGCTCCAAGTTGCTCCCCAACCCATGTTCCATTACATCCTTCAACTCTTCCTTTATCATTTGAACCCCCCATACTTTTTTCCCAAGTAACCTCAGAGTTTTATATCTTAACCTTGAAAGAAGCAGTTTCTACAGATTTATCTTTCATAGTAGATTCCCTCCCCTCTTTGATACTACTCCTTTAGTATATTCTTGTTCTTTTCAAGCAAATCCCTATTGAAAGTTGTCAGACATTTGACTAACTTCTTGCCTTCAGGTTCAGTACAGTGACCCAAGAAGGAGGATGTTTAACTCAGTGGTGGGAGAAACGGTCCATAATTTAATTTCACCTTAGGCTGAAGAAGCTCAGGTTATGTTGATGAAGATTCTCAGTCATCCAGCTAGACTTGTCTGGAAGTTGAGTTATGGCGACTGGACTTCTTTTCTTGTGGGTTTGAAACATTTTACTGCTCAGTCTGAAGAAGTTACTTGGAGAAGCAGCAAAATACTTCAGGCCAACACAGAAAAACAGTCTAGCTTCACCTTAGGTTCTTGAAGATACTATTGTGGAAAACGAAAATATTGGTTATCATTTTTTCTATGCAAGGTTTAGGCCCAGGTGCACTACATCAGGCCTCATGGAAAAAGGATGGAACCCTACTACCATATGTGGTGGGAATGCCCAAAGACTCGTGTATTGGAACAGGACACGAAACTGGTCGAGGGATATATTAACACTGGACTTAGAGTTAAAACCTGAACTCTCCTTGTTGGGAATAATGACAGAAAAATACGACAAGGGAACAATCTATCTGCTGCTACACATCCTGACTGCAGCTAGACTTGCTTTAGTGCAAAAATGGAAGAGCAAGGAAATTCCCACAAAGGAAGAGTTAATACATAAAAGATTAGCATGTGCGGAAATGGACAGGCTCACAATGATATTAAAAGACAAATGTGGATCAGTTTATTATGAAACCTGGGATAAATTTTACCGCTGGAGGAATTTGAAGAGGACGGTCAGGATTAAAGATGAATGTTAAGATAGAACTATATGTTATTTTAGAACAAGTATTGTACATAAAACTTAGATGTATATATAGAGATGAAGAATTGATTGTAAAAAGTGGAATAATCTGATAAGAATGTATTTACTGGAATGTCACGTCAAATCCAATGTTTGTTTGTTTTTAACTGTATTATAATAAAATTTGTTAAAAAAAGAAAAAGAAAAAGTATGGAGGCCAAGTCTGTGCTTTGCTCAGTTTTGCAATCCAAAGGAACTATTCGTAATCTAAACTGCCACTGTACTTTACTTAATATGATTTTGCTAAGCTTGCTTCCTTCAAATATATTTAGAACATAAGGACTGGAATTGTGGGAAATGGGGAACCAAAAGTAGCTGAGGAGCGCGAGTTCAGATGTACATGGGAAGTGCTTTTTTTCTAAAAAAAAAAAAAAAAGGTGCTGGAACTCACACACGTCATACAACCCGCCTTGCCTACCCTACAAGGCTCCATCCAAAAAAGGTGCTGGAACTCCGTTCTGAGAAAAAAAAGCCCTGTACACAAGTATGTGGAAAGTTATGATCAGCAGAGGGTCAGCAGAAAGTGTAAGATTGATGATCATCTGTCTACAGTCTTGGGATGAGAAAGGGTATAAAAGGTTGGGACTGGAACTGATTGATTTGCCATTGGCTTATAGCAGGGATAGACAAACTTGGCTCTTTTATGACTCGTGGACTTCAGCTCCCAGAATTCCTGAGCCAGCCATGCTGAGGAGAAAGGGAGAGGTTTCCATGCTGAGCCATGCCGGCTCAGGAATTCTGGGAGTTGAAGTCCACGAGTCATAAAAGAGCCAAGGTTGCCTACCCCTGGCCTATAGCCATCCTTGCTGGATCTGCTATATCATTGGTCCTCATTGCAGCGGGTTGCTAATGTAAACGACGTTTATGTGTGTGTTCCAAATTTCTGCTGAAATAAACTCCTGAATCTTAAAGTAAGAAGTATTGCTTTGGGTTGCTGTCTCTAGTTTTTTTCATTGGGTATTTTTCCACGACACTATCAATAAAAACTAATATGTGGCAAAAAAAAAAAAAAAAAACCAGGATGATGACACAAGGAAGGACGGTGTGGTTTTCCAAATCTGAATTGGGAGAGGCTGTCCATAATGTCGTTTGATCGTTTGCTGTTGAAGACACTATCTCTAAAAAGAAATACGTGGCAAAATTTATCTAGAATAGAGGTGTCAAATTGCCGGTCCGTGGGCCGGATGCGTCACAATAAAACTATGCCCACCCCATTGCTGGCAATGGGGAAAAAGCTCCGATACGTCGTGCGACATCATGTGATGTTACAAGTTTGACATGTCTGATCTAGAATCTCTCCTGACCGTTTAAAACACTGAGAACGTACAAAGTCTACAGACAACTAGGAGAGCGTTGTTGTTTTCTTTTTCTTTTTACCACCCTGTCCCTTGCTTTGGGGTGGGGTTGATGAGACTGAATGGAGCTGGACGTTTGCTGGCCAGATGCCCTTCCTAATGCCTACGTGGAGGAAAGCAACGTTACTGATGGCAATAATTCTGTTACTTAAAAGAGGAGGTTATTTTTGAATGTAATTTCTTATTCAATAAAGTAAAACTGTAATGTATTGGTTGCCGTGTGTAATGTGCAGGAATTGGTTGCAATATAAATTCCGCGGGGGTGGTGGTGGAAGAAGCAACGTTCAAGAAATTTATTCACATATAAAGCTCTGCCCCTCTGGGGACTCCTTTGGGAGAAAGGTTTTAAAATGCAGCGTCTGCCACCTCTGTGAACATTTTTATAGGAGTTCATTTCACAAAGGGAGCCCAAATGTTAAGGCGTTCATTTACTTATTAACGTTTCCATGGGGCATCAAGAATTCAGCAAAATCCTCCGTTTTGGAGGAGTGTGCCCGAAGAGAGAAAAGTTAGAAAACTAGACATCACAAAAAACATTTTGCAGTGAGAGATGCAAATAATTAGTGACTTCTCTGTTGAGTTATGTAGTGGGAGTCACTATTAAGATGTCAGAAGAAGAGTGGTGGTGTAATGAGATATGACTACCATTAGCTATATCCCTTTCATATTAATCATTGTGCTGGCAATTAATAAATTTTATATGTGCACTATTAAAAGAACAGCATTGTTGCTACAATTCATTAAGGCAGTCTGTCTCTTTTAAGGAGGCATTCTTTTCTTATCCAAAACAATACATATTGTGTGACTCCATTGGGAAAGGTGAAGATCAATGCAATGGTCCATTTTTTGTTTTCTATATTTATCATCTGGGGAATCCATTATGTGTGTTCTGCCTGGAACTTTAGCATCTAAAATACAGGTAGTCCTTGACTTATGGCTACAACTGAGCTCTAAATTTATGTTGCTAAGCGAGATGTTTGTTCAGTGGGTTTTGCCCCTGTTTTACGACCCTTTTTGACACATTTGTTAAGTGAATCACTGCAGGTTGTGGCTTCCCCCATTGACTTTGCTTGTCAGAAGATTGGAAAAAGGGATCACGTGACACTGGGACACTGCGACTGTCATAAATATGAGTCAGTTGCCAAGAATTTTGATCACAAGAACATGGGGATGTTGCAATGGTCATAAGTGTGAAAAACGGTCAGAAGTCACTTTTTTCAGTCACTAAATGAACTGTTGTACGTTGAGGACTGCCTGCTTTGGGAAGTCATGTTGTTGTTGTTGTTAATTGCGAAGTCATGTCTGACCCATCGCGACCCCATGGACAACGTTCCTCCAGGTCTTCCTGTCCTCTACCATCTTCTGGAGTCCATTTAAGTTCACACCTACTGCTTCAGTGACTCCATCCAGCCACCTCGTTCTCTGTCGTCCTCTTCTTCTATTGCCCTCCATCTTTCCCAGCATTAGGCTCTTCTCCAGTGAGTCCTTCGTTCTCATTAGGTGGTCAAAGTATTTGAGTTTCAACTTCAGGATCTGGCCTTCTAAAGAGCAGTCGGGGTTGATCTCCTCTAGGACTGACCGGTTTGAACGCCTTGTAGTCCAAGGGACTCACAGGAGTCTTCTCCAGCACCATAGTTCAAAGGCCTCCATTCTTTGGCGCTCAGCCTTTCTTATGATCCAGCTTTCACAGCCTGGGGGAAAAAATGATATTCACAGTATGAAATGGGAGGTGAGGTCTTCAGGAGAAGATAATTTATCCGTAATGAATGGATTAATTAATTAATGCCGTTGCAACTTTGTATGCTCTCTGAATGAATGGTTGTAAGTTGAGGACATAACTGTACCCCAATTGGAGACATGGGATATACAGTAGTGGCCAAAATTGTGGAAACCTTTTGGGAAAAGTGTATTTTTGAGGTTTGATGGCTAATAACACCACTTTTTTTGGGAGTAGTACCATAAAATTATATATCAATGCAAAGATAAGTTAATCAAGAATGTAATGCAACAAAGTTTGTTCAGTTATCTGTACTGTATTCTATGAAAAGTTATAGCCAAATATCCAGAAAAAGGAAGCACAACTTGCTTAGGTTGATATCAGGTAGCTTTCCTTCATCTGATTGTAGCCAATGAGCATGAGTGTTTAGAGAGCCAATCAGGTGTCATCTTGTTTTGGCAATGAGCCAATCAGATCACAGTAGGATTCAGTTATTGATGTCATGTATTGAAGCTGAGAGGAGGACATTTGTCAGTGTGTTATGTGATCACTATCAAGTTGGTTGGGTTTTTTTGTGTTCTTTCATTTCGTGAGCTTGTAAAACGTAATAAAAGTAAAGTAATGGTGCAAAGAGTTGCCTGGTTGCCCAGAAAGCGATGTAAAATAGTATTATGAAGTGAACAAGGCTACAGTTATAAAGAAATTAGAAAAAAAAAATGGTGGAAACTTAACCAAAGGTGGCATTTCTACTGCACACTTTTCCCAAAAGGTTTCCACAATTTTGGCCACTACTGTAAGACATACATTTGTAGACTGGTGATTTCCTGTGTGCTTGACATCATAGTGCAAGAGACAAAAAGGGACAGAAAAGGTTATAGGATATTGGAGAGAGCTGATCTTAAGACTCATGGCCTGGACAAAAACAAAAACGAGATGAAATAATAGAGAAAGGATTGAAAAATTCTGCATGGCATCAGTTTTGTTATAAAAGAAGTGAAAACAGAACATTCAGAGTAGGCAGCTCTTAAAATGCTTTACGTGATGAACACATCCATGTTTGCTATCCTTTGTAGAAGACTAAGAGCTGTTTTTGCTGTGTTTTATTTCTACAGACTGCTGATGTCCATTAGTGCATGAAAGAAGTCTTCAAGCCCATGAGCATTTACTGCCTCCAGTGACAGTTCTTAAGTTGTGTACTTGATGCAGCCCTGATCTGCACACGCAACGTGGTCTGGGAAGAATACATCAGCTCTAGATATGTCTATGGAGACATATGATAAATGCAAGGCGCAACATAGGAGAACAAAACCGTCAGGACAAGGCAGAAGCTTGCCCACCCCAAGGATAAAACACGCAGACACAAACTGAGCAATGTGGTATATGCAGTACAGTGCAGTGAGCCATGCGCACATCTGTACATTGGGGAAACAAAAGCACCACTTCATAAACACATGGCACAACATAGGAGAACAAACCCATCAGGACAAGATTCAGCAGCCCATCTGCATCTTAAAGACAAAAGCCACTCTTTTGAAGATAGCAAAGTCCACCTTTTGAACAGAGAGGACCACTGGTTTGAAAGAGGGGTCAAAGAGTGTTATGTACTGAGCTTAATTGGGAACAGGTGCAGGGAGCTGCCCTGAAACAGTCAGCAGACCATGTGGCCTGGCCAGACTTGCTGTCTGCAAGGGCTGACTAGGATGCAATTGAGTGGGAAAATATGTTGCATTCATTGGCTGACAATGCCCCAGGGTGAATGTATAAAAAGGGTGGAGCCATCTTGTTTTGAGTTCTATTCAGCGTTGAAATAAAGAAGTAGCTATTTGGTACTCCTGCCTCTTCAATGCCTACCAATGCAAGAAACAAAATAAAGAGGCCATCTATGTCAAAATTGAACAGCCTTCTCTCAACAGAGGGAAGAGATATGGCATCATCTATCTCCAGTCTACAACACAGTCCTTTCCGCAGTTCCAAGAAGGCTCCATACCCATTTGCACTACTCAGGTGACCCTGAGGGCACAGATAAGCCTCCAGGTGGCCTCAATGACTCTCTAAAACAGGCATGTCAAACTGCCGGCCCGCAGGCTGGATGCGTTACGCCGAAACCATGCCCACTCCATTGCTGGCAATGGGGAAAAAGTCACGATACGTCACAAGTTTGATGTGCCTGCTCTAAAAGAATGCAAATGACCATCTGTCTGCAAGGAATATAAATCCTTCCATTCCCCACCATCCAGCCAGCATTGAAGAATCTTCTTGGATGAGAAGCGACAGGTCTTCAAAAAAAAAAAAAAACAAAAAAACAAGAAAGTACAGTTGCTTCATGAAAAAGCACCTCTGAGGCAGCCTTCAATATGTTTTGTTGGGGTCTCATCTGAATCCACTCCATTGTCATATGAATTCTTCTGCCCCCTTTAGACAATGAAGAGGTGGATCTGACAAGGCAACAGCCTGAAGAACCAGCACACAATTATACACCTGTTAGCCACTCCAGGAGACATGACACTAAGCAGGTGAGACCCAATATGGACAATGTGTCCAGATTCTGGCAAGGTCTCTAGTCTGAGAACTGACTGCTAGCTATGAAGGACTGAATCAAAGTGATCAGTGTGTCTCCTTAAGAGAAGAGATAGACTCAAACCACCCTAGCTTGATTAGATTTCCCAATTAAGGGTTTATATAAAGCCAACCTTCAGCCCTGTCCCATGCGTTGCTAACAACTTTTCAAGGTAGAACTGTGATGCTGCTCCACACCTTGATGTTTGGATGATCTGGTGCTGAAACTTTGGTCCACCTTTTTCTCCTAAGACCCTTCCAACTGGTAAGACAAGGTAGGTTACCAACTCTTTCTAAGCCTTAAGTGTTGCCTGGTTAATCCGTTAACCGATTCCTAATTTAATCAAAAGATTTTACGGTATGGCAATGAAGTTTTGCAGACTTGTAATGGTGTGGTTTTTCTGGATTTGAATTGGCTGGCACTGGGCAATAATATACGACAACTCTGAGACAAGGATAGCTAAAGAGGAATTCCAATATTTGGTAGGAAACGTTCATATAGGGAATTTTATAAGAAGCCTTAAATTCTTCACATCTGTTAGCCCTGTAGTTTAAGCAAGTGTGAATACATTTGCTTGATGGTGTTGGAAGAAATACGGGTAGACCATCACTATTCTGTCCAAGCCTACGTGAGTCCTTGTTAAGCTCACAAGGAGAAACCCCTCTTCCAACAAGCAGGCTGGACCTGCAGGAAAAAAAAACAATCCCCTTTTATTATTCACAGACCTGAGTCCATGTCCAAGGCAAACAAACACAGTTCACAGAAACTTGATCCTCAGCACAAACAGTTGCCTTCGGCAACCAGCACCTCCCACACCTTCCCTTTTATTATGCAGTCAAGGCGTGGCTTCCTAATGCCTTCTCCTTTGTCTTTGGAGCCACCCCATTGCATTCCTCTGTCCTACTTGCTTCTCTTGCCTGCGCATTCATGCATCCGGGATTTGTCCCAGCTGTTCTTCATCACTGTCCAACTCAGACTCCCAGCCCAGCTGGTCTCAGCCTGAGCGCGAGTAGAGGGGCCAGGCTCCTCTTCTGACTGTAAGTCTTGGAGCTCCTCAGAGCTTTCCTCTGAGTCTGATGTCACTCCAGGCCCCTCCTCCTCCTCTGATTCCTCAGACTCAGCTGCTGGGTCCACTGGCTGGCCAGGAATCACAACAGCCACTTACAATAGTTTGCTTAGTGATCATTTGAAGTTACAACTGCACTGAAAAAAGTGACTTAGGACCGTTTTTCACAGTTATGACCATTGTAGCATTCCCCATGATCATGTGATCAAAATTCAAATGCTTGGCAACTGACTTGTATTTATGAAGATTGTAGCCTCCCAGGATCTTGTAGTTACCTTTTGCAACCTTCTGACAAGCAACTGTATTCCTAACTTAACAGCTGCAATGGTTTATTTAATAATGGTGGCAAGGAAGGTCGTAAAATGGAACAAAATTCACTTAACAACTGTATCACTTAGCAATGAAAATTTTGGGCTCCATGGTGGTCGTATATTTGAGGACTTCCAGTAGTATCCGTGATTTAAAAAAAAAAGTTTGTGGAAGTGAAATTATTGATCACTGTAATCTCCAGGAATTAACTTGAATTAAATTCAGTTCCAGAGGTGGGGTAAAATATAAATTTAAAACATAATGGTCAAAGAGGAGGGCCTTTTTCTATCGTAGGGTTGAATTTATGTAAGGTTACAGTATATGCATTTTTGAAAATGATAAACATTGAATGTTGAATGTCGAAGAAAGGCAGGGTTTTGATCCCGCAGGGATGACTGTTGTCTTTTTTTTTTCCATGTTCTGGTAGATATTCCTTCACTGAAAGCCACCTAAAGGGTACTTGAACATTTGCTGCACTGTTTTTTTTTTTAAAAAAAAATTAGTTGGTTTTAGTGTGTCTTTGAGAGGTTCAGAGATAGTAATTGTAAATGCATGCTTTACTGAAGAGTCCAAAGCACTTTCCTTTTTGAATACTCAAGAGGGAGGGAAAAAAATGGCCTAGTTTGTTTTTAAGATGAATTCTCCAAAGTATATTTGCTTTATAGTTGAAAGAAATTGTCCTTTGGGTAATGGGGTGTTGAAAATGATGTTGCCCTCCCCATCTAGCTAGAATATGAAATGGCATAGCTTGTTCTAATGCATTCCCACAACATTTTTATCTTATGTGCTGGCCAGATTTTTAGCCAAAACTCCTGACTCAGAATTGTTGTTTGGACAACTAATATTGACAGCAGGATTAAAGTTGTCAGTATATTGGTTAGCCTCTTAAGAGATTTGATTACTTGCTGGAAATTGAGGAAAATGAGCTTCCAATGAATTTCCATTAGGTGAGCTGGGCCTTAGTTGATGCAGTAACTTAAGGAGAAAGGTGCTTTGTAGCAGAAACAATATAGAAGTAGGCAGTCTATTTTTCTTTAAAAAAAAAAGGTGCCGGAACTCACACATGTCATACAACCCACCTTGCCTACCCTACAAGGTTCCATCCAAAAAAGGTGCCCGAACTCCGTTCTGGGCATTCTATGAGAAAAAAAGTCCTGGAAGTAGGCTTGCAAACAGACAGGATAGAGCAGTGGTTCTCAACCTGTGGGTCGGGACCCCATTTGGGGTCAAATGACCATTTCACGGGCGTCACCAAACAACGCAGTCCGCCATTTTTTCCGTTGGAGTAGAAATGATATGGTCAGGCACAAAAGATCTGGTCCACACATGAAAGTCCATTTAAACTAATTTATTGCTAATCATGCCTATGCATAAAAATCTTTTCAACTGAGAGTTAATACCTGCCTGGAATTAGATAAGGATTAATGGAATTTATGGGGAATTGAACTTCCTCCCCTTGTGGCTACATAGAGATTCTAGGCCAGTGGTTCTCAACCTGTGGGTCAGGACCCCATTTGGAGTCGAACGACCATTTCACGGGGGTCGCCAAACAATGCAGTCCACCATTTTTTTCCCCTTTTCCTTAGCTGGGCTACTCCTCTTTATTCTATTGGCTTTTGAAAGCCAATAGGAATTGTCCAGGCTGTCTCTGCCCTGCTGAGCCCGCCAAAAGTCCCATTCTGCAAACGGTGCTGCACCAGTTGAGTAGTCCTCGACTTACGACCGGTTGGGGGGTCACGGCATTAAAAAGGTTGAGAACCACTGTTCTAGGCTAATCCCTTTTTTAACTCCACCTCCAGATTCTGCCACTCCTCCTTTTTGATGAAATGTATCTAAGCTGCTTCTAGGCCTGGTGGAATGGAAGAGGATGGAATATGTTCCTTTTCTGCTATCCTCAGTGAGAGCATCACTACATTTAGCACTATGCAGCTTCCCAATGAGCTTTCTCTGACAATATTTCCAGCAACTTATTCAGGGTGACAGTGCCTGGGGGAGGCTGCAAGAATCACCCTATCTGTCTATTCAGTGCATATCTCTGGGATACGTGCCTTCAAAGGCTTGTGCCAGACCATAACTGCGGTTACAGTAGGCTAATATTAGCTTGTGGCTAAATTGCCTTATATTAATATTTCATATTCTTGTTTTAATTTCACTTCATATTTTGCCTTCTGATCGTAATTTCATTTTAATCTCATAATTCACAATAAAAGGCAAAAAAAGAGAGACACTTTTCCGATTTTGCCTTGCTTAATCATCTTATCCCTGGAGTAGCTTAACAATTGTTTATATGTGTTTTTTTTTTTGATTGGCTTGCCCTAAAGAAGCTACACTAGCTGGATTCATAGAGCTCAGTGGGCTGAAATGTGGTTGATTTCTTTGAGGACTCTTCTCTACAGCACGCCTGAAATCTCTAACAGCCTACAGAGTGTTTGTTTTTTTTGGTTATTTGCTGGAAGAATACAACTTCAACCCATAAACAGAGATTCAGAATGACTCTGTCTCATCTACAATATGTTCAGCTGGCTAGGTGAATATTACCCCATGCTTTCCTCTCCATGTGCCTAAAGAGTATTTACATTCGGATACACAAGAGACCAAATGCATCTGTTCTCGTTGGAAAGATTTTGTATTTTGGCAGACTAAAAAACGACAAGTAGAGCACATCCATCTTAAGACAATTTTCAAATGCAAGCTCATGTTATCTTTCCGGTGCCCCACAGAAAGAGGAATTTCTCAGACAGGGGATAAAATTGAGGACTGTCACCGATTTACAAGGAAGTGTTGAAGCCTTGTCAATTTTTACAGGGAGACCATAATCAAAGTAGCTTCATCCGTACCTGTCAGAATTTGAAGCTTCTGTGCACTTTCCCACCTTGGAACCGATACAGAATATTTTGGCTTTTGATTATTTTTGCAGTTAGTTTGTGATATGTGAAGTTTAGTTGGTAGGAATCAATGGTGCCCTGTGGGTTTTGTAATCTTCTTGATTCGTAAAGGTCTGTTTCTGGACCAATTTCACTTTTCAGTACTTATTATTTAGCATTCAGTTTTAATGCCACATGCCAAATATGTTTTCAACTATTTTTTTTCCACAATTTCAGTCCTTTTTCTTTTTTTCATTGACGAGATTTGATTTCACCTCAGAAGCCTGTAATTTTTCCATATTGAACTATCCGGAGGCAACTTTCAACTTTTCAGAACTCAATTATTTAACCAAACCTCTTTATCTGTGTTAATCCTTTTTTTTTTTTTTTTGCTGTGACATTCTCAACATGAATTTCCGCTTTTTAGTAAAAGCATATATTTTTTAATTCCACATCTGTTTAGTTCCAACGCAAGTTTTCTATTTATGCCACTAAATTCAAATGAGAGATATTATGACAATGATCATTAATTGCTTTTGAAGGCTTATTGTAGGAGTGACCAGGCTGAGCCCGAAGGAGGGGTCAAGCAAGTCATTAGTCTCAAGTCCCTTTGTGCTTACAAGAGATCTAAGCCCACCTTGAATTCCATTGACTCTTATCAACTGCCAGTTTGCTTTGAGTATATGTAGTTCAGATTCTTGTAGAGAGTGTCAGCATGCAATAAAACTATAGTTATTTGAACCACTTAGCTTCTCCTTTTCTTGACATTAATTACAAAATACACTTTTGGCTTACTAAGATGATAATGCTGGTCCTTTTCCTTCAGCAAGCAACCTATTAACCTAATATGGTAGAACAGAAGAAAATATGTTGAATTAATTGATTTCCTTTTTGGGAATGCTGTTAAAACAATATGCATTTCATGTACTATGTTGGATGCACAATTCATGTATTTTGAGCATGTTCTAGTCCCTCCCTCCTTCCCTCCTTCCCTCCCTCCTTCCCTCCCTCCCTCCCTCCCTCCCTCCCTCCCTTCCTTCCTTCCTTCCTTCCTTCCTTCCTTCCTTCCTTCCTTTCCCCCCCTCAGTTACCTATTATAGTAGCTATATTACTTGTTTTGCTAAAATCTAATGGGGTGGTAAAAATCCACATTGTCAATATGAACCACATATCTGAAATGTGTTCATATCTATCTTCCGTTAAAGTTTTTCTTTTTCTCTGCACCCCACTGATTCTGTTGTGATGTATCTTATTTGAAGGGGTCTCAACACTTCTGCAATACAAGTAGAAACTCGTGATTTGATTTGATTGCCTTGCGAGGGGTGTCAAAAAATGGCATTATTTCAAGGGCTCAATTAGATAAAGAGTGCAATTATGTACCGAATCTGCAGGATAGCATAAGCTTTTGACTGTATTATTCAAGGCATATCTGGACCAGGGCTTTCATCTGAAATACTAATCAGGAAGGGTGTTGAACATCTGAACAGATAAGATCAGAGATATTGATCTTGAAGAATGGGGTTGTCAAAAAGCATAAAGATGGTGATTATGTCCATTCAACTGAAGTTTCGCCCAATTATTAATGTGTGTTGCATGCAAAAATGGGGTGGGGCATTAATTTTGACCAAGAAATTAAGTGACTTCACTGATCTTTAGAGCAGTGTGGTTCTTCCTATATTGCTTGGCAAAGTTTCATTTCTCACATTCTCAAAATCTCTTATTGAGGAACTTGGCTATGGGATCATATGGATTAGCAATGTTTCTCTAAGCAAAATGGATGTGAACTTATCTTGGGTATGCTATCCCAACCCGAGAGAGAGAGAAAAGTGTCACTTTGGGTTCAGTCAATTGTAAGTCAAGATGTTGCTAGGCAAGTCATTCCTAAAGGATGGATGAGGTGATAGCCTTATTTCCTAACTAAAAATATTCCACTTGGGAATTGAGAACATTTGGAATGTCCAGGTCCACATTGTGAAATACAAAGATTAAGAAAATTATTTTATTAAATTCGTATGCCTCCAATATGATTGAGCAGCTCCCAAGTACACCTGCTTAAGAATAGGGTGAATGGGTTTATTGATGTACTACAGTCATGGACCAAAAGAAAAACACTGTAATAATATAGAACCAGGGGCAATTACAGATTACACTGTATGTCAACCATACTGTAAGAAAATGAAGCAATATTTAGAGGCGTAAATTGTCTTTCCTGTGCAAGTAGTGTAAATAAAATTAGAACCCCTTGGAAATTTAGAGAGGAGAAGGAACAACAACTGAATTTGAGAGTTCCTATAGGACTAGCGATATAACAAAACATTGGCTGAGATTTCTATTGAAAATGTATGCAGGCAGAGGAGGGGGGAAAATCAGATTTCTGAATTTAGCAATGATTAAAGCAAATATTGATCCCTGGATTACAATGGGGCTCAGAGCCATTGGCCAGTTGCCAATCACTTTCTGGCTTCAGGAGTATCACTGAATTGTAGTTTGAGATCTCATCTGGCTCATGAGCTTGGCTGGATGTTGGGCAAGAGACCTACGCTCCCTGTAGGTCAAAAGGGAAATATGTATGGAGGCTTCTATTCTTTCCAACAGCTAAACGTGAGTGAAGAATGATAGTGGACTGAAGCAGGGATATATATATAGTAGTTTTCATGCTCTTGATGAGACATCTTATCTCTGTCTATTATTGCCCTTTGACTTACTGCTATATTTCTCAAAGACATCAAGCCAGGAGAAAAGAGAGGCTGGTAGTGAATAAAAGAGAAAAGGAAATGGATATTGTAAAAGGTGGAAGGAACTGTGGTTCTTTCTTGAGAAAATGTCACAAAACTTTGAAGTTGGCTTTTGAGAGGCTGAGAATTACAGTACTTTGACAAGTATATATCTAGCTACAGGCTAGCATTTGTGAATGATGAAGAAAAACTGGGTCAGGCTCTAAGGATATTGTCACATGTACAAATACTTTTAAGTATGATATGTCTTTTTCAAGGTCTGCCAAAAAAAAATAGATGCGGCTGCTTTAAGAAGTTGGCTTTATTAAACTCTTGAAGCAGTGGCATCTTTTCAGAGACGGGTATGGAAAAAAGTGTGGTTCCCTCTCTGAATAGCAGGGATGGTCTACAGTTGGGTTAGGCAATCTTGGCTCTTTTATGACTCGTGGACTTCAACTCCCAGAATTCCTGAGCCAGCCATGCTGAGGGGAAAGGCAAAGGTTTCCCAGTTGAGCCATGCTGGCTCAGGAATTCTGGGAGTTGAAGTCCACGAGTCATAAAAGAGCCAAGTTTGAAGACCCCTGTTATAAGATCTCCTCAACGTTAAAACTATGCTGAATGCCTAAAAATGGAGAAAGGATTTCTTTCTATTTCTGAGGAAAGAATAATTCATTTGCAGACAAGCAATCCTTGATGAATGGATTGCCAATATAGTCAATAATTAGATGATACCAATTTAAATATTAATCCACATACAAACCAGATAATCTCATTAATTTAGCCCAGGGGTAGGCAACCTTGACTCTTTTATGACTCGTGGACTTCAACTCCCACAATTCCAGAGCCAGCCATGCTGAGGGGAAAGGGAGAGGTTTCCAAGCTGAGCCATGCTGGCTCAGGAATTCTGGGAGTTGAAGTCCACAAGTCATAAAAGAGCCAAGGTTGCCTACCCCTGGTCTACAGCACTGTTCCTAAATTATCTTCAATGTGGCAGGGTTCTACTATACAAAACACCTAGTTGTCACCTTGGACATTTGTAGAAGAAAACATTTATAGTTTCCTTCTGAAATTCTTAATTAGTCCTGAAAAGTTGCTAAATACTTTGGTTCAAGAAATTACAAGTAGATTACTCTCAATGGCTAGGTTTTCCATTTGCTAGGAAATATGTGAGAAGCAGAAGATAGAAACTTGGTTTCTTTCCCTAGTTAAGGACTGTTTCTAGGTTCCTCTATGTCAGACATGTCAAACTCGCGACGTCACATGATGTCGTGCAATATATCGGGACGGTTTTGCCATTGCCGGCAATGGGGTGGGCGCGGCTTCCGCATGACATGTCCGGCCCATGGGCTGGCAGTTTGACACCCCTGCTCTGTGTGAAGAGAAACAAGAGAGACCGCAGGACAGATTTTGGTAAAGGAAAGTCTTGTACTGGGATGTCAAAAATGAACTAATTTGGCAAAACAACAACATGGAAACATGATGAAAGTGATAGTGAGGTCATATCTATTGAAACAAGCATGAAGTCTGAAAATCTAGGGGTTTGTTGCGGTCTCAGGTCAAGTTACTAAGATTTGGTGAGGTCAGTAAAAAAAAAACCTCAAGGGAAAATACAGAGCTGCGGGGAGCAAAATCAGAGGTCATGTACAATTAACCTATGCTTACACTGCCATCGCAGATCAGGAAAATGAAGTGGACATCACAGGCCAAAATGAATTCTGGTGTGACAGTTTTAGCTCTCCTGGATGATTATAAAAGATAAAGATTAGGTTCCAAGACAATCAAGTACTTGACAAATATGTGTTGGGTTGTTTTTTTTTTTGGGGGGGGGGGAGGTATATTGTAAATGATGTAGACATTTTAGGAAAGTTTGTATAGGACTTTCTAACAGCATGAGATTTACACTGGGTGGGTAGTTGATGGGATTTATTTATATGTCTTGAGCACGTCATTTAATATTAAAATCTCTCATGAGTTTGTAACTGCTGCAATCATGGTATCTTTAGGTTAAAAAAAAGATTTAGACAGTCTGCAGAAGCATCTCTAAGCAGGGGTCACAAGCTCTGGACTTCTGATTCTTCACGAAAAGCACTTCCATCTTGTCCAGATTCAGACTGTAATAATAATGTTATTATATGGTGTTGGAGACCACAAAGTTATTGCAGATTAATAATTTGGCTGCCTGTTGACCAGCTCTGTTAAGTACATGCTTGCGTTCTTCTCATGGTGTGCCACATGAAGGCGAGCTAACTTCACACCAGAAAAATAAGGGTGAGCAGTTTTTCCTGCAGCCTCATGCAAGTCCCCCCCTCCCTCCACCAGAATCACCTCACAAACAGGCTGTCAGCGCTTTGACAACAGATGGAGATGTAGCCATTTTCTCCTTTTCACTTTTAGAGTTAGATGATGCTGGGGAGGGGAGGGATGTGCATGAGAGTTCAGCTAGACATAATAATACTGAACCTAGTGTGAGAATCAAGGTTGTTGAAATAAGAGATGATAAGAATTGGTGGGCTGGAGAGCTGGAGGAAAAGCCCGCGCTTTAAACAAATTGGGGAATGTAGTTTATGACAGTTAATTGGAGGAGGGAATTGTGCTTTGATACTATGTGCTGGGGGGGGATTCAGTTTTTGGCTTTGATTATGTGAGTGCCGATGTTATGCTTCTCGAATAAAGATTCTTTAAGGTAAATAATGCCTCGAAGTTCTTTTAAGAGCTTCATCTTTTGGAACCATGACACAGGCATTGCAACTTATAAGGTTCAGAGCCCGCAGGAATCTAACGGCCTGTATGGAGCACCATTGCATCTCCCCACAAAGTGTATACCTATTTATCTGCTCACATAAAAAATCCTTTCAAACTGCTAGATGGGCAGAAGCTGAGGCAAGTGACAGAAGCTCAGCCTGTCGTGCAGTGCTGGGACTTCAAATGCTGGAGCAGAGACCATCTCCAGCATTATTAAGCCACTGACCCACCACGTCTCTTTATATAATGATGAGATGCGGATAATATGAGTTTGCCTTTCTCAAACTAACACATGAACTAAACCGTAATTATTTCTTTTGATCTCTAGATCAGACGGCCCACTTGTCCAATCCAAATATGCTGATAAAATTCATTAAAATAGGCTACCCTTTTGGTCCTTTTTTATGAGTTTGCAAACGGTTGTAAAAATGGATATAAACAAAGTTGTGCTTAAGCAGAGCTGACAGATTCATCTACTCCTAGCTTCAAGTTATACTTGAAGGCTGATCTCTTAGAGCAGAAGTGCACTCCAAAAAGCCTCGCATGCAGCTAGGAAAAGGAATTAAACATGATTGCATTTCATTTACATGTTAATAAAATTAATACTGCTTCATTTGGTTTCTCTCCAGTCAAGGACTGAATGATTTTCCTGTTCTGTCACATTAAAAACTTCAATTTGGTAAGATCTTTTGGGAGGCCCTGGAGGACACGCTCAAGAACTGTGCATTTCTGTTTAGAGTATAGGCATACATGCAAATACTTATTTAGTTTTTCACTAGTTCAGTTCCCACTTCTAGCAACTAGCTACCTCATAATAGGACAAGTTCAATCATAGCCAAAGTTGCAGTGTGAATGCTTTCAAGATGTAAGAAACAATGATGATTCTTTAATCTGTAAGGACTATGGCAGAAAGAAACAAAGAAATAGAGAAACAAAAAGTGCAGATGTGTTTCCTAACATCACCAGATAAATGGTAGGATAAAGTTAACCTGAATTTTCCTGTTTAATATTTAAGTGGGAGAAAAAAAAATCAAGCCACTCAAGGTTTGGAATTAAAAATTAATTACTAGAAAAACATGGCCTTCCACTTTGATATTAATAAAATTAAATAATCTCCAAAGAGGTTAGATTAGATTAGATGATTAGATTAGATTAGATTAGATAACCTTTATTGTCAGTTTTTCCTGTGGGCACAACGGCACACATTAAAGATGAAATTTAGTTGCTTGCTCTCAAAGTGTACACATACTTAGCACACATTTAAACATACTATATGCGACCTATGTATAGACCTACACCTTTACATATAAGCAACATGTAAATATTAATCACTATCCATCTTGAATACGTAGTGGAAAGAGGAAGTTTGAGAGTTCACAAGATTGATACTGTATGGAACAAAACTGCGACTGAATCTGGATGTTCTGCTTCGGATATCACAAAGCCCCCTCCCAGAAGGTAACAAGGAAAACGGGTTGTGAAGAGGATGTGTAGTGTCCCAGACAATCTTGCGGGCCCTGCTCAAGCAACGCTCATATGCTATGTCCTGGGTGGGAGGGAGAGAACTGCCAATAATCTTTTCTGCCATCCTCACCACTCTCTGCATCTCCTTTTTGTCTGAAGCAGTGATGCTTCCAAACCAGACTGTAATGCTGTATGACAGGATTCTCTTGATCCTCCCTCTGTATAAAGTGGTAAGGACAGGGGAAGGAAGATGTGCTTTTCTCACGCGACACAGAAAATGCAGGCAAAGAGATTACTTGAGAATTTGATTTCAACCAAAGAAGGATAAACAATGTTCACCTTCTAATAACTGATTAAAAGGTAAATCCTAAACAAAATACTGAATAGCAGAGTTGGAAAGTTCAATCTAATCAAATCTCCTGCTTAAGCAGGAGACTGTATACCATTTCAGACAAATGGTTGTCCAGTCTCTTCTTAGAAACCTCCAGTGATGGAGCATCCACAACTTCTGGAGGCAGGTCATTACACTGATTAATTTTTCTAACTGTCAGGAAGTTTCTCCTTAGCTCTAGCTTGGATCTCTCTTTGCTAAGCTTCCATCTGTTACTTCTTGTCTTACCTTCAGGTGCTTTGGAGAATAGATTGACCTCTCCTCTGTGTGACCTCTCTCAGGTATAAGAAGACTGCTATCATTTCACCTCTAGTCTTTCTCCTTGTTAGACTAGGCATTCCCAGTTCCTACAACTGTTTATTGTAAGGTTTAGCCTCCAGTCACCTAATCATCTTTGTTGCTCTTCCCTGCACTCTTTCTGGACATCTTTTTTGTATCATGGTGACCTCAAGTGGATCCAGTGTTCCAAGTGTGGCCTTACCAGTGCAGTATAAAATGGAACTAAGATTTCATGTGATCTTGATACTACCTCTCTGTTGATGCTGCCTAAGACTGCATTGGCTTTTTGGGCAGCTGCAGCACACTGTTGGCTCATATTTAAGACGTTGTCCACTAGGACGCCGAGATGCCTCTCACAGTTACTGCTGTTGAGCCAGGTACCACCTAGTTTATATCTGTACATTTGTTTTTTCTTGCCTAAGTGTAGAAACTTTTCTCCTTTTGGATCTTGAGTCTATCTTCTGGAGTGTTGGCTATTCAAACCAGGTTGGTATTATCTGCAAATACGATAATTTCCCCTTTTAGCTCCTCATCTAAATTGTTTATGAAGATAAGGTTCTGTGCCTAAGATAGAACCTTAAAAATTCAAGTGGACTTAATACTGTATCCAGTAGTGGGATTCAAATATGTGAACAACCGATTCTCTGTGTGGATGCCGCTTCCGGAAGTCCATTCTGGGCCTGGGCAACAAAAAATTTGCTACCGGTTCTACCGAAGTGGTGCGAACCAGCTGAATCCCACCACTGACCACCACTGACTGTATCTATACTTGCGTGCATAGAGCATCCCAGATTTTTTGAGAAATACAGTTGGACTACCACTTTATTGATCAGCAAATCTTTTCCCCTTCATAGATGGTGCATTTGTACTTAATCCATTGCATTACTTTTGGGTTTCTGCAAAGCCACGGAAATTGTGGTGCTCTTAATACTACTTTGGATAAAACGATTAACCTCTAAACAGAACAATTGTCCCTTGCAGAAGATACATTTTTAATCTTCCGAATAAATTATGCTAAAAATTCTGACTATAGCCTTTGTAGATTTGGGTATAATTTTTCTATGATCTCTCTCTTTCTCTTTTTTAGCAGAGCAAGGGGAGAGTTAGTTACAAATCGGGAGAATGTAGATGAACTTCTATAGGACACTGAAAATGACCTTATCAAAGGCTAACTTCATTTTATGAGCTTTTCAAAGACTGCCTGCATATCTTTAGACTTTTCTTTGTAGCCATAAAGGTCAGAAGCTAGCTTTAATGTATTCTTCTTAAAAAGAAATTTAGGTGCTTAAATTCAGACAGTAAAAGCAGCACCCCATATTTAATAATTAGACTGCAACAATGTATGCCGGTGTTCAATATCAAGAAAACCTTTGAAATGCATACTCATTTAGCTCCATTTGAAAATTGCCCAAGCTATGTACAAATTTGCCAGATTTTTTTTTTAAAAGCAGCAACCTTTTTCAACCTTTTTTTCTTTCCTGAGGAGCTTTTTTCCCCCTAAATGTGTACCTAAAGACACACTACACTTTACATACCACACACCTGTATTTAAACCTCTGCTTAATTCAAGTCCACCTTTTTTTCTTTAATGAGCATCTAAGTGTCGTTGGTAGTTAGGCAATATAAAAATTCAATTCAATTTAGGACTACAAAGTAGGAGGATCAAACTTTTACTCTGATGTCATTTTTTTCCCCTTCCACTGTTGACATTATTCCACCTTTGGAGTGTTAATGTTTTGAGTAATTGATGTTCAAACAAATGATAACTTTCAAGTATGTCCCTCTTTGTTAACAGTCTATGACAGGGGTGTCAAACTCAATTTCATTGAGCGCTGCATCAGCATTGTGGTTGCCCTTGGGGGGCTGGGTGGGTGTGGTCAGGGTGGGTGTGGTCTACTGGGTGGGCGTGGATGTAGTGGGTATGGCCTACTGGGTGGGCGTGGCCAGTTCTACATCGTTCGCGTCAAAGGTGCCTGTGGGTGCCAGGGCAGGAGCGGGACAGATCTGAGGTTCTCTGGCAGAAGGAAGTGGGACCGGGGCAAGTGCCAAGGCATGGTCCATTTCTTCATTCCTCACAAAGGGTGACACCTCCCCATCATGCACCCAGAGGGAGGGGCCAACACGGCAGGGGCTGGTTCCTCGCTGTTTCTGGACAGTCTTGGGAGCTAAGACTGAATATGTTTCAGCATAGATGGCCACCACAAAATTGTACATTGGCTCCCGGCTAGCCTGGGCCAGGGCCAAGGCAGAGGGGACCATTCCCTCACTGTTTCCAGGATGGCTTCATGGGCCACATGAAACCACTTCGCAGGCCGCATCCGGCCCCCGGGCCTTGTGTTTGACATGTCTGGTCTATGGAGATTCTCAGTTATACGATCGTGGTTGTTCCAAAGTTATCCGATCGTGGTTTTCAAGAGGCACCTGGACTTCCTTTTTCCTTAAAGATGTTTTGCTTCTCATCCCAAAAAGTTGATTTCTACTCTTTCATGTAGAGATTGGCCACAATGGGGGACACAGGTGAACACAAGGTGCGGCCATGTTTTTGTTTGTAGAAACCTTCATTGTAATTAAATACAATGACATCACCTTATCTCCTGCTTACACCAGAGTCCTTTCAGCAGTTCCAAGAAGGCTCCGCACCCATTTGCACCATTCAAAGAGAATACAGGGGAAAAAAGAGCTGTATAGTCCTCGAATCCATTTTCTTGATGAGTCTTGTATTAAGATATTGTTTCTTTTCATATTTTTCTTTTGGCCAAATCTCTTGGCATTTATGATGCCTCTGGAGACATGAATCCATTAAAGAGTTATATGGAACAATAACCTGATGAATCAATATATCTCTATATCTAATCTCTCTCTCTCTCTCTCTCTCTCTCTATATATATATATATATATATATATGTCACCACCACACATCCATGCAAAAAACAAACCCAAAGCCACACCGATGATGAGGCACGACCACAAACCAGAAGCCAGACCACAGCTGCATCATTAGCCACTTTAAACCCCTCCAATCCATACATGAAGCAAACTGACACCCTCCATGAAGAGGAGGCACGACCACGAACGCGAAGCCAAAAAATAGCAAAGCAGCCCAAAATCTTAAACCCCTCTGCAACTCAGACTAACCTGAGCACAACCAAACAGAACACTCCCCCAGCCAATCAGAGCACAGCCAACCCCCCAGCCAATCAGAGCACAGCCAAGCCTCTAACCAATCAGAACACACCTCCACCCAATCAGAACACAGCCAAGCTCCCACCCAATCAGTTCATACCCCACTGGCAGTTAAAAGGAAGAAACAGCTAAGACCACACATTGCTGCTCGAAGCACGAAGCTGAAAACACCAGCCTGAAGATGACAAATGGGACTTCGTCGAAACGTCGCCAAGACACTTCCAATTTTACACGGGAGAAAACCCGAACAACCAAAGACCTACATATATATATATATATATACAGAGAGAGAGAGGGAGGGAGGGAGGGAGAGAGAGAGAGAGAGAGAGAGAACATAAGAATATAAGAACAAAAACCTAAGAACAAAATTTTAAACTTCCTAAATCAGGTCAAAATTCATTTAATCTCATCTTTTGTGGTCCCATTTCTCTGGGGTGCTCAAAAGTAGGAGATCGATATACTATATACCAGCTTTGACAGATCCCCTGCAATTAGTATTTGGTGCCCTAAACTCAGAAGTAACATGGAGTCTCAAAGCATAGTAGTCCTTGGTAGCCTTAATCTATAGTAATCCATAGAGTTGTTCAATCCCCTCCAATGCCACTCGAGTTATGTTGTGTGATAATTATTCCACAAATTAATAATACACTGCATGAAAGACTTTATTTTTTTTTCTATTTTACATCTCCCTCCAGACAGCTTCACACATAAATCTGCTTATTTTTAACCTGTGAGGAAAGACCCAAGGTTGCTTTTTTTTTCAAGAGGCAACTGGTCTTTCTCTGATTTCCCTTAAAGAATTTCACTCCTCATCCAAGAAGCTTCTTCATTTCTGACTGAATGGCACGAGAATGGAAGGATTTATATTATATTGTAATATAATGTATATCATAGTCCATTATATTATATATTAGCACTCTTTCTGAGAGTCACTGAGGCCACTTGGAGGCCTCTTGGAAAAAATATCTTTGACAGTCTATAAATGAATATGCTTTGCATCCCTGCTGAGGTAGCTGGGAAAAAAGAATTAAAAAGCTATTGAAAATTTCCTGAATAATCAAAGACAATATGCTAAGAGTTTTCTCAAATTCTCTTAGAGCACTGTTTCTCAACCTTGACAATTTTAAGGCATGTGGACTTCAACTCCCAGAATTCCACAGCCAGCAATGCTGGCTGTGGAATTCTGGGAGTTGAAGTCCACATGCCTTAAAATTGTCAAGGTTGAGAAACACTGCCTTAGAGAGTCCACCATCATCACCACCACCTACATATAGACACAAGGGTTCCACATTCTGGACAGGTTCTCCAGGTGGGATGTTGGGATAGAAAATTGCCCTCCATTTTCTTCAGGGAGAGTTCAAGAAAGATGAACTTGAAATATGCCACAACCATAACCTAGACCAGGGGTCACCAAACTTTCTAGGTTGGCAGCCAGGTGGGAAAGAGAGGGACAGACACCTTTATGAATGCCTGCACACACACACGCAGCTACATGGCTGGCTGGAGAATTCTGGGAGTTGAAGTCCACAGGTCTTAAAGTTGCCAATGTTGGGGGACCCCTGATCTAAAGCACTTACCAATTCATCTGAAACAGAATGATCTCCAGATGTTCTGCTGAACATTTTAAGTTCGATAACATCTGAAGAAAAAAAAAGCAATCTTGTAGTCTAGAACTGAGGTCCCCAACCATTCTTGGTTGGTGGACCGGAGCAAAAAGGAGGGGGAAGCATTTTACATGTGCACGTGCGCAAATGGGACCATGAGCATGTGTGTGTTGCAAATGGAGCACGCTTGTGCCCATGTGACACTTGCTAGCGTTGCCCCATTTTTGCTGCGCGGGCGATAACCCTGCCCCAGTTTTGCCACGTGGTGCCCTGGTTTTGCCACATGGCGCCCCGTTTTCACTGCGGCCACAGTGCTAGCATGAGTGGGGGTGTGCACACACTAGCTAGCCTGTCCAGTAGCCCAGTGGCCAGTGGCCCCTGGTCTAGAACAGCAATCACAACAATTCTACACTTTAGCCCTTGCTGCTGGATAACACTACATGGATTGATGAATTTTTCCATTTGGAGCCACCTAACCAAACCCTTTTCCATTCCAGTCATCTGATATTATAGTTCAAATTTCATCAAACATTTATGGAATTCTCAAGAATTTGACTTTGTCTCAAATAACAGAACAGCGTAAAGAGGCAGGGATGTTGTTTAAAATTAACTTTCATTCCCGCTTACTAGCTAATGAAGGGCAGGCTAAATGGTATCATAATTACTGTGGTTTTTATCACATTGCTTGGTCATAAATCCTCTGTTTTGAAAGATGTACCTCCCAAAGGCCATTGTCAAGTCATATTCTTTTAGCAACACTATTGAAAGAATCTTAACTTGAGCCACGCAATATTTCCTTGATAGCTTCAGGAGATCCATGCAGCTTTAATATTTCTATGGTGGCTTTTTGTTTGCTTTATTTTTAAACTCTCCCTAAAAGAAGAAAGGACCCATATGACAAAATACGAGTTTTCTTTCTTTCTTAGCCTGTATTAATGGGAATGAAATATTGGTAACAAAGGAAACAGGATCATGTAGTTAGCAAGCGTCAGACATGGCTGAATATCACATTAAATTGCCTTGTTCAGAGAAAAAGTTCTATTTCTAGGGTTTATTGCATTTATTTATATCTTGTATCTTATCTTTTCCAGTTTTACCCTTCTCAAGGTGAAATATTCCCCTTTTCCCAGTCCTTCGTGTGTCAAACCTGCTAACATCGGATGGTTTTGCTTTGACAACAGTTGGAGATGCAACCATTTTCTTCTTATGTTTTACTCTTAGAGTTAGAGTTAAAGTTAGATGATGCTGGGGCGAGGAATGTGCATGAGAGTTTAGCTAGACATAACAATACTGGACCTAGTGTGTGAACCAAGGTTATTGAAATAAGAGATAATAAGAATTGGTGGGCTGGAGAACTGGAGGGAAAGCCTGCATTTTAAACTAATTGGAGAATGCGATGTATGACTGTTAATTGGAGGAGGGAATTATGCTTTGATACTATGTGCTCAGGGAAGGGGAATTCAGTTTTTGGCTTTGGTTATCTTAGTGCCGACTCTATGCTTCTCTAATAAAGATTCTTTATGGTAAACAATGCCTCAAAGTTCTTTGAAGAGTTTCATTTGTCGGAACCATGACATGGTGTGGATAATTATTTTGGGTGTGCGTAGAAGACTATACTGTATTTGCTTAATGTGGGAACAATAGTCCCTTTCTTTAGGACCTGCTGAATATATTGTACGCTGTTATGTCAATGAAATGTGATTTTTAAGGCCTAGCTAGCTTGCTCTTGAAGAACAATCAGCTGTAGAAAGAATTCTGCACAGCTAAGTAACTATGAACTAGGCTCTGAAACTGAGTTTCATTTGGAAACATGAGGTCAGAAAAACTTGTAGGGCAGATCTATATCCTCGTGGCAGACACTGGTGCTTCTCTTGCTTTGCCTCTGTCACTTAGGAGAAGCCAGGAGTATTTAAAAGTATTTCTAGCAGGACTACCCAATTCTGTAATAGCTTTGTTCCCTATGCCATCCGTCTGGTAAACTTGCAAGATTCATTTTTCTCGCCATGCACATGTGTACATAAACCGAACTAGAGTGTGTTGTTTCTCTGTGCCATATAATATATGTAGGTATATGCATAATTCTGTATCTATCTATCTATCTATCTGTCTGTCTGTCTGCCTGCCTGCCTGCCTGCCTATCTATCTATCTATCTATCTATCTATCTATCTATCTATCTATCTATCTATCTATCTATCTATCTATCTATCTATCTATCTATTATCTATCTATCTATCTATCTATCTATCTATCTATCTATCTATCTATTATCTATCTATCTATCTATCTATCTATCTATCTATCTATCTATCTATCATCTATTTTTGTCATATTTATGTAGTGTATTGGAGTTGATGACCCTTTGAGAAATGTATGCAACAAAATTTCATTTTAATATATGCCGATTAGTGACAATAAAAGTGACAATATTCTGTTCTTTGGTTTTCCTAAGAAGATGAATAGCAGGCAAAGCCCCTTGCAAATGTTTAGGCTTTGATTTTTTTTTTCTCTTTGTGTCTTTATGCCCCTTTCATGTGAGTGAGGTTTTTTTGTTGCTGCAACAGATGCCGCATCTCAGAGAAAGACGTAGATTTTTGCTCCTTGTGGCTGGACTACCAATTGACAGTCTGATTGCAGATCATCTAATGGCTTTGGAGCCATTGAAGAGTGGCTGTAATGGCTCTGTGGAGCTACTCCTAGTTGTCTTTATTTATTACTCTAAGCCAGTGAGCATCAGGAAGTGCTACTATGGAAGACATTTGCAATGCCAAGTCGGTTTCACTTTTCTTTATGTCTCTCTGTATTTAAGGACTCCTTTTTTATATATTACTTTGCAAAGACCTCACGTGATGAAATGGAGTGGTTTTCGAAGAGGTGCGTTCCACAGGAATAAGAGACAACTTAGTTTGTGTGAGAGAAAAAGGGTGAAGGCAGCCCCCCTTCCACTAGTCCCCATGGTATAGCTGATTACCCAAACCACAATATGGGTGACAAGTAAATGTGATAAATAAACATACAAAAAATAATGCTTCATGTGGATAGTAGACTACTTCAGTTTGGCAAGATTCTGTCTGTAGGTGTAGAACATTAAATACATTTGCTCCAGAGAATCACTGTGCCTTTTGTGGGTTTTGGACCCTGACATCCTATGTCTAAAAACATCCCTTTGTACTTCCTCTCATTCCCTTCTCGTAATTAATTGTGTTTAGCTCAAGAATGTTATCTTTTCATTTTACAAGTGTTCTGCTAAAGCCAGCAGGGAGCCTATGATAGATGAGCTGGTACTATCTCGCACAAACTTTTGATAACCACTGAGCAAGAAGGATCACCCGTAAATGTGCTTAATTGGAAGTATGAATAATTGCAAGAAACTTTTTCATAGGGGTAAGCTTCAGTATAGGCCACTTTAGTAATGGTGCAATGCATTACCCAGAGTAAAAAGCCTACTGTTTTTACCTACCAAAGAAATCCAAAGTTCCATTCCATTCCATTCCGTTCCGTTCCATTTTATTCAATTCTGTTCCATTCCATTTTCCATTTATATTTCATTTTACACTCCATTTTACACTCCATTCCATTCTATATTCCACTCATTCCATTCCATTCTGTATTCCACTCCATTCCATTATTTCATTCAGTTCTGTCTTCAATTCCATTCTATACTCCATTTTATTCCATTCTATAGTCCATTCCATTCAAAAGGCCATCCCATCCCATCCCTCTTGCCTCTGTGTCATGCTTTGCTAGTGAAGTTCCTTTGTGTCACTTTGCTCAATAATCCTTATCGGTTTGTATTTGTAAGGACCCACTTATTTATTTATTTATTTATTTATGAGACTTATATACTGCTTTAAGTGCAAGCACTCTCTAAGCGGTGTACACCAGTAAGCAATGTATATATATATATATTTACATTGCCCCCAACAATCTGGGTCCTCATTTTACCTACCCCGGAAGGATGGAAGGCGGAGTCAACCTTGAGCCGGTAAGATTTGAACCGCTGACCTGCTGAACACAGTCAGCTAAAGTGGCCTGCAGTACTGCACTCTAACTGCTGCGCCACCTCAGCTCTTCAAAACCTCTTCCCAAAAAAGCAGAACTCTTGGAGCAGATTCATCCCAAAAGGAACTTTTATTAGGAGAAGTTGACAGCAGGCATAGAAAGCAAGATCTGAGGGTTTCCCGCTCAAATCAGTAGGTTAAAGGAGCAAAAAGCAAACCTCACCCCAACATTTCATCCGGTTAATTCAAATAGGCCAATCCCCAGGTGTTACGTCTGCTGTGGGAAGGAGGCTGATAAGACTCTGTTCCCAAGGCTGTGAAAATGTTGTTGGGTTTCAGCATCTTCTCTTCCTCAGCCAGAGATAAGCCAGATGGCCAGAGGCACATTCCTTTCTCATCCCAGGTTGGCATCAAGGGGAGAATAGTTCAAAGAGCAAGCAGATAGAGGAAGTGGAGAGGATACATTGCAGCAGTCAAGAGAAAGGGCAATACACACACAATTCCCCGAAGACCTCCCCCTCCCCCCAGGAGTATGGCAGAACCCATAGAAGGGAAAAGAAAAAGGTCCCCCACCAAATAAATGCGTTCTGACAGTATTCATTTGAGACATCAATGAAAGCAACAAGGAATTGGAGTCTGTTTTCCACCCAGTCTATGCTACATGTTTCTAAGAGAACATTGACACGAGGTTTTAGAAAGTCCTTCAGAATGGTATCAATGCTTGTTCCATTTATACCAATGGAGCCCGCCTTTTCCCTTGGAACCGTTCACCGTCTTTCAGATGAGGGAGCAACCCACATTTTAAGGGGGTGCAAAATACAGCCGCTGATGAGAGATGAGCTTTTGGGGTTGACCCATCATCATCATCCATTTCATTAAGAAAGAGCCTGTTTGGTCTAGTGCAGGGGTCTTCAAACTTGGCCACTTTAAGACTTGTGGACTTCAACTCCCAGAATACCTTAGCCACCCAGGGCTGGCTGAGGAATTTTGGGAGTTGAAGTCCATAAGTCTTAAAGTGGCCAAGTTTGAAGACCCCTAGTCTAGTGGTTAAGGCACCAGGCTAGAAAGCAGGAGACTCTGAGTTCTAGTGCCATCTTAGGTATGAGAGCTGGGTGGGTGACTTTGGGCCAGTCATTCTCTCTCAGACCACCTCACCTCATAGGGTTGTTATTGTGGGCAAAATTGAAGGGAAGAATGTGGTGTTCACCGCCTTGAGTTATTTGTAAGAATAATTAAAGGTGGGATATAAACACACAAAATGAAGTTAAACATTAAACAGAATTAAATAACATCACACCATTTTAAAGAAGCTGCTCACAATGTCTGTGGAGATTCTGAGTCATCCAGGTCATAGTTCTCCCAAAAGTGCTTTTTTCATGATGACAAGATCAGGACAAGATTCAGTAGTCCATCTGCATTTAAAAGACAAGGGCCACTCTGACTGATCTTGTCAGGCTCGGAAGATATACAGGATTGGGCTAGTTAGTTCTCAAATGCAGTGAGCCATGTGCAGATCTGTACATTGGAGAAATAAAACAACCACTTCACAAACAACCACTTCACTTCACGTGAAGTATTAATACCACTCTACAATGCCTTGGTAAGGCCACACTTGGAATACTGCATCCAGTTTTGGTCACCATGATGTAAAAAAGATGTTGAGACTCTAGAAAGAGTACAGAGAAGAGCAACAAAGATGATTAGGGGACTGGAGGCTAAAACATATAAGGAACGGTTGCTGGAATCGGGTGTGTTAGTTTAATGAAGAGAAGGACGAGGGGGGACATGATAGCAGTTCCAGTATCTCAGGGGCTGCCCCAAAGAAGAGGGAGTCAAGCTATTCTCCAAAGCACCTGAAGGCAGGACAAGAAGCAATGGGTGGAAACTAATCAAGGAGAGAAGCAACCTAGAACTAAGGAGAAACTTCCTGACAGTGAGAACAATTAATCAGTGGAACAACCTGTCTCCAGAAGCAGTAAATGCTCCAAACACTGGAAGTTTTTAAGAAGAGACTGGACAGCCACTTGTCCGAAATGGTGTAGGGTTTCCTGCCCGAGCAGGGGGTTGGACTAGATGACCTCCAAGGTCCCTTCCAACTTTACTACTATTACTATTACATATGGCACAACATAGGAGAATTAACCTATCAGGACAAGATTGGCCAGTCTATCTGCATTTAAAAGACAAAGCTCACTCTTTCGAAGATAGCAAAGACCACATTTTGGGCGGAGAGGACAGCTGGTTTGAAAGAGGGGCCAAACAGCTGGAAATGTAAACAAAGAGTAGATACTTACTATCATATCTGGTGGACATGCCCTAAAGCAAAAATGTTTTGGGTTAAGATGCATATATGGTTGGAAAAAATGATTAAAAAACAGATAGAATTCAAACCAGAACTGTTTTTGTTAGGAATATTAGGACTTAATCATGAGAAGGAGAATGAATATTTAATATTGCATGTATTGACAGCAGCGAGAATAGTATTTGCCCAATATTGGAAAAATGAAAACTTACCAAGTAAAGAGGTTTTAATTAAGAAAATCTTAGAATGTGCAGAAATGGATAGATTGACTTTAAAGATTAAAGAAAAAGAAGATTCAGTTTACTTTAGAACATGGGACAACTTTTACCAATGGTTAGGAAAACGAACTAGTGAGAAATGAATGTGATATGCTAGTTTGAATACATACTAGTAAGAAGAATGATATGCATTGATTAATTGATATTGTTTATGATTATTGTTTATTATACTTACTACAGTTATCTATTATTATATCAACTATTGTTAGCTGAACATATGTACTTGGACAATAGTCTGTTTGCTAAATATTGAAAGTGTTATTGGGGGATAACCCCAATCCTGATCCCAACCCCACCCTAAGCCTTAATCCCTATCCCAACCCCATTTTATCCCTAACCCTATAAAATTCAATAAATCTTTTTAAAAAAAGAAAAAAAAGAAAGAGGGGTCAAAGAGACCATCTATTGTCAAAATTGAACAGCCCTCTCTCGACAGAGGGGAAAAGATACGGCATCATCTATCTCCAGTCTACAACACAGTCCTTTCAACAATTCCAAGAAGACTCCACACCCATTTGCACCAGTCACAGTGGTGGGATTCAGCCAGTTCGTACCAGTTCGGTACAACCAATAGCTAATTTTTTGTTGCCCGGGTCCAGAATGGACTTCCGGAAGTGGCATCCACACAGAGAACCGGTTGTTTACATATTTGAATCTCACACTGACCACTCAGATGACCTTGAAGACACGAATAAACCTCCAAGTGGCCTCCATGACTCTCTAAGAACGCAAATGACCAGCTGTCTGCAAGGAGTATAAATCTTTCCATTCCCCATCATCCAGTCAGAGCTGAAGGAGCTTCTTGGATGAGAAGCGACACGTCTTCAAAGATAAACAAGAAAATCCAGTTGCCTTGTGAAAAAGTACCTTTGGAAAAATCTGCTCACAAGAACCCTAAATTTGCCATAAATGGAGAAGTCCCCCCTCCCCTAATCAAAATGCAGAATGGCTCAAACCAATACTCCTTCACACCTTCAAGTTTTAAAAATTTGCTTAGGTGCCTGTCTTTTTTTTCCCCTTGCACAAAACCTGAGCAACAGCTGAAGGTAAGAAATCAAAACAAACATTTGGTTTCCTTTCCTTTAAGGCAGTTTATCAGACTGCTGTGATGCTGATTCAGCTCTTGGGCTGGGGGCACCTGAGAAAAACACATAGAACAGGAGGCTCGGTGGCGTCACATTGCCTTCCTTTCATTTATCATCTCAAGCTGTGCTGTTTTGATGGGTTTTCAGTTGCAGGGCTAGGAGAGGAGATGGAGAGATAATGAAATACTGAAAGCATCAAACAACAGGGGTGTCTGTAATGCTAATGGGCATCTTTCCTTCGTTTATAAACTCTGGCTGTGCTGCTTACACAGCCTTTTTTGAAGAAAGAAAGAAAGAAAGAGAAAGAAAAAGAAAGAAAGAAAGAGAAAGAAAAAGAAAGAAAGAAAGAAAGAAAGAAAGAAAGAAAGAAAGAAAGAAAAGAAATAATGTACCAAAATGCAAGAATATTGAAAAGAAGAAAGAAATTAGCAGAGGTAGGCAATTTAAAATCCTCCAGAAACTTGGTGTAGCAATTCTCACATGTCTCTGAAGTTGGTCTTACATGTGGAAAAGTCCACATGTATAAAGTCCAGATGTTCATGTTCAGTTCATGCCCTGGTCACCTCACAATTATTATTTATTAAATTGGTTTGCCACCCATTTCACCTTGAGGTGACCCTGGATTCAGTGGTGGGATTCAAATATGTGAACAACCAGTTCTCTGTGTGGATGCCACTTCCAGAAGTCCATTCTGGGCCTGGGCAACAAAAAATTAACTACCGGTTAAAATAAACAGAAAGAGCTATCTACTTATGTTGCCACTTTGGGATTCATTTGAAGTATGAGAAGTTACAAACTCTTTAGTATAGAGCAGGGGTCTTCAAACTTGGCCCTTTGATGACTTGTGGACTTCAACTCTCAGAATTCCTCAGCCAGGCACGTCTGGCTGAGGAATTCTGGGAGTTGAAGTCCACAGGTCATCAAAGGGTCATAGTTCCCTCATGCTGGCTGAGGAATTCTGGGAGTTGAAGTCCACAAGTCATAAATGGGCCAAGTTTGAAGACTCCAGGTATAGAGTGTGAAGGAGTATCCTTTCTGCCTTGTAGAAGTCCTAACTTCTGAAAAAAAAAAAGTATTCATCCACCACCTAATTAAAAAAGAAAAAAAAATAGAACTTCTCTTGGTTCAATTTGTCTCCCCCCAACTCATATTGCTTTCTATCAAAATGAATTAAAAAAAAGATCCCAGTAAAAATAAATCAGTGTTACTAACATTGCAATGTTAGTTGCTGAAGAGAGCCTTTAATTGGAGTGGCATCTGTTGTGAGACATGTTCTGCCAAGTAGAGTCTTCTTTAAATTCCTGATTTGGATTAGCAACAGGTTTCTTTTAAAGAGTAGAAGCCACAAGGATATATGACATGCCCCCCCCCCCTTTAACTTGATCTTAACCATTTTGGGAGACTTAATTGACAAAATGGAAATAGAGGGAAAGTTGGGAGGACATGACCATGAAATGTTGAAATTAATAGGGAGAGAAACTGAAGTGTTGCCTAGTCAAAATAACCATTCGTGTTCATGGTTTAATAATGCACCAGCATTGGTGGCATAAAGAGGTCTCCAAAATATGTTTGGTTGAGCAATAACATGTTCTTAAAAAAATGAAATAAAGAGAATTACCAGCAGTGTGCAGCAGCAAACAAAAAAGCTAATACAATCCTGGGTTGTATAAACAGAGGTATAGAATCAAAATCAATTATTATTGCTTTATAAAACCCTAGTAAGACCACACCTAGAATACTACAGCCAATTTTGGTCACCATACTACCAAAATGATGTTGAGAGTTTGGAAAAAATTCAGAGAAGAGCAACTAAGATGATCAAAGGCCTGGAGACTAAAACATATGAAGAATGGCTGCGGGACTTGGGTTTGGCTAGTCTGAAGAAAAGAAGAAATAGGGGAGACATGATAGCAGTGTTCCAGTATCTGAAGGGCTGCCACAAGGCAGAGGGGGCCAGGTTGTTCATCAAAGCACCAGAGGGAAGGACGAGAAACAATGGTTGGAAACTGATCAAAGAGAGAAGCAACCTGGAATTAAGAAGAAACTTCCTGACAGTGAGGACAATCAACCAGTGGAACAGCTTGCCTCCAGAAATCATGGGCGCTCCATCACTGGAGATTTTTAAGAAGAGACTAGACAGTCACTTGTCTGAGATGGTATAGGTCAGACATGTCAAACTCGCGACGTCACGTGACATCGCGTAATGTATCGGGACGGTTTTGCCATTGCCGGCATTGGGGTAGACGTTGCTTCCGGATGATGCGTCTGGCCCGCGGGCCGGCAGTTTGACACCCCTGGTATAGGTTCTCCTGCTTGAGCAGGGGACTGGACTAGAAGACCTCCAAGGTCCCTTCCAGCTCTATTCTATTCTATTCTATTCTATTCTATTCTATTCTATTCTATTCTATTCTATTCTATTCTATTCTAGTTTTCTTGACAGAAATCACTGGGTTCACCTACCACAGAAAGTGATGCTGTGTTTTCTTCCCTTTTGGTTAGTGTGTGGGTAACAGAAAGACTACGCAAGACAACTGCATTGGTGAGAAGGTTGAGGCGACGTGTTTCACTCTTCTCTCTGCTTTCATCTACGAAACAGCTCCACTTCTGCTTTTGTGCTCTTTGGGGCTGAGGATTCATCAAATCTTCTTTGCCCTTCCTTGTTCCCCAGCTTTCTTCCTATAACTCTCCTGCCTGTGCACTTAGGATTGTGAATTCTTTCCTTTAGAAGTGCTTTGCCAAAGCCAGCCACCTGGTAGGAAGAATTTGATGGATGAACCGGTAGTGCCTTGCACAAACCTTTGATAACAACTGGGTTAGGAGTATTAAAGTCTTCCTTTTTTTGGATCTGGAAAAGAACAGCGTACAGAGGTCAGGCACCACTTCTGAGATAAATCCCTGGGAAAGTGCTAGGAGCCAACTGGAATAACTTGAGAACATCTTCAGTATATTATGAAGGGGAATATTTGTAGGCCAGGGTTAAAATGAGGGGTCCTTGGTGCTCTCTGAGCTTGGTTATTTTCTTGCAGACATTACCAAAACGAGGTAACTTCATCAGCGCATCGTCATTATCATCATAAAGTTGGAAGGGACTTTGGAGGTCATCTAGTCCATTGCAAGAAAGCAACCAAGCTAATAACAGCAGCAAGATTACTGGTGGGTCAATATTGGAAGAAAGACTCTCTGCCTTCTTTAGAAGAATGGGTATTTAAGGTTTCTAATTTAGCAGAAATGGCTAAGATTTCTGCTTATTTAAAGGACCATTCACAAGAGAGATATGTTATTGTATGGAGAAGATGGATAGAATATGTTCAGAAGAAATATGGAGCTACAAAGTTTCATTTATTTGATGAGTAATGGATTTGTTTATAAAATTATGATGTTAAAGTTTGAAGGGAGTTAAGGGTTAGTATGATTTTGGTTATTGTATAATTAGTAAAGTTAAGTAGATTATGTTTAATAAGTTTGTATAACGCTGTACTTGGCTCTGGGAAGTCGGGGTGGGGGGAGGGGGTGGGGGGAGGGTGGGGGGAGGATGAGTTGGTGATTAAATAGCTCAGATAAATAGAAATGGTTTTTATTGTATATAATATTGATAAATTTATTTTATGCTTTATCTGAAATATTTTTTATGATGTAATGGAAAACTGAAAATAATAAAAAAAAATTTGCACAAAAAAAGCTCAGAGAGCACCAAGGATTCCTCATCTGTAGCACTTAGTTGATTGAAGGGGTCACAACTTCCGCAGGGGTTTTGTCCTCTGTTGAAGGTAGCCATTTTTTTTCTTTTTGCTTTATTGCCTTGCTTTGGAATACCTTTCGTCTTGTTCTGTACTTTGTAATTCAAGCTACTCTTCTGGTTTAGCTGGGCTGAAAAAGTCTTTTTGTGGTGTATCTCATTTATGTGCATGCTGCATTCGGATTGATTGACTTTCTGCCTACTTGTTGTTGTTGTTGTTAATTGCAAAATCGTGTCCGACCCATCGCGACCCCATAGACAATGTTCCTCCAGGTCTTCCTGTCCTCTACCATTTTTTGGAGTCCATTTAAGTTCACACCTACTGCTTCAGTGACTCCATCCAGCCATCTCATTCTCTGTCGTCCCCTTCTTCTATTGCCCTCAATCTTTCCCAGCATTAGGCCCTTCTCCAGTGAGTCCTTCCTTCTCATTAGATGGCCAAAATATTTGAGTTTCAACTTCAGGATCTGGTCTTCTAAAGAGCAGTCGGGGTTGATCTCTTCTAGGACTGACCGGTTTGAATGCCTTGCAGTCCAAGGGACTTGCAGGAGTCTTCTCCAGCACCATAGTTCAAAGGCCTCAATTCTTTGGCGCTCAGCCTTTCTTATGGTCCAACTTTCATAGCCATACATTGCAACTGGGAAAACTATGGCCTTGACTATACGCACTTTTGTTGGCAGGGTGATGTCTCTGATTTTTAGTATGCTGTCTAGATTTGCCATAGCTTTCCTGCCCAGGAGCAAGCGTCTTTTAATTTCTTGGCTGCAGTCCCCATCTGCCTACTTAGCTATGACAAAACTCAGGCCTCTTAAGCCAACAGCTCTAGTGGAGGTGTGGTTTATTCAGTAGACCCTGAATTATCTAGTGCAGGGGGGTCAAATGGCAGGCCCGTGGGCCAGATGCATCACCCACCCCAGCTCCAGCAAGGGGAAAAATGTTGGATACATCACGCCACGCCATGTGTCATGCCTCCGTGGAAGCCTGAATCTGTGGAGGAAAATGAGCTGGAATGGGACCCTATGGAGGCGGAGGGAGAGGTGTCTGCGGCCTCAGAGGAATGTGGGGAAGAGCAGGCCAAGGCAGGCCAGGGCCCTTCAGGAGTGGGACAGGAGGAACAGGAGAGACAGGTGCTAAGCAAGGGCCACTCCCTCCTGATCCTAGAGCATGGAGAATGGAGAGGAGGGAATAACGCAGGCAGGCTCAACTACTTGGGAGGAGAGCATCTCACCCCTCTCCACAAGGCACACCTGGAGACTGAGATTTAAGGAGATGCTGTGGGCGGAAGCATTTATCGGGAACAAATGCTGATTCCTTGGAGTTTTGTGTGTGTTGTTGCTGATCTCTTGTTCTATGACTTCTGCTTGGAAACCTGGACACTCTGACTGTTGGACTGGCTGACAACGTTGCTTGGATGTTTAAAGAACTCAGACTGTATTTTGGCTCCCCTACTGAAACTTCTCAGGCAAGCGTGTATTCACACATAGGTTTATGATGTTTGTGTCAATCTTTCTTATCTCCATGACCTTGAGTGGATTCTTCTCCTAGTCAGACTGTGTGTGAGGCTACTTGCAGCCAGAGGGGTGTGTGTCTTCCTGTGTTTGGAGGCTTGCCAGAAATGTGGGAGCATTTGGGGAAAATTTGGAGCAATTAAAGGGTGGTTTGAATTGCCAGCTGACTGCACTGCCTCAGTGCTGTGCCCTGGGTCATCACACCAAGTGATGTGGCGGGTTTGATACCCCTGATTTAGTGGAAGCATGGCCAATATCAACACAAACCTATTTTAGGAGAAAAAGGAGTCCTTGTGGATTTTACTCCACTAGTCATTGCTGACTATAGGGAGCAGTGCTCATCTTCACTGCCCGAAGATATTTCTGCAGTCATGTTGCCAGGATGATGTTACAAAGTGCTGTTACCTTCCCACCAAAGTGGTACCTATTTATCTACTCGCATTTGCATGCTTTTGAACTGCTGGTTGGCAGGAGCTGAGGCGAGGATGGGAGCTCACCCCATTGCCTGGTACTTGGGTCTCAAACCTGGGCTGCTGGCTTTCCAGCTGACAAGCTGAGCGTCTTAACCACTGAGCTACCGTGCTGCCCCATTTTAGGTCAAAGGTCACAGCTTATTCAAATAGCCACAGTAAAATGGAGTAAAGGTGGTTCCCTCAGTAACACTTTTCAGTAAGTTTTGATGTAAAAAAGAGGTTGAGACTCTAGAAAGAGTACAGAGAAGAGCAACAAAGATGATCAGGGGACTGGAGGCTCAAACATATAAGGAACGGCTGCTGGAATTGGGTATGTCTAGTTTAATGAAGAGAAGGACGAGGGGGGACATGATAGCAGCGTTCCAGTATCTCAAGGGCTGCCTCACAAAGAAGAGGGCATCAAGCTATTCTCCAAAGCGCCTGAAGGTAGGACAAGAAGCAACGGGTGGAAACTAATCAAGGAGAGAAGCAACCTAGAACTAAGGAGAAACTTCCAGACAGTTAGAACAATTCACCAGTGGAACAACCTGCCTCCAGAAGCTGTGAATGCTTCAACACTGGAAGTTTTTAAGAAGAGATTGGACAGACATTTGTCTGAAATGGTATAGGATTTCCTGCTTGAGCAGGGGGTTGGACTAGATGACTTCCAAGGTCCCTTCCAACTTTATTATTATTATTATTATTATCGATCATCGCACAGTCAGCCAGATGTTCAGACTGGATTTGGCATTTTGTCTACCTATCGAGTCCTTACCCAGGACCTGGGATAGGCAGATGTGATGTTTGATGGTATTACAGATATCGTCGCAGGATGGAAGCAGTTCCTAATAATGCCGCCTTTTGCAATTGACTAATAGCGAATTTGTCAATGCCAATGGTGTTCAAGTGGTGCTCCAGTTGTTTTGGGATTGCGCCCAAGGAGCCTATGACTATTGGTACTACCCTTGCTTGCTTTTGCCACAGTCTTTCTATTTCTATTTGTAGGTCTTTGTATTTTGTTATCTTCTCCAGTTCTTTCTCTTCTATTTTGCTATCTCCAGGCACTGCCACATCCACTATCCAGACTTTTTTGTCTTCTTATCGACAATTGTTAAGTCTGGGGTGTTATGTTGCAGGTGCTTGTCTGTTTGAATTCTGAAGTCCCAGAGCAGTTTAATTTTATCATTTTCTATGACTTTCTCTATTTTATGATCCCACAAGTTTTTGCTTACAGGCAAATGATATTTTTTTGCAGATCTTCCAATGCACCATTGTTGCTACTTTGTCATGCCGCTGCTTGTAATCAGTCTGTGCAATCTTCTTGCAACAGCTTACCCAGTGGTCCACTGTTTCTTCAGCTTCTGTGCATAGGCGGCACTTACTGTCTGTTGCTGTCTTCTCAATTTTGACTTTGTATGCATTTGTCCTTAAGGCTTGGTCTTGTGCAGCCAGAATTAATCCCTCGGTCTCTTTCTTCAATTTTCCTGCTCTTAGCCATTGCCCGGTTTTATTATTATCTGCTTTCCCAGCTATTTTTTTAATGTATTGGCCATGTAGTGCTTTGTCTTCCCATGCCTCTATTCTGTTCTTCATTTGGTCTTTCTTGAAGGCCAGTTTGGTCTCTCCAGTAGTTAGTACTCCTTCCTGATATACTAATTTCAGTGCATCTTCATCATTGTTCTTCAGATATTCTTCCAAAGCCATTTTTTCTTCTTCAACCATCTGATGTACTTGTAGCATTCCACGTCCACCTATTTGCCTTGGTAGATAAAGTCTATCAATGTCACTGCGTAGATGAAGGGCATGATTCATTGTCATTATTTTTCTGGTCTGCCTATCCATTGCTTTTAGTTCTGCTTGAGTCCAGTCCACTATTCCAGCTGTGTACCTAATGACTGGGACTGCCCAGGTGTTGATTGCCTTTATGGTATTTCCTCCATTGAGTTTGGACTTTAAGATCTTCTTCACTCTCTTGATGTATTCACCTCTACTCTTTTTCTTGACTTCAGTGTGCTTGATGTTGTCAGCTTGAAGGATACCCAAGTATTTGTAGTACTCTTCCTCATCCAGACTCTTAATGTTATTTTTGTGGGGCATCTTGATTCCTTCAGTTTTCATTATTTTTCCTTGTTTGATAGTAAGTGTGGCACATTTGTCCAAGCCAAATTCCATTACAATATCTTGGCTATATATTATTATTATTATTGTTATTATTATTATTATTATTATTATATTACTACTACTACAGTACTACTTCAATGAGTAGGAGAACATGCGTGAATGAAGAAGAGCATCTCTGCACCACACCATTATCCCAAAATGTATTTGTTTGTCTCATAATTAAAGAATTTATATCTCCATCCAATTCAAACAATTCAACACGGAGAACGGGGTCAAGCTACCTCGTCAACATGTAGAGGCTGACATTGCAGTCCCTCACAAAGACAGCAGACAACCACATGATGTTTGTAATTGGGTAACTGGGTATTATTTAAATTTAATAAATTTAAATAATACTAATATATTCTGTTACTACTTTCTACCATGACAAGGGGGTAGATGGTACTCAATTTATACTTCACTGAGCAGTAAGATGTCTGCAGCTGGTCTTGGTGCTCTGGATTAGATGTCTTTCAAGCCGGAGAAGGCAGGGGAAAAAAAAAAACCAGCCGTTTCTAAACAACATTCTTGTGAATCAGTTGGAAATCTTTGTAAGCAAAAGGCCATCTTACAGAGTGTCATTATACCACAGGTTAATTACTGTGGGGCCAGGGCCAAATGAACAGAGCAGTAGGACCTAATTACCTATAGAAAAGCATTGTTTACAGTTGTGCAGTATAGAATCTTTGGCCACTGAATTAAAAAGAACAAACAAATCCCTAAGCAGAAATTAAAAAAAAAAAGGATACACACTTTATGTGTACATCTTCATCTTCCTGCTGGTTGCTATAGTAATGTACAAAAAAAGAAAGAAAGAGAAAAGATGATTAAGCTCTTAAAGAAAGCTTGGCTAGCCAAAGGTCTTGTGGTGGTGTCATTGCAATTGATTGGATCAATTCTGGAACAACTTTGCTGTTGTTTATCATCCCTTTTTGGTTGGATCAAAAAGACTTTATGGACATTTGGGTCCATCCTACTTGCTTTTTTTTGCTATTAAAAAAAAATATCATGAATTGACAGTTAGTTGGACATCATGAGATTGCATGAGAGAGAAGAACTTCCTTCAGTTGTGGCTGCTCCATCAATGGAGGCTTTCAAAATGAGACTGGATAACCATTTGACTGAAATGGTGTAGGGCAGGGGTAGGCAACCTTGGTTCTTTTATGACTCGTGGACTTCAACTCCCAGGATTCCTGAGCCAGCCATGCTGAGGGGAAAGGGAGAGGTTTCCAAGCTGAGCCATTGCTGGCTCAGGAATTCTGGGAGTTGAAGTCCACGAGTCATAAAAGAGCCAAGGTTGCATATCCCTGGTTTGGGCAATAAACAGATTGTTTATTATATAGAACAATGGAAATGGATTGAAAAAGCAACTTGGGGGGGGGAACCCTGAATATTGATTGAAGTGTGTCTGGAAACCATATGAGGAGAATATGAAAATTGAAATCTTTGATTTTTTGTAGTCTCTGTCAAGCATACCCTCTTTTTTCTAAGTGATGGTTTTATTAGAGTATCACTGGCTCCAATCCTGGATTTATGTTGTAAGTTGAGGACTAGCTGTATATTCCTACATCCTATGGCAGGGCAGGCAACCTTGTCTCTTTTATGACTCGTGGACTTCAACTCCCAGAATTCCTGAGCCAGCATGGCTCAGCTTGGAAACCTCTCCCTTTTCCCTCAGCATGGCTGGCTCAGGAATTCTGGGAGTTGAAGTCCACGAGTCATAAAAGAGCCAAGGTTGCCTACCCCTGGTATAGGATCTCCTGCTTGAGCAGGGGGTTGTGCTAGAAGACCTCCAAGGTCCCTTGTCCAACTCTATTATTCTATGTTCTAGGAAGGGAGGGAGGGAGGGAGGGAGGGAGGGAAAGAGGAAAGAAAGGAAGGGAGGGAGGGAGGATGAAAGGAAAGGAAGGAAGGAAGGAAGGAAGGAGGGAGGGAAGGAAAGGAAAGAAGGAAGGAAATAACAATAACAATAATAATAAGTAGTGCCTTGGCTGCAATCCCAAAACAACTGGAGCACCACTTGAACACCATTGGCATTGACAAATTCGTCATTAGTCAATTGCAAAAGGCGGCCTTACTAGGAACTGCTTCCATCCTGCGACGATATCTGTAATACCATCACACATCTGCCTATCCCAGGTCCTTAGGAAGACAAAAATGTCAAATCCAGTCTGAACATCTGGCTGATTGTGCAATGATCATCATCATCAACAACAACAACAACAATAATAATAAAGTTGGAAGGGACCTTGGAGGTTGTCTAGTCCAAACCCCCTTCTCAGACAGGAAACCCTATACCCTTTCAGACAAAAGGTTGTCCAGTCTCTTCTTAAAAACTTCCAGTGTTGGAGCATTCACAGCTTCTGGAGGCAGGTTGCTCCATTGTTCTGTCAGAAAGTTTCTCCTTAATTCTAGGTTGCTTCCCTCTTTGGTTACCTCAAAGGTACTACACTACACTTCAGCGGCCTAAAAATCTAAAATCTAAAAATCTCCAGCATTTTTGGGGAAGCCAACTTTAGCTGCGGTAGCATAAATTGAGCTGTGGTTGCTTGCCAAAATAATACCTCCTTATGTCTGGAGGATGGCCAGCAGGGCTGGTAAAGGAAAGGCTTGCGAGAAAACATCTTAAATGAGAACTGAATCCTCTAACAAAGAGCTGCTTGCTCAGATGATTTGGTCACGTCGCTCCCAGCAATCAATGAGCGTTTCAGGAAGCACCGGGAGATTAACATTAAAGCACTTCTGCATATTTGCCTACAAAGCAGCTGGCTTTGGAGTTCACACAATTTTGTGACAATCAATGTGTTTCAGCAAGAGTAAGAGGCTTAGTGTAAAGAACTTTTTAAGTATATGCCTCTCAAGAGCTTGGCTCTGAGCGCCCAGCCTTGCAGTATGCTGAGTGAGCATGGATTGGATGTCATTTTACATTCCAGGCTGCGCAAGGACTTTTGGAGGAAACGCTCCTGATCTATAAGTCAAAAAGATATTGTGTGCCAGACAGATTTGCATGTTTAGAAACGGCAGCCATATTATTCCTTCCTAATAATCACACCTGCAGATACACAGGTTTCCATCAATGGTATCTTTCCAGACAGTGGTGTAAACTCTGTATTTGTATGGGATGAGTCCCACCAATAATCGCCCGTGAGTTTATTTCTTCAGTTTGTTTAGTCAGAAAGAGAAATATGCTGTGAACCCCACATAGGAGACAGGAAGGGCACCTGGCTAGTAAATGCTCAGTTCCATTCAGTCCAACGCTACCTCGAATTGAGAGATTACAAGGTCATAAAAAGAAAAAAAGTTTGTTTAGCCACCCACCTCAGGCATGTGATGAACAATCATCACGGCGATTGATGATTGTTGATTGATGATTAATGATTTAATGTTGATTAATGATCGACGATTAATGATGTTATGATTGTTCTTCGTGGCAAGCAGTCATAAAATCAGTAAACCAATTTAAAATACACTAGAAAAGGAAAAGTAAACACATACAATTACACACACACACAGAGAGAGAGCAGCGGGCATGCACGTTCTCCACTCTTGTGAATGGAGCTTCATGTGTGAGCAAAGAGTGCTTGTGTTCGCATCCAAAGCTCCACTTGCTTGAGCAACGGGCACTTGTGCTCATGCGCAAAGCTTCACACATGTGAACAGAGAGTACTCAGGGCCATGTTCCATTCATGTGAATGGAGCTTCGTGTGCAAAGTCCAGGGCCCACCACTTGCACAGCCCGGTTTTGCATACAATTACTCTCTCTCTCCCTCTCCCTCTCCCTCTCCCTCTCCCTCTCCCTCCCTCTCTCTCTCTCTCTCTCTCTCTCTCTCTCTCTCACACACACACACACACACACATATACACAGAGCAGGGGGCATGCACATCCTCCACTCTTGTGAACGGACCTTCACGTATGAGCAAAGGGTGCTTGTGTTCGGGCGCAAAGCTCCATTTATACGAGCAACTGGCACTTGTGCTCATGTGCAAAGATCCACTTGTGTGAACGGAGAGTGCTCGCGGCCAAGGCCCAATTCACACGAATGGAGCTTCGTGTGCAAGACCATAGGCCCACCACTTATGCAGCCTGGTTTTGAACAGATCATGGCCTGGGAGTTGGGGACTTCTGAGCTAAAGAAATAAATATATCTAGGCTTCTATATGTAATATTATATCTAGCATTCGAGATATATTTATTTGTTTATTTAATGTATTTGCTGCCCATCTCCTTGATAATGCAAGGCAACGCTACCATAGGTGGCTTATAGATCAGGGGTTCCCAATTCTCAGGCTGTGGCCAGTTCAAAATTGGGCTGTGCAATCGGTGGGCCCTTGATTTTGCACGTGAAGCTCCATTCACATGAATGGAGCATGGCCCTGAGCACTCTCTGTTCACACGTGTGGAGCTTTGCAGGTGAGCACAAGCACCCGTTGCTCGTGCAAGTGGAGCTTTGCATGCGAGAACAAGCACAATCGTCAATCAACAATCTTCAGCTCATGTGAGTGGAGCTTTGTGTGCAAAGGCAAGGCCTCTTTGCTCATGTGTGAAGCTCCATTTGCGAGAGTGGAGGGCACGGGTGCCCTCAAATAATGGAGCTGTGTGTGTGCTTGCACCAGACACACACTCCCCCCCCCCACATGACAAAAAACAGCACTAAGGAGATGGATTGTATAGGGACAAAGTCTTCTTACCCTGATAACCATCTCCAGCAGTGAGTTCCCCTTTTGAAGTCAACAAGTTTGCCATGCTAGTGAGCACAGGCATTACATTTTCTTATTTTTGTGACAGAAAGGATGTGTATTCATAAATGGGCTAGGAACAGTGTTCTTCAACCTGTACAACTTTCAGATGTACGGACTTCAGCTCCCAGAATTCCCCCTGCCAGCCCTGGGGAATTCTGGGAGTTGAGGTCCACCCAGATTGTGAAACACTGGGCTAGAGCATTTGGATCAATGGTCAGTAGCCAGCTATGATTGGCTGCTTATTCCCTCTTTTTAGTTTTTAGACAGAAAGGGTAAACATTGATTGGCTGCAAGTTCAGTATATTCACAAGCATGCAAATATTCTATGCTCTGAGTTCCTTGAGATGTGAAAATGGTAAAAATATATTGGAACAATTTTAAACTGGAACATGAAAAGTTGGATAGCTGAAGGCCCCCACATTTTACATTTGTGTACCAAGAGTAATCTCACCAATGCTGAAAAAAAAAGAGCAGAATTTATAGCAAAATTACCTGTATATAGTATTATCTATCTCGTTGGGCTGAATTTTTTTTTTTTTAAAAAAAAGTTTGGTGAAGTTGGATTAAAAAAAATAGTTTTCAAATTAGAAGCCGTCAACATTCCTTTTTCATTTATTCAAGCTTCACATTTACAGTTAATCATGCAGATTTTTTTTAAAAAAGTGGAACAGTTTTTCTCAAAAAAATAACATGCTTGAGAAATTTATCTTCTGTCAGAGTAAAATAGCACAACCTTAGTTTTTTTTTCCCCATATTTGTCTTTAATCGCAATGAGAAATTTAACAATTCCAAGCTGGCATTGACTATCAAATAATTGTATGCCCAAGTATCGAATATGAAGTAGCATTTGATGATCTCACATCAAAATTATTTTGCAATTTACCGTTTACTGATACATTGCTTTACAAGCTGGCCCATAATTCCTGGCTCTTCTGGCCAATAGATGGAGCCTGAGAACTTTGAAGGAAAGAGACTGCAGAAATTAATGCAAAAGGCAGCTTCATAAAATGATAGAATATCAGAAAGTATGTTTGTAGCTGTAATGAATATTTCACAATGGGCCGTGATGAGTCACACATGCTTGTGCCATTTTAGAGAGAAAGAGGTGATTCTTTTTTTCCCATCCCATTTTCAAATTGAAATATACTCTATTTCTCATTACTAGTCTCAGGGCTAACATTGGAGACCTACAATAATGGTAATAAAGTTGGGAGGGTCCACTTGGAGGCTTATTATTTATGTTTATTATTATTACATCAGGCTTGCCCTCTTCCTAGATTAGAGGCTTCACGATTTTCTCCCTTTTGGGGGTGAAACTCAGCCCAGCCTAAATGTTCAGACGGATCGTTTGCTGCAGTATAGATATTAACCGACTCAGAAATGTCAAATCCATTCCATCGATCCTCTTCTATGAAGAAATGTCTCGTGTCTGTTTTTGCAGTCTTTTTTTTAACGTGCTCATTGTTAGCCTTTTAGCAAACGAAAGCTATTGTTGCTCATTCCCCCCCCCCCGCCCCCAAATTTAACTAAAATTAGAGAGCTACAGAGAAGGCTAAGCAAAGGGGAATAGTATTTTACTTGCAGGATAACAACAACAACAGACTTGGAAGGGATCTTGGAGGTCATCTAGTCCAACCCCCTGCACAAGCAGGAAACCCTATACCATTTCAGACAAATGGCTGTCCAGTCTCTTCTTAAAAGCTTCCAGTGTTGGAGCTTTCACCGCTTCCGGAGGCAGGTTGTTCCACTGGTTAATTGTTCTAACTGTCAGGAAGTTTCTCCTTAGTTCCAGGTTGCTTCTCTCTTTGGTTAGTTTCCATCCGTTGCTTCTTGTCCTGCCTTCAGGTGCTTTGGAGAATAGCTTGACTTCCTCTTCTTTGTGGCAACCCCTGAGAGATTGGAACACTGCTATCATGTCACCCCTTGTCCTTCTCTTCATTAGACTAGACATGCCCAATCCCAGCAACCATTTTATCCTCCAGTCCCCTAAACTCTAATGTCTCAGCTACCACAGTACTCAAAGATGGACCTCATATGGTCCACATAGTGTATGCCATTTGTGTCCTCTAAGACAGAGGTCCCCAGCCTTTTGGGCACCAGGGACTGGTTCCATGGAGAGAGGCTTTTGCATGGACTGGAGGGGGCATGGTTTTGTGTGCTGCCTGCATCTCACAGATGGGGATTTGCTTGTTTGTGCGGACTGGTTGCTGGCATGCTGCAGCCCAGTACTGGTCCACGGACTGGGGTTTGGGGACCCCTGCTCTAAAATAGCCAGAGATCATCTTGCTATATCTCAGTCCTGAAATTTTCTGAGGAACTTGATTTGCAGCTGAACTACAGCCACCCCAACATGCAAGACCTTGGAGAAGCCAAATGCTTCCATTTGCACTCTGAAACTCTCCTACCAAGTTCTCCAGATCACAAAGAAAGAGGCCTTGAACATCGGGGAAAGCCACGCCCATCACTAGGAGGCTTCCAGTCTGGACAAATGTTTAAATCCACTTAAAATATGGACCCAAATCCTCAGTCAAATAAACCCAAAAGACTTTTTCACATTTCTCAGGCTCTCAAAGGAATAGGAAAGCTATGGCAAATCTAAACAGCATATTAAAAAGCAGAGACATCACCCTGCCAACAAAAGTACGTATAGTCAAGGCCATGGTTTTCCCAGTTGCAATGTATGGCTGTGAAAGTTGGACCATAAGAAAGGCTGAGCGCCAAAGAATTGAGGCCTTTGAACTATGGTGCTGGAGAAGACTCCTGCGAATCCCTTGAACTGCAAGGTAATCAAACCAGTCAGTCCTAGAGGAGATCAACCCTGACTGCTCTTTAGAAGGCCAGATCCTGAAGTTAAATCTCAAGTACTTTGGCCACCTAATGAGAAGGAAGGACTCCCTGGAGAAGAGCCTAATGCTGGGAAAGATTGAGGGCAAGAGAAGAAGGGGATGACAGAGAAGGAGGTGGCTGGATGGAGTCACTGAAGTAGTAGGTGTGAACTTAAATGGACTCCAGAAGATGATAGAGGACAGGAAGGCCCATGGGGTTGCGATGGCTCGGACATGACTTCACAACTAACAACAACAACAACAACAACAAAGGAGTAGATATTACTTGCTTTGCATTCATGAGCTCTGCGAAGCCCAGCCTAACATAGCCATGGAAACCACATCAGTTATGCAATTTATACGTTGGAAACAAAACAAGTCAAAATGACATCCCCCTTTTTCTCTTGCTTTTTTTTTTTTTTTTTGATGGAATCGGTATATATGTCACAGGCAGATAGGAATCAATGAAATCTGGAAGCCAGGCTTGGTTAATGAGCCCAGCGTGTCCCGAAAGCTTAAACTGGCTGGGTTTTGCAAATGTGGCCCTATGAATTCCACGTTATTCTTTTTTTCTGCTTAACAGCTACATTATAAGAGAGAAGCTGTTGGCTCCTTTACAAATAGGGTAATTCTTGTTCTCATCCGGAAGCAGATTGTCTTTCTTTCTACAAGCCAACCTTATCACCACCTTTCTTTTGTCATGGGTGTACACGTGCAAAAGACAAGCAAACCTTTTCAAACTGGATTAAACCTTTCCTTTGTGATGGGGAATTAATGCTTTCCGATGAACTGTTCTTTTAAAACAAATGTGTATGCTCTTGACTCTGCCTGCTTACTGTATTCAAATTAAAGATCTCGTCAACAAAGGCAGTAGAAGGAGGGGAAAAAGCTTTAAACCACTCTGACTAAGGCTATTCTTTCAAATAGCGTCCAGGGAAGCATTGTCTTTAACTGTATTATTATTAGACTAATGCAGTGGTTCTCAACCTTTTTAATGCCGCGACCCCCAAGCGGTCGTAAGTCGAGGATTACTCAACTGGTGCAGCACCAGAATGGGACTTTTGGCGGGCTCAGCAGGGCAGAGACAGCCTGGACAATTCCTATTGGCTTTTGAAAGCCAATAGAATTAGACTCTATTCAAGAGAGTCTGTTCTATTGGCTTTCAAAAGCCAATAGAATAAAAGGGAGTAGCACAGCTAAGGAAAAGGGGGAAAAAATGGTGGACTGCGTTGTTTGGCGACCCCCGTGAAATGGTCGTTCAATCCCAAATGAGATCCCGACCCACAGGTTGAGAACCACTGGACTAATGGGACCTAACCACAATACATAGCTTTTCATTCTCCTGTATTGGTAAACCTTTCACAGGGATGATATTGTGGGCATAATCTTCGCCTACATCTTTTCCCCTTCTGCAAACCCCTTCTGGGTTTCTTGTCTGTTGCAAAATCTTCAGAAGAATTCATTCATTCATGGACTTCCCAAACTGCTGGAATTTTGTGCCAAGCAACTTGATGCTGCTGATCAGAATAACAGAGCTGGAAGGAAACCATGGAGGTCTTCTAGTCCAGGGCTCCCCAACATTTCCATCTTGGTGGCCCAGAATGAAAGGGAGCTGTGCATGTGATGCCACCGCTAGCATGCGCATGCATGTGCAAGTGGCCCGCACATGGCCACGCTGGCATCCATGCTCATGCGCAAATGGGTAGTGTGTATCCATGGCACCCACCCGCCTACACAAATGGGCCACTGCCACTCATGTGAATGCACAAACTGGCCTCTGGCACCCATGTGATGCTGGTGGCAATGCTAGCATCCCCACACATGTGCAAATGGGGCTGCTAGTGTCCATGTGGCAATGCTACCATGGGGGGGGGCTTGTCAGCTATTCCTGGGGCCTTGTAGCCAACAGGCAACTGCCCGCTACCAGGCTTCAGACCATAGGTTGGGGACCCCTGTTCTAGTCCAAGCCCATGCTCAAATAGGAGACCCTATATCAGGGGTAGGCAACCTTGGTTCTTTTATGACTCGTGGACTTCAACTCCCAGAATTCCTGAGCCAGCCACGCTGAGGGGAAAGGGAGAGGTTTCCATGCTTAGCCATGCTGGCTCAGGAATTCTGGGAGTTGAAGTCCTCGACTCATAAAAGAGCCAAGGTTGCCTACCCCTGACCTATACCATTCCACGCAAGTGGCTATCCAGTATCTTCTTAAAAGCCTCCAGTGTTGGAGCACCCACAACTTCTGGAGGCAGGTTGTTCCACTGGTTAATTGCTTTCGCTGTCAGGAAATTCTTCCTTAGTTTGAGCTTGGGTCTCTCCTTGTTTAGTTTCCACTGCTTCCTGTCCTTGATTCCGAGTCCATTTGTTACTTCATAGGCTCCATTTTTAGGCATGCTGATGGATCCTGATTCCCCCCCCCCGCCGCCTTTCTAATTTTTCTGCCCTTTTTGTTTCTCTCATCACTTTGCCTGTATGTCTATACTTTGAAACGGCTGTTTGTTTGCTATAGTCAGGGAGCAGAGAAAAAGAGTTAGTAAACATTGAGCAATTCTGCCACTTAGCCTAAGTTGCTTGCCTTCCATGATGTTCCCGGCTGTTTATGAAGCAAACTCCTAGTCCAAGTTGTCACCTTGTTGTTAACTTGTCACCAACAAGTTAATAGTAAACAACAGAAATAGCCAACACCCTAGATCAAGGGTCTTCAGGCTGGCTGGGAGTTGAAGTCCACAAGTCATAGAAGGGCCAAGTTTTAAGACCCCTGCCCAGCCTAGATGATAGGCTGGGCCCTATATAACAAAATGAAATTCAGCATAGAGAAAAGTAAAGTCTTACGCTTAGGCAAGAAAAACCAAAATTACACATATAGATTGGGTGAAACCAGGCTTAATAGCAGCAACTGTGAGAGGGATCTTGGAATCTTAGTGGACAATCAATTAAATATGAACCAACCAGCCACAATGGATGGAATGGATGGAAACTAATTAAGGAGAGAAGCAACCTGGAACTAAGGAGAAACTTCCTGACAGTTAGAACAATTAACTAATGGAATAACCTGCCTCCAGAAGTTGTGAATGCTCCAACACTGGAAGTTTTTAAGAAGAAACTGGACAGCCATTTGTCTGAAATGATATAGGGTTTTTTGGACTATACCAACTTTATTATTATTATTTTGGTCCCTTCCAACTTTATTATTATTATTATGGATCATCTCACAGTCAGCCAGATGTTCAGACTGGATTTGGCATTTTGTCTACCTATCGAGTCCTTACCCAGGACCCGAGATAGGCAGATACGGATGTTTGATGGTATTACAGATATCGTCGCAGGATGGAAGCAGTTCCTAGTAAGGCCACCTTTTGCAATTGACTAATAGCAAATTTGTCAATGCCAATGGTGTTCAAGTGGTGCTCCAGTTGTTTTGGGATTGCACCTAAGGAGCATATCACTATTGGTACTACCTTTGCTTGCTTTTGCTACAGTCTTTCTATTTCTATTTGTAGGTCTTTGTATTTTGTTATCTTCTCCAGTTCTTTCTCTTCTATTCTGCTGTCTCCAGGCACTGCCACGTCCACAATCCAGACTTTTTTGTCTTTCTTATCGACAGTTGTTAAGTCTGGGGTGTTATGTTGCAGGTGCTTGTCTGTTTGAATTCTGAAGTCCCAGAGCAGTTTAATTTTATCATTTTCTATGACTTTCTCTATTTATGATCCCACCAGTTTTTGCTTACAGGCAAATGATATTTTTTGCAGATCTTCCAATGCACCATTGTTGCTACTTTGTCATGCCGCTGCTTGTACTCAGTCTGTGCAATCTTCTTGCAACAGCTTACCAGGTGTTCCACTGTTGTTGTTGTTATTACTATTACTATTATTATTATTGTTATTACTCTATAAACCTTAGTAAAACCGCACCTAGAATACTGCAACCAATTTTGGTCTCCACACTGTAAAAAAGATGTTGACACTCTAGAAGAAGTGCAGAGAAAAGCAACAAATATGATTAATGGACTGGAGGCTAAAACATAAGAAGAACAGTTGCAGGAACTGGGCATGGCTAGTTTAATGAAGAGAAGAACGAGGGGGGACATGATAGCAGTGCTCCAATATATCAGGGGCTGCCAAAAGAAGAGGGAGTCAAGCTATTCTCCAAAGCACCTGAAGGCAGGACAAGAAGCAACGGGTGGAAACTAATCAAGGAGAGAAGCAATCTAGAACTAAGGAGAAACTTTCTGACAGTGAGAACAATCAACCAATGGAACAGTTTTCCTTCAGATGCTATGCGAGTTTCATCACTGGAAGTTTTCAAAAAGAGACTGGACTGCCCTCTGTCAGAAATGGTGTAGGGTCTCCTGCTTAGGCAGGGGGTTGGACTAGATGACCTACAAGGTCCCTTCCAACTCGGTTGTTCTAACAGCCTAATGAAGGAACCACCAGGAACACTCCCACTGACATTGATTGGGCAAGCCACTAATATATAAAAAGAGAGCAACCCCCCCCCTCCCTTCTAGCACTGATGATGTTACCTAGTTGGGTAATGAAACGTCTGTCAGAAAACAATCAAGCTCAGAGCACACCAAGGACCCACAGGCTTCCATTCATTTGTTAACGAGAGTTGATTGCTCAGGTTTTTTAAGTCAGCCAAGATTCACAAGTTCTGCCACTGAGCTGGACACATCATTCATTTTTAATACAATGCAATTCAGTTCAATGCCATAAATAAATATAGAAGTACTCGCCTCTACCAGCAATTTGTAGTTTCTGGTTCTTCAGTCAAAATTGATCTGTGACTATAATAGACTTTATATCTTGGGGCAATTCCACTGGTAAAATGTGCCTATCTATTCCCCCCCCCTTTTTTTAAACTATTAGACTAAATTAATTAAGTTAATTATGTGGGTGAGAACTTCCAATAAATCAAAAATGCTGCTATAATAGCTTTCTGAATAGCCTGTCTTTGCAGCAATCAAAGAAAAGGTGAATGCAGGCATTAATTGCAATTCCTACAAATGAAATTGCAGAAGAGACTCTAATCTAATTAAAGCAGAGCCCATTCACACATGCACTGGATATATGACTATGCAACTAAACCTTTTACCGTACATTCTTCATTCAGATTTAGGTATGGCTTTACGGAGGCCATGATTAAAAACGAGGTTACGAGCAACTTGCTATGCGCAATCATCTCAAATCAGAAAATGATAAAAATTCAAGAAAAATGTCATTAATAGCTCTGGCTAACTTGTAATAGCTATTTTTATCCACCATTCGCTCCGGCTAACTTGTTAGAATATATAACTAAGAATGATATAAATACCAGTTTTTCCTAATCCAGATGATCTTTAGAAGTATGGACCATAGTTTACACATCTCTCAGTTACTGTGACTATTCCTAAGAATTCTGGAGTTCATGTTCTCACATCTGGATATTGAACAATACTGAGTTATATTTTAGCGTGTTGAATTACAGAATAACAGAACTGGAAGGGATCTTGGAGGTCTTCTAGTTCAACCCCCTGCTTAAGCAAGAGACCCTATGCCAGGGGGAGGCAACCTTGGCTCTTTTATGACTGGTGGACTTCAACTCCCAGAATTCCTAAACCAGCATGGCTCAGCTTGGAAACCACTCCCTTTCCCCTCAGCATGGCTGGCTCAGGAATTCTGGGAGTTGAAGTCCACCAGTCATAAAAGAGCCAAGGTTGCCTACCCCTGCCCTATGCCATTCCAAACAAATGACTATTCAATCTCTTCTTTAAAAATTCAAGTGATGGGGCACCCTCAACTTCTGGAGGCAAGCTGTTCCATTTTTGAACGCTGACGTTTGGATGATATTCCATTGGCTTCTAGAGTTCCAACTGTCCACCTCAAGGATATTGCTGTCCAGCTTGTAACTATTATTGAATTGCAAAGCTGACAACTGGAACATGACCAAGTCATAATTAAGCCGTTTGACTTGCTCAGTAAAGAAAGAGGGCTTGTGCTAAATTGTGCTGATTGATTTCAGACAACTGTAACCACATATTTAGAGCTGGTTTTTTTTTTCCCTTACAGAATGTGGTAGAACAAAAAGTGCTTCTTAGATTGTCTCTTTGTATTTATGTAGACTTGGATTAATTGATCTAAACGGTGCTCTGTCCTTAGTCTTTGACAGCTAACAGGTGACATTGATTTGCTTCTTCTAAAGTTAGCAGGAAGTGTGTGGCCAGGGTGATATGAAAATGTGTATTGCTGATCTTGGATCAGGATCCTTGCCTTTGTGATTTACACTGCCAAAATTAATGTATTTCTGTTGTTGTTGTTAGTTATGAAGTCATGTCCAACCCATCGTGACCCCATGGACAACGTTCCTCCAGGCCTTCCTGTCCTTTACCATCTTCTGGAGTCCATTTAACCTCATGCCTACTGCTTCAGGGACTCCATCCAGCCACCACCTCCTCTGTCATCCCCTTCTTCTCTTGCCCTCCATCTTTCCCAACATTAGGTTTTTCTTCCTTCTCATTTCTGTAGATCACTGTTTAGTAAACTAAGTGGAAGAATGTGGGGCAAAGGATCCACTGTATGATGACTGCAAGAGAGTCAAACTTTTGTCCATATAGTAACTTTTGTTACTATGTGTGTATATATTTTGTTACTATGTGTGTATATATATATACTATGTGTGTTTTCAGCTTTGTGCTTCGAGGAGCAACTCCTCGAAGCATGAAGCTGAAAACACCAGCCTGAAGATGACGAATGGGACTTCGTCGAAACGTCGCCAAGACACTTCCAATTTTATGTGGGAGAAAACCCGAACAACCAAAGACCTACATACAAACACCCGCAAAAACCTCAGAATATACACACACACACACACACACACACACACACACACATACATACACATACATACAATAATCTGTCCTTTTATACATTTGATTTTCCTTTATATTCTTCCTGGTATACTTAATTTTGCTGACTGGTCTTATAGACAGACAATGAAACATATCCTCAGAAGTTCATGCAGTAGATGCACTTAGATCATAGAGCATATGTGTTTTAGTCTAACGTAAAGTTTTAATCCAAAATGTAGGTTGAAGTCTGGGTAAGGAAGACTGCTTTAACAACATCATGTAATTCTGAGATAATGTAGATTTGCTCTTTTATGTTTTGCTCTTACATGTCACAGTATCTGTCCTTAGATGGAAGTGTTTGGTAATGCTGAATGCTCACAAATTCCCTGCAGGCATACAGAATGAAATGGGGGTGGGGGGGTGGCACAAGGAGTGGGAGAACCCTCCTGTTTTGTCACCAATTGGGCTAGCTTGACTGTTTGTCAAATGTATAGTCTTCCCTTAGGAGGTTTCTATTCTGCCATTGCAGAATAGAAAATTAACCTCAACTTCATGTCTGAAACTCATGAATAAATTGATTATCTATAGCTAGTGGCAGATTGGATTTGTACAATTGAGTTTATATCCCCCATCTAGTTATCCTGCTAAGCCATCCTAAAGGTGGACCCTTGCCAATGCATAATGAGGTTTATATGATGACAAGTATATGAGAAACATCTTTTCTGTTTCACTGAACACCATTATAAAGATGGGCTTAAGTTTGACCTTGCCAAAATAATCGTGTTACATCCTCTATACCCGTTAGCTTGCGAGGGCAGTGGCATGAATCCCAATCTTTTCCAGCACAACTGGTTTTGTACATCTGAGAGAATGGTTGATAGATGTAGATGAATTGGATAAATAAACAAGGGAATAAATAATCTTGCAGTGACCCCAGCTTAGCCCCAAATCACTGAAATCTGACAAGAATTCCTGAGGTTGGCTTAAGAAACAGCCAGAGGTGGTATAAAAAATAAGTCACGCAGGCTGTAGTACAAAAATGTCCTGCAGAAGGATGCTTCTTAATTGTGGTGCTCTGGTAGGAAGGATGGCTACTAAATAGATTATCCTAGAGTGGCCTACACAACCATAAGGATGCTTGAAGTGAAATAAATGTCTACTCTTGGTATTTGTTTTTCCGCCTCTGAGTTAATGAAATATTCCTCTCTGTTTATACGATACTTGCAAAATGTCCATCAGATAGAGGCACGTTAACATTTGATGCAAGAGCTCTGAAGAATCCCAGAATGTAGCTTGGTGCATTTTGCACATTTATACTCATCTTCAAAGGCTTGTGTTTCTGGGTGTGATGAACAAGTGTGATTTAATTCTGCAAATAGTCTTTGAGATGAGTCATCTCATCCACTCATCCCCTGAATCAACAGATCTTATGAAAGAATGGTTTATTTTGTGGTGGTGAGGTGATGGTCATTATTACGCCCTTCTCCTTTCAAAGCATAGTTTGAAGCTTCCCTGGTGATCTTTGACTTTATTCTGACAATTTGCTTGCAAAAATAATTGAAAGAGCTATGACCGATCTGCGCGTTTCTCAGGATCAAGTAGATGAACATGGCATCATGTGACATGAAATGTTTTTGTTGTGCCATGCAGTTTTTAAAGGCCTTTTTAATTATCATAATTTTTCAGGTTGCATTTGGCTATTTAAGTAAATACCCTTTTTTGTAAAGAGTTCTTTAGAGTTAGCGTGAAAAATAATAAATAGCTCTCCTAAAGGAAGGAAGAAGTAGAAAAAAGAAATAGCTTCTGAAGTCAGCATTGCATTGCATATTATTCCTTTTGGGTGTTGTTGTTGTTGTTAGTTGAGAAGTCATGTCCGACGCATCGCGACCCCATGGACAATGTTCCTCCAGGCCTTCCTGTCCTCTGCCATCTTCTGGAGTCCATTTAAGCTCACGCCTACTGCTTCAGTGATTCCATCCAGCCACCTCATTCTCTGTCGTCCCATTCTTCTCTTGCCCTCAATCTTTCCCAGCATTAGGCTCTTCTCCAGTGAGTCCTTCCTTCTCATTAGGTGGCCAAAGTACTTGAGTTTCAGCTTCAGGATCTGGCCTTCTAAAGAGCAGTCAGGGTTGATCTCCTTTAGGACTGACTGGCTTGATTGCCTTGCAGTCCAGGGGACTCGCAGGAGTCTTCTCCAGCTCCATAGTTCAAAGGCCTCAATTCTTTTGAGCTCAGCCTTTCTTATGGTGATATAGATATTGCTATAGATATATAGATATAGATATTGTTGTTGTTGTTGTTAGTTGTGAAGTCGTGTCCATCGCGACCCCATGGACAATGTTCCTCCAGGCCTTCCTGTCCTCTACCATCTTCTGGAGTCCATTTAAGCTCACGCCTACTGCTTCAGTGACTCCATCCAGCCACCTTATTCTCTGTCGTCCCCTTCTTCTATTGCCCTCAATCTTTCCCAGCATTAGGCTCTTCTCCAGTGAGTCCTTCCTTCTCATTAGGTGGCCAAAGCACTTGAGTTTCATCCTTTTGGGTAGAAGAGTGAATTTCTCTTTGACTGAGGGGGACTCAATGTATTAAAATGTCCTCCACTGAGAATCATTTGCTAGTGAAAGATGACAACTGTGGAAAGGGCTCGGAAACATGATGATGTTGGTGATGACCATCTGTTCTAATTTAAATCTTCAGTGTGATGGACTGTGCATCTGCAGGAGCAAAAGGGAAGACCTTTGGCAATGTAGAATTTCCCGAGAAGAAGGCCCAGATTAAGAGATTGGGCACTCCTCAGCTGGATGGGATCAGGGGGAAAGAGGTTCAGGGTACCCACACCCTAGAATCTCTCTGGATATATCCAGTAGGTTAGAACATAATAGCTTCAGTTTGGCGAGATAGATAGAATCAAGATCACGTGAAGTATTAGTACTGCTTTATAAAATCCTAGTAAGGCCACACTTGGAACACTGCAGCCAATTTTGGTCACCATATCACAAAAAAAGATGTTGAGAGTTTGGAAAAAAAATTCAGAGAAGAGCAACTAAGATGGTCAAAGGCCTGGAGATTAAAACATATGAAGAACGGCTGTGGGACTTGGGTTTGGCTAGTCTAAAGAAAAGAAGAAATAGGGGAGACATGACAGCAGAGTTCCAGTATTTGAGGGGCTGCCACAAAGAAGAGGGGGTCACGTTATTCACCACAGCACCAGAGGGAAGGATGAGAAACAATGGTTGGAATCTGACCAAAGAGAGAAGCAACCTGGAATTAAGGAGAAACATCCTGACAGTGAGGACAATCAACTGGTGGAACAGCTTGCCTCCAGAAATCGTGGGCGCTCCATCACTGGAGATTTTAAAGAAGAGGCTAGATCAGTGGTTCTCAACCTTTTTAATGCCACGACCCCCCAACCGGTCGTAAGTCGAGGACTACTCAACCGGTCGTAAGTTGAGGACTACTCAACTGGTGCAGCACCGTTTGCAGAATGGGACTTTTGGCGGGCTCAGCAGGGCAGAGACAGCCTGGACAATTCCTATTGGCTTTTGAAAGCCAATAGAATTAGACTCTATGCAAGAGAGTCTATTCTATTGGCTTTCAAAAGCCAATAGAATAAAAGGGAGTAGCACAGCTAAGGAAAAGGGGGAAAAAATGGCAGACTGCGTTGTTTGGTGACCCCCGTGAAATGGTCGTTCGACCCCAAATGGGGTCCCGACCCACAGGTTGAGAACCACTGGGCTAGATAGTCATTTGTCTGAGATGTTATAGGTTCTCCTACTTGAGCAAGGGGCTGGACTAGAAAACCTCCAAGGTCCCTTCCAGCTCTATTCTATTCTAGGGCTAAACCAGGCAGGTCTTTGGTCTGATTCAGCATAGCTTTTTTTTTAAGGATTATTTATTTAGCATATGGTGTTTTGGTGGGGGAAAAGATAGTTATATCTTTGCTGTTATGCTAATATCCTTACTTCATAAGAATCAAGATATATAAGATCCTGTCCATTAGGTGCAAACAAATAAAGGAATGAATTCTGTTGGATCTTGAGGTCCCATTTCTGGGCCTGGACTTGACATCAGATGTTCCTTTAGCATACCTATTGCCAATATAGCGGAGTCCATCCACTTTGATGCTGGTCATCCTCCTTCCTTCTTTCTCAGCATTACAGACTTCTCCAGAAAGTTAGGCCTTTGCATAATGGCTCCAGAGTAGGATAACTTGAGACTGACCCTTTGTGCCTTGAATGAGAAGTCAGGGTTGATATATTTCAATGATCAGTTTGTTTTCTTGGCTGTCCGGGATATTCTCAGGAGTCTTCTTCATTATCAGTGAAGAAATGGAGTGGGATTCATTTATTAATGCAGACAATTGTTGAAGTGAATATAGAGATTAAACCAGAAACTTTCCTTCGGGGTTGTTAGAAGTCAAGTCTTCATCCTGGTTCATCCAGGCCGGGAATAAATAAACAAACATGGCGACTGCTTTGGGAAGAAGGTTACAGTATATTGCAGAAAGATGGTTCTTCAGGAAAGAGCAGAGAAGGGCTGAGAACATGGGGTAGTAGGTTTTTATACCCCCTCTAGCCTTTTGTTTGGAATAGTTTCCTGTCCCTGTGGCATGAACCATGAGACTGTTTCTGAGTGTTTTTCTAGGATTTGATATCTGTGGTTTAATCCTATTATCATATCCTGCTTCCCAGGTGACGGGGCTAATGACTCCTAGAGTTTGGGTGGGGCATGCAGATCTTCTCTTTTGTCTTCTTGATTGCTCTGGCTCCAACTTTCTGATGGTTTTACATCTGCCTTTGTATGGGGCTAAAGTCTTGCTTGGGGCAGAGAGATAGATTTGGGTCCAGTTTTGGTTTTAAAAAGTCCTTTTGAGGAAAAATATATTTTCTGCCCTTTTTAATATTTCTTTCTCTGGGCTAACTTCCCTCAGGGTCTAATGGAAAAAGACTTGGGAAAAAAATGGAATTTTGATTGTATATACAGTGACGGCAGCAAGACTGCGGTATGCACGAAAATGGAAAGATGCCTCGATTCCCACCGTGGACGAATGGCTACAAAAGCTGGTGAAATCAGCAGAGGTGGCTACATTGACCGTATTGATAAAAGAGAAGAATGTAAGTACTTTTGTTTCTACTTGGAAACCGCTTCTGGACTTTGTGCTTGAGGTAGAAAAAAAACGATACTATGATTTTGGGTTTTACCAATTAGATTGATTTGTTGATATAGAAATAGCTAGTGCATACTACTATAGAAATGTAAAAAATTGAGATTCAATCTTAATGTCTTATTTTACTGCAACAGAGAGAGTCAGAAGTCAGCGCCTGTCCCCCCCTTTTCCACACTTCTGTTTTTTCCCCTTTCCCTATCATTGTTCCTTACTATTTGCTTTTCTATTTTCATATTTTATGTTATAAATGAATACAATTATCTGTAGTGAGAGGAGTCCTCTTCACTGTCAGTGTTCAAAAATGTCAATATTTTTGTTTTTACAAAATCCAACTTTCACTTCCATTGAGTGTTACAAGGAAAGCCATTGCCCGCAGGATTGTGATCTTTTGAAGACAAATCATAAACTTCTACAGTAAAATGCACTTTGTGTCAAAGCTGCTAACATTGGATGTTTTTGCTTTGACAACAGATGGAGATGCAACCATTTTCTTCTTATGTTTTACTCTTAGAGTTAGTTAGATAATGCTGAGGGGAGGAATGTGCACAAGAGTTTAGCTAGACATAACAATACTGAACCTAGTGGGTGAACCAAGGTTTTTGAAATAAGAGATGATAAGGATTGGTGAGCTGGAGAACTGGAGGGGAAGCCTACATTTCAAACTAATTGGAGAATGTGATTTATGACTGTTAGTTAGAGGAGGGAATTGTGCTTTGATACTATGTGTTTAGGGAGGAGAATTCAGATTTCGGCTTTGACCATGTACGTGCTGATGCCATGCAACTTGAATAAATATTCTTTAAGGTAAACAATGCCTCAAAGTTCTTTGAAGAGTTTCATCTGTCGGAACCATGACACTTTGATCTTATTGGGTGTGCATTGCTTCTTCTACAATTTGGGCCTAATTCAGAATGCAGAGCATTTGCAAGACCTCTGAAATTGATGGACAGCCCTAGAACCCTTCTGGATTTATGCTGATAGTAGCTTTTTAAAAATGCTACTTAATAATCTTAAGATGGATGCTAGTGTGGAATTTTATCATGTCTTTCTGTGAATATGAGATAAATTGTACATATTGTAAAAGAAGAAAATGTGATTTGTCGCTATATAATACCAAAAGAGAAAGTTATACCTGTAAATACCTGGGTTTGAACGATATATTTTTCTCTTGAATTTAAAAAGGAGAAAGAATACCCATTACCGGGGCAGCAAATGTGCTTCCTGCTTCCGCACTTAATATTACTTGCTTAGTGACTGCTTTGCACAACAACAACAACAACAATAATAATTTTATTGTCACTTTGAATGTACACCAATCGGCATACCTCAAAAGGAAATTTTGTTGCATGCAGCTCTCAAAGGGTCACCACCTCCGATATACACTCCTTGTTCATGGCCAGCTCAAGTTTCAGAATGTCCATTTTAGTCTCTAGGGAGCGAATGATGGCAATGGAGCTCCGTGTGGATTTGCCCTCAAATTAGCTTGTATTCCTGCACGACAACCTCGCCTCCTTTCCTTTTTCTGATCCTGTCTCTTCCACCTTTTCCTTAAAGAGGCCTGGCTCATTTTTGCCCCTGGAGCATGTTGTTGCCGCCACCAACTCCTCCAAAAGCCTCTCTCCGTTCCTCTAGGCCTGCTGACAGCCTCATCCAGTTCCTTTGCTCCATAAGCCCCGGAACCTCCCCTTCTTGGCTTCCTTTGGAAACAGCCCCGATTTGCAATAGAATCCGTCACTGGGCCAGCAGTTAGATCTTGCTACTGGCAGAACAATTTCAAACAGCGCCAATGACTTTTAACAGTCTCACCAACAGTTCTGAAACAGCTAAAAACTCGCCATGCCAGCAAAGATTGTCAGTCGTATGTTACCTTAGTCCCATCATGTTGCTCAAACACATTAAAACCTTCCCAATCATGTGGCCTACATCCCTTATATCCCTCCAAAATCTTTTCACCTTTGAGAGCCAATGCAGCCGCAGCCGATCCAGGCACCGCCATCTTAGAATTAAAGTGACCCTCTGAAGGTACAATGCAAAAATCTAAGAATTGTTTTGACCTAGAGTTCAATACATCACTTTTCACTTTCTGAGTGTCAATCCTACAGTGTTGGTTTACTTGTTCTCTACTGTTATTGATCATCTGATATTTAAAAGCAGATAGAACCTGAACATGGAGACGTCATTTTGGGGTGGGTTTTTTTTGCAATGATTCTTACCTGTGTCAGGTGGTGGAAAGGAAATGCTATATTAGCGACAAGGAATACCAATCTAATTATTTTTTACTGAGTTGATGTTGCAAGTGCCTATCCTGTTTGAGTAGGAGACGACGATGCTGAGCCTGAGGGTGGGGTCAAATGCATCATCAGTCTGGAATCTTTATTCCCCAATAAGAGGTCTCAGTCCAAACCCCCTCCAAGTCTGTTGACTCTTATCTAGTGCCAATTTACACTGACAATTAGTAGTTCAGATTCTTGTGTAGCATGAAACAAACTTGTAGTACTTTTGAACTTGTTGAAAGAAAAATAATCGGGTCCAGTTCCAAGCTGGGAGTAAATAAAATGGAGGCTAAGATGCTGGAAATAAAAGTGGAGATTGCTTAAGGAAGAAGGTTCCAGTTTATCTATGAGTAGAACCACCAGCAGCATGTGGTTCTGGGACAGCAGACCAAATGGAGTTGACAGTGGGTGGGTCTTCAAACCTTCTTTGGGCTTTGTATTTGAGGTTGTTCCTGTTCCTGTGCAATGTACTTTGACCTGAGCTTAAGTGTGCCCTTTTGCTATTCTAATGGTGGTAGGTTAATCCTATTATGTCCTAAGGGTCATGTCCTGTCCTTAGAATTTGGGTGAGGGGAATGTAAATTTTAGGAGTCTTTGTTTTTCTAATCCCCTCAGCTCCAGCCTTACTGCCCCCAGTCTTTCTGAATGGATTACCCAATTTGTATTCCTAAAAACTGTTTTTTGTTTGGGGCAGTCAGACTGGGGCTGGTTTCTGCTTCCCTTGAGTTTTTTTTCTCTATTTCTCCTTTAGGGGAATATTCTATCCTGCCTTTTTAATATCCCCCCAAATATTTCATTCTCTAGGAGGGTGTGTGGGTGCTGACTCCCTACAAAGTCTATCCTGGTTTCCTGCCTTATTGCATCTGATCGGTTGCTTCTAAAACAGCCTGTGGGAGCTAAGCCTTCATTAGTCCAACTGTAGCTGTGTACGGGCATTATAGACGTGGGGACAAGTGATGGGACAAATGCATTGAAAGCCAACCTGCACACTTGCCTCCACTGTCAGGATGCAAGTGCAAAAGGTTGGAGTTTGTATTGTGAGGTCACAGCACGTGCTCCTTTGATTTCCCTTCATCTCACAATTGGCCCCGGATGCCTCTAACTCTAAAAACGAGTCCATGAAACATCTGATGTTTGCAAATGCTTCTATTAAATGACTGTATCAAGGCTATCTGTCTATTGTGCGATTTACCTGTCTAGCAAGTTATGCATTTCTCCAAAAGTTACTTCTTGACAGGATGAAGTTATCCAAAATGCACGATAAATTCTTTTTTTAGCAACAGTGCAAGCATTAACATGTATTTAAATCTTATTCTGACATATATATATATATATATATATATATATATATATATATATATATATATATATATATAGGTCTTTGGTTGTTCGGGTTTTCTCCCGCGTAAAATTGGAAGTGTCTTGGCAACGTTTCGACGAAGTCACATTCGTCATCTTCAGGCTGGTGTTTTTAGCTTCTTGCTTTGAGCAGCAATGTGTGGTTTTAGCTGTTTCTTCCTTTTAACTGCCAGTGAGGGTATGAACTGATTGGATGGGAGCTTGGCTGTGTTCTGATTGGGTGGAGGTGTGTTCTGAATGGTTAGGGGTTGGCTGTGCTCTGATTGGCTGGGGGAGTGTTCTGTTTGGTTGTGCTCAGGTTAGTCTGAGTTGCAGAGGGGTTTAAGATTTTGGGGTTAGGGAGTCGTTTGTCAATAAGGGCAGGTTTCCAAATGGCTGGTAGGCGGGAGGTATCATCTCGCTTGTTCATGCTGTGTGGGCGTTTTTCTATCTCGATGGCTTCTCTGATTATTCTGTTATTAAAATGTTCACTTTTGGCAATGGTTCTGGTATTTTTAAAGTCAATTTCGTGTCCTGTGGCTTTAAGGTGTTGGACCAGGGAAGATGTTGGTTCCTCTTTTTTGAGGAACTCAGTCAAAAAAGAGGAACCAACATCTTCCCTGGTCCAACACCTTAAAGCCACAGGACACGAAATTGACTTTAAAAATACCAGAACCATTGCCAAAAGTGAACATTTTAATAACAGAATAATCAGAGAAGCCATCGAGATAGAAAAACGCCCACACAGCATGAACAAGCGAGATGATACCTCCCGCCTACCAGCCATTTGGAAACCTGCCCTTATTGACAAACGACTCCCTAACCCCAAAATCTTAAACCCCTCTGCAACTCAGACTAACCTGAGCACAACCAAACAGAACACTCCCCCAGCCAATCAGAGCACAGCCAAGCCCCTAACCATTCAGAACACACCTCCACCCAATCAGAACACAGCCAAGCTCCCATCCAATCAGTTCATACCCTCACTGGCAGTTAAAAGGAAGAAACAGCTAAAACCACACATTGCTGCTCAAAGCAAGAAGCTAAAAACACCAGCCTGAAGATGACGAATGTGACTTCGTCGAAACGTTGCCAAGACACTTCCAATTTTACGCGGGAGAAAACCCGAACAACCAAAGACCTATATACAAATACCCGCGAAAACCTCAGAAAACAAATATATATATATATATATATATATATATATATATATATATATATATATATATAATTTTATTTCCAGATGTTATAACCTCTAAGCCACGGGTTCATCTGCCTAACATGCAGATAGCCCAGGTTCGAATCTCAGAAGAGTAAGTTTGGCTGATGAGGGTTAAAGGAACCCGAAATAGCTATACCATTCTCTCTTTATTCTTTGTTAGCAAAAACCTAAAAATGTAAAAATGATGTCGCAGTTAGTGACTGCTGCTTGTGGATGGCTCTAGATTGAGCTGATACAGGCAAAAGAAAAGAAAAGAAAGAAGATTTCTTTCTCCCATATCTGGGCTGACAGGGTGTTCATTCAAGGTAAATATATATATATATATATATATATATATATATATATATATATATATATATAACATATACACATACCATACATACATACATACATACATACATACATACATACATATATATATATATATAGGTCTTTGGTTGTTCGGGTTTTCTCCCGCGTAAAATTGGAAGTGTCTGGCAACGTTTCGACGAAGTCACATTCGTCATCTTCAGGCTGGTGTTTTTAGCTTCTTGCTTTGAGCAGCAATGTGTGGTTTTAGCTGTTTCTTCCTTTAACTGCCAGTGAGGGTAAAAGGAAGAAACAGCTAAAACCACACATTGCTGCTCAAAGCAAGAAGCTAAAAACACCAGCCTGAAGATGACGAATGTGACTTCGTCGAAACGTTGCCAAGACACTTCCAATTTTACGCGGGAGAAAACCCGAACAACCAAAGACCTATATACAAATACCCGCGAAAACCTCAGAAAACAAATATATATATATATATATATATATATATATATATATACACACAAAAAATCTGTCACTGAACTGAGTCCTGGAACTGATGGAATTATGATTAATACCTGGAAGGGCTCAGACTGGAAAATGATGCACCCGTATTTAGCCCAAATGAACTTTTAAGCTGAGTCCTTATTTCAGGTTTAAGGCTCTACATTTCCCATTATGGCTCTTAGAGCCTCCACCTCTTCACATATGGACTTTGGGACTCTGCATGATTGCATCCATCAATCTGATGAAAGAATGTTTGCTTTAAGAGAGATGTCATCTCACATAGGATTCCAGTATGGAGATAGGATCCTATTTCTTAGGAATAAAATAAGATTTTAAAAAATAATTTAAATAATTTTAAAGTATTTTTTTTAAATAAAATAATATTTGAGGGGCTGTCACAGAGGGGAGGGGGTCAACCTGTTTTCCAAGGCCAGGCAAGGAGTAACCGATGGAAACTGATCAGGGAGAGATTCAACTTAGAAACAGGAGGAATTTTCTGACAATGAGAACAATCCACCAATGGAACAGCTTGCCTTCAGAAGAGCTATTCTCCAAAGGTAAAACAAGATGCAACGGATGGAAACTAACCAAAGAGAGAAGCAACCTAGAACTAAGGAGAAACTTCCTGACAGTCAGAACAATTAACCAGTGGAACAACCTGCCTCCAGAAGCAGTGAATGCTCCAACACTGGAAGTTTTTAAGAAGAGACTGGACAGCCATTGGTCTGAAATGGTCTAGGGTTTCCTGCCTGAGCAGGGGGTTGGTCTAGAAGATCTCCAAGATCCCTTCCAGCTCTATTCTGACTGAACTGTAGTTCATTATTTTCATTGCATAGTTTGAACTATAGGTCAGAACTATTTCCAGTAGAACATTTTTATTAGAGTCTTGCCAATTTCTAAGCATCTTTTAGAAATATTGCAACTCTCTCTCTCTCTCTATCTCTCTCTCTCTATCTATCTATCTCTATCTCTCTATCTCTCTATCTCTCTATTTTACAATTGCCTCAAAAATTAAGCTAATCCTCACAGCAATGAGGATTCTAGATTATGGCCTGAGTTCTCCATTTCTTCCACCGATGTTGTTGTTGTTAATTGCGAAGTCGTGTCCGACCCATCGCGACCCCGTGGACAACGTTCCTCCAGGTCTTCCTGTCCTCTACCATCTTCTGGAGTCCATTTAAATTCTTCCACCGATAGCCTTCTGCTATGCCCAAGGCATATTTTCCAAAACACCTGAGGGCAGAACAAGAAGCAACGGGTGGAACCTGATCAAGGAGAGAAGCAACCTAGAACTAAGGAGAAACTTCCTGACAGTCAGAACAATTAACCAGTGGAACAACCTGCCTCCAGAAGCCATGAATGCTCTAACACTGGAAGTTTTTAAGAAGAGACTGGACAGCCATTTGTCTAAAATGGTGTAGGGTTTCCTGCCTGAGCAGGGGGTTGGACTAGGTGACCTCCAAGGTCCCTTCCAACTCTGTTATTCTAAGAAGATCTCCTTCCCTTTCAGCCACAGCTGATTATGCATTGACTCTTGAGCCTTACCAGCATCGTTCATCAGGAGAAATTACCCCACACCTTAATTATCTTCAGCCTGGTCACAAGCAAGTGCTTGAGAAGGCTGTTTTCTTTGTTCAAATCTCCACCCCACCAAACACAAAATCCTGCAGTCTTTCCCTGGGGTAAATCTTTGGCTAAACTTGCAGTGTTTCTCAACCTTGACAATTTTAAGGCATGTGGACTTCAACTCCCAGAATTCCACAGCCAGCATTGCTGGCTGTGGAATTCTGGGAGTTGAAGTCCACATGCCTTAAAATTGTCAAGGTTGAGAAACACTGGGCTAAAGGCACTGGGGTTTTGGGGTTGAGCGTGATCTAAATTATATCTTCAGGACTGGGGTCAATTTAATTAAGCATATGTTCAAGAAGCAGCAAGAAAGCTTTCAAAATCTGTCTCAAAGGTTCTTTTAAGAGCTAATCAGACTTAACAGCTCTGCTGAATTGACTGGGGGGAGGGGGAAGAGAGAAGAGAGTGACATCTCTAAAACACTGAACTTTTTTTTTTTTCCTGCAAGGCCTGCAAAATAAATGATGTGGAGGGGAAAAGGAAGAGTGGCAGATTGGAGCAGGAGACCATAAGCAATTGCTTTTCAATCGGGAAGTGTAGAAATCCTTAAGGAACGTTGTTGCATTTGTCTCCTTTGGGTTGATTAAAAAGTGAGCTGCGACCAATGTATTTCAGATTTTCCATAGCCCATAAAACATGTTTCTTGGGGTTTATCTCTCGGTGGAACTAGGGGTTAAAGTGGCCCTTAGAGATGGACAGAATTGTGTGCAAATATCCTTTTTTTTTTTTGTGCAGAAGGATTGGATTAATCATTATACACAACTCTCTGGGAGAAAGAGAGCAGCTTCAAGAATGTTATTTTTGTAGACTGAGGCTTAGCATTAGCACAGTGGTTCTCAACCTTTTTAATGCCGCGACCCCCAACCGGTCGTAAGTCGAGGACTACCCAACCGGTCATAAGTCAAGGACTTTCCCTGCCCGGGAGTGCCGCGCATGCGTGGTGCTGCCCCCTGCACCAGCCGAGGCGTAGCTGGCAAGCGGCAGAGACAGAGCAGGCCGACCACCGGCTGGGCCACCAGCTGGCCCAGCCCAAGGTAGGTAAGGCACCCGCCAGCAACTCTCCCTGTGCCCGCCGGCCTCCCACCTCCCACCCCTGGCCCTCTTTTACTTACATTTTTAGTAGTTGCTCAGCAGGGAGGGGTGGAAACTTCCAGACAGCTCGCCTTCGCTGCAGACAACTTGCAGTACTGTTTGCAGAATGGGACTTTTGGCGGGCTCAGCAGGGCAGAGACAGCTTGGACAATTCCTATTGGGTTTTGAAAGCCAATAGAATTATACTCTATTCAAGAGAGACTATTCTATTGGCTTTCAAAAGCCAATAGAATAAAAGGGAGTAGCACAGCTAAGGAAAAGGGGAAAAAAATGGCGGACTTGTTGTTTGGCGACCCCCGTGAAATGGTCGTTCGACCCCAAATGGGGTCCCGACCCACAGATTGAGAACCACTCCATTAGCAGAAGAAGTAGACGGCAAAGTCCTAGTAGGAAGGACAGATTGACCATGGAATTATTCAGAGAAGTAAAATACTTCCCGTTACTAGATGTGTTCAAGGGATGCATTAATCAAGATCCCTACACTATGCAGAGCATTGGACTTGATGGGCTAAGGCAGGGGTCCCCAAACTTGGCAACTTTAAGACTTGTGGACTTCAACTCCCAGAATTCCCCAGCCAATATGGCTGACTGAGCAACTCTGGGAGTTGAAGTCCACAAGTCTTAAAGTTTGGAGAGCCCTGGCCTAAGAAATCCCTTACAGCGAGAGTCCCCAACCCCCGGTCCATGGACCAGTACCGGGCTGTGGCATGCCAGCAACCGCTGCACACAAACAAGGAAAGCCCCACCCACAGCAGCAGTTAGAGTGCAGTACTACAGGCCACTTTAGCTGACTGTGTTCAGCAGGTCAGCGGTTCAGGAACTTTTCTTCAAGCTGAAGTCTGCTTCCAATTTACTTCTCTGACACGACATGGAATCCTCCTGAATATTGTGGAAGTAAAGAGAGCTCTTAGATTTCCCTCCCATTCTACATGTCCTTAATGAGAGATGCTTGGTGCTGTCTGAGCTTGGCTGTTTTCTTGCAGATGTTTCATTACCCAAAGTAGGTAATGTCATCAGTGTTAGCCTCCAACTAGCACTGATGATGTTCCCTAGTTGGGTAATGAAATGTCTGCAAGAAAACAACCAAGTTCAGAGAGCATCAAGGACCCCTCATTTCAACCCTTAGCTACAAATACTCTCCTTTATTAGCCTCACACAAGGATGTCAAACACTTTAGAAAGCACACAAATGGGACAAATTTCTTTAATGTTAAGAGTGTGGCATTTCATGGTCCCTGCTAATTCTGCTGACTCAGCTAAGCCTTCTTTATCGATTAATGTCAAATCAGGAACAGATCATCCAGTGGCGCTCTTTTCTATCCATTGAAGGAGGAAGTTATTAGCAAGACAACCCAGTAAAGACCAGTTTTTCTTCCTTAGTAATTAACCTTAATAAGACAACACCTTCTTCTTCTTGTGCCATATCCGTTATCGCAAGTTGGCGATCATGTTGGCGATCCTGTTTTTATCAGCAGCCACATGAAAAAGCGCTGCTAAGTTTTGTCCAAACCAGTCCCTTAGATTTTGAAGCCATGATGTTCTTCTTCTGCCTGGACGTCGTTTGCCTTCAATCTTTCCCTGGAGGATTAAATGGAGTATGCCGTATTTTTCTAGGTGTTGCATCACATGTCCGAAATATTCTAACTTTCGTTTTTTAATTGTTTTGATGGTTTCCCTTGGCTTTCCCAGGTGGCTTATCACCTCCTCATTTCTGATCTTGTCAACCCAGCTTATACGTAACAGCCCCCTGTAAATCCACATTTCAAATGCTTCTAGTCTCTTCAGGTGGCCTTGTGTCAGAGACCAACTCTCTACTCCATAGAGCAGGATAGAAAAAATATAGCATCTGACAAGCCTGATTTTCAGTCTTAGGCTTATGTCGTGACTGCAGAAGACCTTTTTCATTTTGAAGAATGCTATTCAAGCTTTCTCTATCCTTGTCTTTACTTCAGTGAAGACCACATCTGGAATGCTCATCCAGTTTTGGTCACCACATTATAAAAAAGATGCTGAGACTTTGGAAAGAATGCAGAGAAGAGCAACTAAGATGGTTAAGGCCCTGGACACTAAAACATACGATGAATGGTTGAAGGAACTGGATTTGGTTAATCTAGAGAAAAGAAGGACTAGGGATGATATGATAGCAATGTTCCAATATGTAAAGGCTGCTACAAAGAAGAGGGGTCAATTTATTTTCCAAAGTACAAGAAATGGATGGAAACTAATCAAAGAGAGAAGCAACCTAGCACTAAGGGGAAATTTCCTAACCGTGAGAACAATTAACCAGTGGAACAACTTGCCTCCAGAAGTTGTGGGTGTTCCATCACTGGAGGCTTTTAAGAAGAGACTGGACAGCCATCTGTCTGAAATGGTGTACAGTCTCTTAATTGAGCAGGTGGTTGGGCTAGAAGACCTCCAAGGTCCCTTCCAACTCTATTGTCTTTATTTTGTATTCTCACAGAAGTTTGATGATTAAATTCTCCATTACTGCTGCTCTACACCCCGCTGAAAGATTTGTAGTTTGTTTTTGAAAGGTACCATCCATATCTTCTCCTTGGTTCCTTGATTCTGTGAGTCCTTCTTCCTGAGACTTTTGTATCCTTGTGCATCTCTCTGTTGCTGCTGCCATTAAAAAGCTATTAAACCCAAGATCATTCAAGGGCATTGGAGGAGAAACATGGCAACCACTGTGAAAAATGACAAGACTGTTCCAGGAGGGGAAAATGCTACGAAGCGATGAGAACGTTCTCTGGGTTTTTCTCTGATTATAGATGATTAAAAAAATTCTTATCTGTTTTGGAAAATGATTTCCATATTAAGCTATGCACATATGTGGGATTTGTCTGCTTCATTTTTATACAGATCCCTCTCTGTAATGTAATTTTCATGGAAATATCCCTGTAGATTTTAGGCGTGACCCTTCAAATTAATATTCCTGTGATCTTTAAAAAGAAAAAAAAATGAGGAGAAAAAAAAACCCTTTCTGCTTTTCAAAATGCCCATTTATCTCTTGTCTCTGTTTTCTTATTTCAAAGAATATGAAAAGTATGCACGTCCTACTAAGGGCTCTCTGAAAAAGTGCTCTTGTGGATTCATCTAATGTTAAACTTGGTGCAGAGATTTATTCTGTATTTCTGAAAACTGTGAGCACTCTATTTTAAAGAAAGAGTTTTGGAAGAAGGAGTTCATTGGTGCTTGTGCTTTGGGAAGCAATTTATCCTCTGAGTATCTCTTTCATCAAATAATAGCTTGTCTACATGAATAAAAGATGGTCAAAAATGTAATTAACTTCATAGTTAGGTTTTAAGCAATGCTTTCTGAGCACAGAAAACCCCTGGGCTAAGAACATCCCTGTTTAAGGGCAACAGTAAGGGATGAACCCTATTGTAGCAAAAATTGGGTTAAACAGACAATGATTCAATTTAAATGGTTCAGGTTCATTACACAATACTACTTATACAGTATTATACAATAATACTCTTGCGGCTTACATACATATAAATTACATACAGATTTGACTTAAGGACAGACCTTGGGAATGAAACTTATTCTTAAATTGGGGAGCATGTGCACTCTGATGAAGGAATTATAGATGAATAGATGATGCAGGACCATACATTTAAAACCTTAGTATAGGGGTCTTCAAACTTGGCAACTTTAAGACCTGTGGACTTCAACTCCCAGAATTCCTCAGCCACTGAGGAATTCTGGGCGTTGAAGTCCACAAGTCTTAAAGTTGCCAAGTTTGAAGACCCCTGCCTTAGTAAGACGACACCTGGAATGCTGCATCCAGTTTTGGTCACCACATTACAAAAAAAGATACTGAGACCTTTGAAAAAGGGCAGATAAGACTAACTAGGATGATCAAAGGACTGGAGACTAAAACGTATGAAGAACAGTTGCAGGAGATGAGCATGGCCAGTCTAGAGAAAGCAAGGAGTAGCAGTGACATAGTAGCAGTATTCCAGTATTTGAGGGGTTGCCTTGAAGAGGAGGGGGTCAACTTATTTTCCAAAGCACCTGAAGGCAGGACAAGAAGCAACGGGTGGAAACTAATCAAGGAGAGAAGCAACCTAGAACTAAGGAGAAACTTCCTGACAGTTAGAACAATTAACCAGTGGAACAACCTGCCTCCAGAAGTTGTGAATGCTCCAACACTGGAAGTTTTAAAGAAGAATTTGGATAGCCACTTGTTTAGAATGGTATAGGGTCTCCTGCTTGAGCAGGGGGTTGGACTAGAAGACCTCCAAGATCCCTTCCATCCAATGGAAGGTTTTATATTTATATAAAATATATAAATATTTTATTGGTTTTTAACAATAACAATCTCCAGTGCTCGTGTACAGCATGTGGTCTTGGTTTATATCTTTGAAAAAAAAAGAAAGAAAATACAAAAGGCAATAATAATTAACAGTCAATAATGATTAAATTTGATAATTCCATAATTAGTATATTAATTAATAATATATTTCCTTGGTCTTCCTTTCTCCCATTTCTATTCCCCTTTTTTCAACCTTAACCAAAATATAATTCTTAATATTTTCAATATATAAATGATTAAATATAGATTTTTTAAAATATTTATAAAAATAGTGATAACATCTATGTTTAACACATGCATTTTATCAGCTTATACTATTTTAATAACCATCATCTCATTAGTTCACCATGCATCCTATTTTTGTGATTTTTGTTTAAGCTTAATTTTCCCTTTTATTCAATCCATTCTTATCAGTCATGATTTTCTCAATGTTAATCGTCTAAATATCCAATTTTTTCCATGTAGGTACACCATCCCAATATTTTCATATTTCAAGTATTATAAAAATATTGTTTTTTAATGTGATTTGTTGCACATTTTACTATCCTGCTATACTCTGCTGTGCTAGTTGCTATCACTGTGAGCATCAAGCTTGGATAGTAACAACAACAACAACAATAATAATAGTTGGAAGGTACCTTGGAGGTCATCTTGTCCAACCCTCTGCTCAGGCAGGAAACCCTATACCATTTCAGATAAATAGTTGTCCAGTCTCTTCTTAAAAACTTCCAGTGTTGGAGCATTCACAGCTTCTGGAGGCAGATTGTTCCACTGATTAATTGTTCTAACTGACAGGAAATTTCTCCTTAATTCTAGGTTGCTTCTCTCTTTGGTTAGTTTCCACCCGTTGCTTCTTGTCCTGCCTTCAGGTGCTTTGGAGAATAGCTTGACTCCCTCTTCTTTGTGGCAGCCCCTGAGATACTGGAACACTGCTATCATGTCCCCCCTTGTCCTTCTCTTCATTAAACTAGACCTACCCAATTCCAGCAACTGTTCCTTATATGTTTTAGCCTCCAGTCCCCTAATCATCTTTGTTGCTCTTCTCTGCACTCTTTCCAGTTTCTCAACAATGTTTTTACATTGTGGTGACCAGATCTGGATGCAATATCCCAAGTGTAGTGTTACTAAGTGGGGTGGAATAGTTATACTTTTATGTGGGAACCAAACTGGTAGAACAAATTTCCTGATACAGAGAAGTGGAAAGTGGATATAGCTGGCTCATCTCTTCTCAACTCAATCTCTTGGTACCCAAGAGGTAATCAAGCTTGATCACATCTAATCCGGAATCCACCATGGAGAAATGGAAGTGGACAAGTCCATTTCTGAAAGCCGATTACCTTTCTCAGAATGGGTTGTGAATCTTTAATATGGGTTGGGTTTCAAGGGCATTAGTTTAGGTTTTGTTTTAAAACCTTGGTTTCCTTGTACCTGTAATCCATTTTTGTAAACATCAGATTACAGGAGTGGACAAAATTAGCGCCTGTTGGCTAACACTTAATCATTCTTCAATCTGCTGTCGCTAGAGAATGTGGAAAGCAAAAAACTAATCAACACTTCACAAGAGCTTCTTGCAGGGATAATCTTTACTATATTCTTTTCTTTATCCGTTATAAACTCCAGGGGTATTTCTCTAAGTACAAATAGACATTGACTCTTATTCTTAATTATATTTCTTGCTCTTTCTGAAATCAGTAAAACACACACACACAGACAAAGAATTGCAGATTTGCCCTAAAATTGAAGGTTAATTTGCAAAACAGTGGAAGAGGAGGGTAAGAAAAACTACCTCCAGTTCAGCTTCACGAGATGTGTAAAGTTGTTCATGTGGATGTAAATAGGGGTATACAGAATTTTAGATGAGATTTAAGGAATCCATCTGGGCTCTGTAGACACTTCACAGTTTTCCAGTGGTATGATGGTCCCTGAAACTTTGTGTCTGACATCAGTGTGGGTTAATTCAAAGAAGGGCAGCTGCTATTTTATAAGAATTGCTCCAATCAGCTCCCAATTCCTGCTTATGAACTATTAACTATCTCCCCTGACACAAGAATGAAGGGAGAACTCAGAAACCAGGTTAGATTTCCAATATTCATTAAACTTTTTAAATCAGAGAAGATTCAAAGATTTCAAAGATGAAATTCATCAGATTTGGCATTCATCAAATCCAAAAATCCAGCTGCTCCATAACAGGCAAAGAATAGAACAATATCTAGATAGATATCTAGATAGATAGATAGATAGATAGATAGATAGATAGATAGATAGATAGATAGATAGATAGATAGATAGATGATAGATAGATAGATAGATAGATAGATAGATAGATAGATAGATAGATAGATAGATAGATAGATAGATAGATCTGGATACTAGATACTAGGCCACTGGAAACATCAGTTAATATTTCAGTGCATGCATGTCATATGTAAAGAAAACTGCCAGAGGAAACTCTAAAACAGGGGTCTTCAAACTTTGATGACTTGTGGACTTCAACTCCCAGAATTCCTCATCCAGGCACACTGAAACAAATTAGACACATTTTACACAGATCTCTCTTTTTTTTTTAACCATCATTGTGGTCATTATTTTACGCAAACTGCTATGAATCATTGTAATTTGAATTAGAAATATACAGAGCTGTTTAGGATCATTCCCCATAGCACCGTGGTGGCAAACCTATGGCACAGGTGCCACAGGTGGCACGCAGAGCCCTCTCTGTGGGTACGCACGCCGTCGCCCCAGTCCTAGGCCTTCAGCTGGGTTTTATAAAATCTTTTCTCTTTAGGCCTCCGTGTGCCAAAAAAAAAAAAAAAGGTTCAATCAATCAGTCAATTTCAACTTCTCGCGGGAAAAAAAAAGATCTCTCAAAGTTGGAATTGATTGATTGAACTTTTTAGTCCCACCCAGTCTGCCGTTACCACCACAGCCATGCCCACCCAGTGGGCCACACACGGCTGGCACCCGATGATACATAAGTGGGTTTTGGGTTGCAGTTTGGGCACTCGTCTCTAAAAGGTTCGTCATTACTGCCATAGCATATTCATCCAGCAGTCAAGAAATATGACTTGGTAAAACTTCAGTAAGGTCTTGGAAAGGATGTCTATGGAAATTCTCCATCATCCAGGTCATTGTTGTCCCAAAGGTGCTTTTTCAAGAGGCAACTGGACTTTCTTGTTTTTCTTTGGAGACATTTCGCTTCTCATCCAAGAAGCTTCTTCAGCTCTGACTGGATGGTGGGGAATGGAAGGATTTATATTCCTTGCAGACCGCTGGTCATTTGCCTTTTTTAGAGTGTCGTTGAGGCCACCTGGAGGTTTGTCTGTGTCCTCAGGGTCACCTGAGTGGTGCAAATGGGTGTGGAGCCTTCTTGGAAAGGATATTCACATTCTGTGATATGTGTAGACCAACCAAAGTTAGAATTGTTCAGGCAATGGTTCTTCCTGTGATACTATATGAAGAAACAAGATAGCAAGAGTATTTATGCTTGAGCTTTGGTGCTGGGTAAGACTGTAAGGATACCATGGACAGCCAGGAAGCCAACGGATCAAATACGTTAGAATTCTTGTTTGAAACTCAACAATTGCCATACTTTGAACAACATCCTGCATAGACCTGCTTTGCTTGAGAAGTCCATGATGCTTGGAGAAATTGAAGGGGGAAAAAAAGAGAAAGAAAAGAGCCAGTGACAAGATGGATGGATTCAATTATAGCCGCAGTAGATGCACCATTGAGAGACCTGAAAGATCAGATTGGAGAGATAATTCTGAAGAAAATCCACCCATGTGATTGCTAAGTGTCAACAATGACTGGACAGGACTTAATCAGTCAGCTGAAAATTTGACAGAATGTTTTGTTAAAATACAACAACAACAACAACAACAATAATAATAAAGTTGGAAGGGACCTTGGAGGTCATTTAGTCTGACCCCCTGCTCAGGCAGGAAACCCTATACCATTTTGGACAAATGGCTGTCCAGTCTCTTTTTAAAAACCTCCAGTGTTGGAGCATTCACCGCTTCTAGAGGCAGGTTGTTCCACTGGTTAATTGTTCTAACTGTCAGGAAATTTCTCCTTAGTTCTAGGTTGCTTCTCTCCTTGATTAGTTTCCATCCGTTGCTTCTTGTCCTGCCTTCAGGTGCTTTGGAGAATAGCTTGACTCCCTCTTCTTTGGGGCAACGCCTGAGATATTGGAAGACTGCTATCATGTCCCCCCTCGTCCTTCTCTTCATTAAACTAGACATACCTAATTCCAGCAGCCGTTCCTTATATGTTGGATAGGAATGGATAGGAACTACAGCTGGCCATTGTGCTCTCTTCCCCTTTCCTTTGAATGAGAAAGCCACAATACAACTCCATGTCTCCCTAACCTTGCAGACTGAAATTCCAAGATATTCTTCTGAGGGCAGATAGGAACAGCAAAGATATATTTGCAAATTGCCTGGTTAAGGATATAGAGAATGCCACAAGGGAGGAATCAACAAACATCTTCCACGTTAAAGGTCTCACAAAGATTTACATTTATTCATCCAGAGAAGATTGGGAGAGTAACAGAGAGAAGAGCAACAAAGATGATTACGGGACTGGAGGCTAAAACATATGAAAAACAGTTGCAGGAACTGGGTTATGCCTAGTCTAACAAAGAGAAGGACGAAGGGTGACATGATAGCAGTGTTCCAATATTTGAAGGGGTGTTACAAAGAAGAGGGGGGTCAACCTATTCTCCAAAGCACCTGAGGGCAGGACGAGAAGCAACGGATGGAAACTAATGAAGGACAGAAACAACCAAGAACTAGGGCAAAATGTCCTGACAGTGAGAACAATCACTGGAGGTTTTTTAAAAAAGATTGGACAGCCATTTGTCTGAAATGGTATAGGGTCTCCTGCTTCAGCAGGGGGTTGGCTTAGAAGATCTCCTAGGTCCCTCCCTTTGTGATGAAAATGCTAACTGTAGCATCTCTCACAATGAAGTGACAGGCACTCCTGATCTAGATATGAAGATGAGTGTGGTTTTGGAAAGATCCAGAAGGGAGGACATTTTTTTCCGGGGAGGAAAAAACATAAGGTGAGCCATTCTTTTCAGCCAATCAGAGCTGCTTGAAAAGCTGTTTAAGAGAATGTGTGTGTGTGTGTGTGGGGGGATGCTTCTGCTGCAGGAATCTTACTACCTACTACCTCATAGTTCCCTACGTCCGGTTAGATCCCACAGGCTGGGCCTCCTTCAGGCCCTGTCGGCCAAGCAGTGCCATTTGGCGGGGCCGTGGAGGAGGGCCTTCTCTGTGATGTTGCCCACGCTTTAGAACCAGCTCCCCCCCCCCCGGAGATTAGGACCGCTCCCACCCTGTTGGTCTTCCGTAAGCTACTTAAGACCTGGCTTTTCCGGCAGGCCTGGGGTTTATAAAACCTGACCCCTGGATGACTGTCTTTGTACTGTTTGTTTTGTTATGTTTTATGTGTTTTTTTTTATTGTTAGCCGCCCAGAGTCCTTCGGAAGTGGGGCGGCTTATAAATTTTAAAAATAAATAAATAAATAAATAAATAAATAAATAAATAAATAAATAAATAAATAAATAAATCTTCTCCAATACTAATGATTGAATCTTCTAGTGTCCGAATGTGAAAGTAGACTTTTGTATACAGCAAAGGTAGATTTTCTGCTTCGAAGAATTAAGTCCTTCCAATAATGGCGAATGATGAAGACATATCTTGCAAGGAACAACTCTTTGTTTCATTCTCAGCCAAAACACCAACAACGAGCAAAGGCACGCAGGCCTCCTTTTATATGACCAGATCCCCGGACACAATGGCAACAAAACAGGCACTTTTTGTGCCTTGCGCATGCGCGCAAAGCCGGCACCAACCAGTCTGGTCCCGGGCAGCTTTTGCAATGCCCAGGACCATTGCAACGTCCCGAGCCGGCATTTGCAGGCTCAGGACACAACAAATCTAACCCAACATGGGAAAAATAATATATATATATATATAAGAAAGGCAAAAAGATGCATCAGTCACTTGAAGACCGAGAAAGGGTGAACATTTTGAAGAAACAGACATTACAGGGAAAAAAAAAAGTCAGATGTTTCAGCAAATGATGGGAAAGATCTACAGCTTAGTTACTTCATTTGCCTCTGGATTTATTCCAGAAATCTATCACAGAGAAGCTCAGATGAATTTTTTAATTACTAAGGATGAAATGAGCTAAGGGAAATAGATAATGTAAAATGGATTTACTTCCTGCTGTTGGTTGATTTGGATATTGAACAATGACCTGCAAATGTTAAGGCTATACAAAAAAATCTTACATTTCTCACTGCACTGCCCCCTGACACACATAGAATATATTGCTTCAGTGTGTGTGTGTGTGTGTGTGTGTGTGTGTGTGTCTAATCTCCATAGATCATCTCCATCTAATAGAATAATTCAGTTTTTCAATTAGATAACAGTCAGAAGCTCCATACTTCTTTTCCTGAAATAGCCACTTTTCAACAAGTAAAAAAAAAAAAAAAATCAGAACCCTAAGATGGAATAAGGTAGGTAAAAGTCCTAATGAAGAACAAAGAAAAGGTTTGGACTTAATTTGTTAGAAATGAGTGTTAAAAGTCTTTACTCCAGTTTGGTCTCTACTTAGATCAGGGGTCTTCAAACTTGGTGACTTTAAAACTTATGGACTTCAACGCCCAGAATTCCTCAGCGGCTGAGGAATTCTGGGAGTTGAAGTCCACAAGTCTTAAAAGTTGCCAAGTTTGAAGACCCCTGTCTTAGACAATACAGCAGCACTGCAAAAGGAATGTGATATGAGCCGAGGTGGCGCAGCAGTTAGAGTGCAGTACTGCAGGCCACTTTAGCTGACTGTGTTCAGCAGGTCAGCGGTTCAAATCTCACCGGCTCAAGGTTGACTCAGCCTTCCATCCTTCCGGGGTAGGTAAAATGAGGACCCAGATTGTTGGGGGCAATGTAAATATATATATATATATATATATATATATATATATATATATATATATATATATATATGTAGGTTTTTGGTTGTTCGGGTTTTCTCCCGCGTAAAATTGGAAGTGTCTTGGCGACGTTTCGACGAAGTCCCATTCGTCATCTTCAGGCTGGTGCTTTCAGCTTCGTGCCTCGAGCAGCAATGTGTGGTCTTAGCTGTTTCTTCCTTTTAACTGCCAGTGGGGGTATGAACTGATTGGGGTGGGAGCTTGGCTGTGTTCTGATTGGGTGGAGGTGTGTTCTGATTGGTTAGGGGCGTGGCTGTGCTCTGATTGGCTGGGGGGTTGGCTGTGCTCTGATTGGCTGGGGGGTTGGCTGTGCTCTGATTGGCTGGGGGAGTGTTCTGTTTGGTTGTGCTCAGGTTAGTCTGAGTTGCATAGGGATTCAAGATTTTGGGCTGCCCTGCCATTCCTTGGCTTCGCGTTCGTGGTCGTGCTTCCTCTTCATGGAGGGTGTCAGTTTGCTTCATGTATGGATTGGGGGGGTTTAAAGGGGCTAATGATGCAGCTGTGGTCTGGCTTCTGGTTTGTGGTCGTGCCTCATAGTCAGTGTGGCTTTGGGTTTGTTTTTTGCGTGGATGTTTGGTGGTGACATCCTGTGTGGTTTTTGTGAGTGTGGGTCTGGTATCAATTTTTGTGTTAGGGAGTCGTTTGTCAATGAGGGCGGGTTTCCAAATGGCTGGTAGGCGGGAGGTATCATCTCGCTTGTTCATGCTGTGTGGGCGTTTTTCTATCTCGATGGCTTCTCTGATTATTCTGTTATTAAAATGTTCACTTTTGGCAATGGTTCTGGTATTTTTAAAGTCAATTTCATGTCCTGTAGCTTTAAGGTGTTGGACCAGGGAAGATGTTGGTTCCTCTTTTTTGACTGAGTTCTTATGTTCTTCAATGCGTGCACTTATTCTTCTGTTGGTTTGTCCGATGTATGTGGTGGGACAAGTGGTGCATGGGATTTCGTATACTCCTTGATTTTCTAATTCAATTTTATCTTTGGGGTTTCTAAGGATGGTGGATATTTTTCTGTTTGTGCAGAATGCTGTTTTGATGTTGTGTTTATGGAGGATCTTACTGATTCTGTCTGTGATGCCTTTTATGTATGGGAGGATGGCTTTGCCGTTTTCTTGTTCTTTGTCTTGGATTTTAGTGGGGGTTTCTTTTTGGATTAGGTTTGTAATCTTATTTCTATGGAATCCATTGGATGTTAGTACATTGGTGAGAGTGTGTAGTTCGGGTTTTAGGTGTTGTTCGTCAGCTAAGCGTTTTGTTCTGGAGATGAGTGTCTTGGCTACAGAGTTGATCTGTGCTGGGTGGTGGTGTGAGAGAGCGTGCAGATAGCGGTTTGTGTGTGTTTTCTTCTGGTAGATGGTGTGTCCTAGGGAGCCATTGGATTTCTTGTAGACTAAGACATCCAGGAAGGGAAGTTGGTTGTTAGCTTCTGTTTCCATGGTGAACTGTATTTTGGGGTGTAGGCTGTTGAGGTGTGTGAGGAAGTTGTCCAGTTTTTCTTTCCCATGTGGCCAGATTATGAAGGTGTCGTCTACGTATCTGAGCCAGAGTTTGGGTTTGTGATCCGATTTTTCTAGAGCTTGGGTTTCAAAGTGTTCCATGTAGAGGTTGGCAATGACAGGTGAGAGGGGTGATCCCATGGGTGCTCCTTCTGTTTGTTTGTATTTTTGTCCATTATAGATGAAGTATGTGTTGGATAGGCAGTGGTTGGTCAGATCTAAGATGTGTTTGGGGGGGTTATATTTGTTTTGGATAGCTGTCAAGGCTTCTTTGATAGGCACTTGGGTGAAGAGGGATATGACATCGAAGCTCACTAGTAGGTCGCTGGGCTGTAAGTTTTGTTTCTTTATGATCTCTATAAACTGGAATGAGTTTTTTACGTGTGAGGTGATGGATTCTGCATAGGGCTGTAGTTGTTTGGCGAGAAATTTGGCTAGGTTTTGTAGAGGTGAGCCTATGGAGCTGACTATAGGTCTGAGTGGGGTTCCTTCCTTGTGTATCTTGGGGAGACCATAGAGTTTGGGGCATCTGGATGATTTCTCTCTGGGAATGATTCTTTGCTGGATCTCTTCGCTAATGGGGGAGGCTTTTATTTTGGATCTGGTGGTTTTTTCCAGGTAGGTGGTGGGATCTGTATTTAGGGGTTTGTATGTGGAGTCTTGGAGTAGGTTGGTTAATTTGGTTTGGTAGTCAGATGTGTTCATAACCACCGTGGCGTTGCCCTTGTCTGCTGGTAGGATTATTATGCTGGTGTCTTCTTTAAGGTTACGTAGTGCTGTCTGTTCCTCTTTGGGTAAGTTGCTTTTGGGTGGCTTGCTGGTGCAGAGGATGTTGGTGATTTCGAGTCTGATTCTGTTGGCGTCGTCGGGGTTGATTTTAGTCAGGCTGGTTTCAACTCCACATATAATGGTTTCAGTGGGGATGTGTTTGGGAGCGACTGCAAAGTTGAATCCTTTGGAAAGGACATTGGTTTCGGCTTTGGTGAGGATCCTATCTGAGATGTTATGCACTGTCTGCTTCATGTGTGGCTGTGAGGGAGGAGGGGTTTGTTTCTGGCGTTCTTGTAGTCTTCGGAGTTTGTTGGTGTGTGTATCTGTCTTGAGGGTGGTCTGTGTTTCGGCTCTCCAGACGGCAAGTTGTTTGGATTTGTCCCAAAGTGCGGGGTGGATCTTGTTGCTGAGTTTGAGGTGGAGTGTGAGGAGATCTTTGTTAATTCGGTCTAGGAGGAATCTTTTTGTGTGAAGTTCATTTTCTTAGAAACCCCAAAGATAAAATTGAATTAGAAAATCAAGGAGTATACGAAATCCCATGCACCACTTGTCCCACCACATACATCGGACAAACCAACAGAAGAATAAGTGCACGCATTGAAGAACATAAGAACTCAATCAAAAAAGAGGAACCAACATCTTCCCTGGTCCAACACCTTAAAGCCACAGGACATGAAATTGACTTTAAAAATACCAGAACCATTGCCAAAAGTGAACATTTTAATAACAGAATAATCAGAGAAGCCATCGAGATAGAAAAACGCCCACACAGCATGAACAAGCGAGATGATACCTCCCGCCTACCAGCCATTTGGAAACCCGCCCTATTGACAAACGACTCCCTAACACAAAAAATGATACCAGACCCACACTCACAAAAACCACACAGGATGTCACCACCACACATCCACGCAAAAAACAAACCCAAAGCCACACCGATGATGAGGCACGACCACAAACCAGAAGCCAGACCACAGCTGCATCATTAGCCACTTTAAACCCCTCCAATCCATACATGAAGCAAACTGACACCCTCCATGAAGAGGAGGCACGACCACGAACGCGAAGCCAAGGAATGGCAGGGCAGCCCAAAATCTTGAATCCCTCTGCAACTCAGACTAACCTGAGCACAACCAAACAGAACACTCCCCCAGCCAATCAGAGCACAGCCAACCCCCCAGCCAATCAGAGCACAGCCAACCCCCCAGCCAATCAGAGCACAGCCACCCCTAACCAATCAGAACACACCTCCACCCAATCAGAACACAGCCAAGCTCCCACCCAATCAGTTCATACCCCCACTGGCAGTTAAAAGGAAGAAACAGCTAAGACCACACATTGCTGCTCGAGGCACGAAGCTGAAAGCACCAGCCTGAAGATGACGAATGGGACTTCGTCGAAACGTCGCCAAGACACTTCCAATTTTACGTGGGAGAAAACCCGAACAACCAAAGACCTACATACATAATACCCGCGAAAACCTCAGATATATATATATATATATATATATATATATATATATATATATATATATATATATATATACATTGCTTACTGGTGTACACCGCTTAGAGAGTGCTTGCTCTTAAAGCGGTAAATAAATCTCATAAATAAATAAATAAATATGTAATTCTGAATACATATGAGTAAGAAGGACGTTATGGATTGATTAATTAATACTGCCTAATTGTATTTACCATTGTTATCTATTATATTAAATATTGTTATTTAAATATATTATACCCAGAAAATATTCTGCCTGCTAAAGATTGAAAATGTTACTGGGGGATAACCCCAATCCTGACCTCAACCTCGTCCTAACCCCAACCCCAACCCCAGCCTAAACCCTAACCCTGTGATGGCAAACCTTTTAGAGACCAAGTGCCCAAACCTCGGCCCCATCTGCCCCTCCTCTGCCCCCATCCCAGCTCCACCCACCCACAGGGCCACCCACTGCCTCCCTGGCCCAGCACAGATTTCCCAGGTGGCCCAGCAGTGCCAGGGTGGCCATGCCCTCCGCCCACACCCTGCAGCATCTGCGCCCGATGGGGCATAAGGGCGGAGTCTTGTCTCTGCTGCCTGGCTGTCATGTTCATGGCTGCGCTGCTCTGCGCTGGCTGTGTTTGGGGGCGACTCTCCTCCAGGGGGGGTGTTGATGAGGAGGGGGCCATGGGGGGAGGTGGGTCTGGGGTGAGGGCGTGAGTGCCCACAGAGAGGGCTCTGAGTGCCGCCTCTGGCACTCGTGCCATAGGTTTGCCACTACTGCCCTAATCTTAATTTTGACTCCACTTTATCCCTAATCCTATAAAATCTAATAAAGTTCTTTAAAAAAAACCAGTTCAATTTCTGTCCCACTGGCAACGAGCGTCAAAAGTCTTTACTCCAGTTTGGTCTCTTAGACCAGGGGTCTTCAAACTCGGCCCTTTTATGACTTGTGGACTTTGACTCCCAGAATTCCTTAGCCAGCATGCCTGGCTGAGGAATTCTGGGAGTTGAAGTCCACAAGCCATAAAAGGGCCAAGTTTGAAGACCCCTGTCTTAGACTATTGCAGAAACACTGCAAAGGTAGAAGGTAGAATTGCAGTTTTGAGCTTGGATGGATCAAGCAGTGAGGAATCAGGGGGATCCCATCTGCTTTGAATAAATTGCAAACTCTGGGTTGGCCTCTCCTCTCTGCTGCTGACTTTCTGCTAAGGTGGCTTTTGGGGATTCCCTCCCATCTCTGACAGTTCCAAGAGAAACGATGTTGAACCGGATGGAAAGCAAGCATTGAGATGTCAGGCACCAGCAGCTTATCAAAGAACAATCGTGTTGCACAATAGAGTTGAATGCTTTTCCTTTTTTCCCCTGGCATGTGTTATTTTGTGATTAGCAAGCATCCCACTTAAAAGTGCCTTATCACTCCCTCTGAGTCTAAATAAAACACGGACCTTTGCATTTAGGGGAGGAAAAAAAAGAAGATGAATTAGCAGTTTGCAATTGTATACGTTCCCCGAAATTAATCTTGCCCTCAACAAGAATCTACCAATCGATCACAATTCTTCCTTCAACCTCAAGCAATTTTATAATGGAGTTTAAAATCACTCTAAGTCCAGGTGACCGGCGCTACTTAAATAAAAAGCAACAGAGAAATTAATGGTAGGATTATTTTGTCATCCCTCTTGCAAACTGTCAGAGCTGGCAGGGAGTCCCAAAGAGCCACCTTAGCAGAAAATCAGCAGCACGGAGGAGAGGCCAACCCAGAGTCTGCAATTTATTAAAAGCAGATGGGATCTCCCTGATTCCTCCTTGCTTGATCCATTCAAGCTCAAAACTGCAATTCTACCTTCTACCTTTGCAGTGTTGCTGCGATAGTCTAAGACAGGGGTCTTCAAACTTGGCCCTTTTATGACTCGTGGATTTCAACTCCCAGAATTCCTGAGCCAGCCATGCTGAGGGGAAAGGAAGAGGTTTCCAAGCTGGCTCAGGAATTCTGGGAGTTGAAATCCACAAGTCATAAAAGAGCCAGGTTTGAAGAGACCAAACTGGAGTAAAGACTTTTGACACTCGTTGCCAATGGGTCAGAAATTGAACTGGTGACGAGATGGTTTTGGGTGATGGGTGTGGATGAGAAGCCCTAATATACTTGCAGCTCATCCTTTTCATTATCATATTATAATAATAATAATAACAACAACAACAACAACAACAACACCCCAGACTTAACAATTGTCAATAAGAAAGACAAAAAAGTCTGGATAGTAGACGTGGTAGTGCTTGGAGACAGCAGAATAGACGAGAAAGAACTGGAGAAGATAACAAAATACAAAGACCTACAAATAGAAATAGAAAGACTGTGGCAAAAGCAAGCAAGGGTAGTACCAATAGTAATAGGCTCCTTAGGTGCAATCCCAAAACACCTGGAGCACCACTTGAACACCATTGGCATTGACAAATTCGCTATTAGTCAATTGCAAAAGGCGGCCTTACTAGGAACTGCTTCAATCCTGCGACGATATCTGTAATACCATCAAACATCCACATCTGCCTATCCCAGGTCCTGGGTAAGGACTCGATAGGTATACAAAATGCCAAATCCAGTCTGAACATCTGGCTGACTGTGCGATGATCCATAATAATAATAATAGAGAACTGCCACTGAGAAAGAATCTAATGCTAATGTGCCCCACATTTTAGGAGAAAGGTGAGGCATAGAATCAAGATCACGTGAAGTATTAGCACCGCTTTATAAAACCCTAGTAAGACCACCACGCCTGGAATTTCTTCTTCTTCTTGTGCCATATCTGTTATCGGACGTTGGCGATCATGTTGGCGATCCTGTTTTTATCGGCAGCCGCACGAAAAAGTGCTGCTGAGTTTTGTCCAAACCAGTCCCTTAGATTTTGAAGCCACGATGTTCTTCTTCTGCCTGGACCTCGTTTGCCTTCAATCTTTCCCTGGAGGGTTAAATGGAGTATGCTGTATTTTTCTGGGTGTCGCATCACATGTCTGAAATATTCTAATTTTCATTTTTTAATTGTTTTAATGATTTCCCTTGGCTTTCCCGGGCGGCTTATCACCTCCTCCTGGAATACTGCAACCAATTATGGGCACCGTACTACAAAAAAGATGTTGAGACTTTGGAAAAAATTCAGAGAAGCGCAGCTAAGATGATCAAAAGTCTGGAGACTAAAACATATGAAGAATGACTGCAGGACTTGGATTTGGCTAGTCTAAAGAAAAGAAGAAATAGGGGAGACATGATAGCAGTATTCCAGTATTTGAGGGGCTGCCACAAAGAAGAAGGCGTCAAACTGTTCTCCAAAGCACCAGAGGGCAGGACAAGGAATAATGGATGGAAACTAATCAAAGAGAGAAGCAAACTAGCATTAAGGAGAAACTTCCTAACAGTGAGGACAATTAACAACTGGAAGAACTTGCCTTCAGAAATCATGGGCGTTCCACCGAAGTTTTTAAGAAGAGACTAGACAGTCACTTGTCTGAAATGGTATACGTTCTCCTGCTTGAGCAGGGGGCTGGATTAGAAGACCTCCATGGTGCCTTCCAGCTCTATTCTGTTCTGTTCTGTTCCAATTCTTCATTTCTCTATTCTATTCTATTCTATTCTATTCTATTCTATTCTATTCTATTCTATTCTATTCTATTCTATTCTATTCTATTCTCCATTCCGTATTCTCCATTCCGTATTCTATTCTATTCTATTCTATTCTATTCTATTCTATTCTATTCTATTCTCCATTCCATATTCTCCATTCCGTATTCTATTCTATTCTATTCTATTCTATTCTATTCTATTCTATTCTATTCTATTCTATTCTATTCTATTCTATTCTATTCTATTCTCCATTCCGTATTCTATTCTATTCTATTCTATTCTATTCTATTCTATTCTATTCTATTCTATTCTATTCTATTCTATTCTATTCTCCATTCCGTCTTCTCTTCTCTTCTCTTCTCTTCTCTTCTCTTCTCTTCTCTTCTCTTCTCTTCTCTTCTCTTCTCTTCTCTTCTCTTCTCTTCTCTTCTCCATTCCGTATTCTATTCTATTCTATTCTATTCTATTCTATTCTATTCTATTCTATTCTATTCTATTCTATTCTATTCTATTCTATAGGACAGAGTGAGGCTGTGGTTAGCCAGAGAAGCAGAACAAGCCTCTAAGACAGAGGTGTCAAAGTTGCAATGTCACATGACGTGTCATGACGTATTGCGACTTTTTTTCCATTGCAGGCAATGGGGTGGGTGCAGCTTCGGCATAACACATCCTGCCTGCGGGCCAGCAGTTTGATACCCCTGCTTTAAGAGAAGGAAGAAGAAAGGAAAAAGAAACAAGATTAATGATTAAGAACAGTGGAACTCAAAGAGTTGGAGAAAGTTAATAAAATAGGATATTGTCAGAGATCTTTGCTAAGCAGACAAAAAAAAAAAATGGCAAGGAAATCCCAAATCTTCTTGGAATATTCTGAAAGGACTGTGTTGCAAAGAAGACTCTACACCCACTTACACTATTCAGGTGACTCTGAAGGCACAGATAAACCTCCAAGTGGCCTCAACGATTCTCAGAAAGAGTGCTAACAATTGGATGATTGCAAGAATATAAATCCTTCCCTCCTCCACCATTCAGTCAGAACAGAAGAAGCTTCTTGGATGAGAAGCGAAACATCTTCAAGGAAAAAACAAGGTCCAGTTGCCGTTTGAAAAAGCTCCTTTGAGACAACCATGACCTTGGATGACTGAGACTCTCCACAGACAATGGCAAGGAAAATTAAATGTTTAGCAGCTACCTTCAGTGGCTCTTTCTTTTAACTTTAAAAAGCTGTTTTCTGGTGCTGAAAAGTGAGCGGGTATCATTAGTAGCAATTGAGGGAGGATGCTCCTAAGTCAAGGGTACCATAAAGATTTTTTTTTTTTTTAAAAAAAAAATGAGGTTAAGGGTATGTGCTAGTTATTAGCATCAGTGGTCCTGTTTAACTGACAGATTAATTATGCAAATATATCTGGCTGGAAGCTGTTGAGAAATTTGCCTTGGCAAATCTGGTAAATTGACTGACAGCAAAGTCAGGAGGTTGTGTTCTCCAGGTTCAGCTAATGTGAAGGAGATGCACACAGGATTGTTATTTCTAGAAAAGGTACCCTTTTATAATGTTTTTTATTTTTGCAGACACTTATTTCATTCAGGATGCAGGTGTAATGGAAAGAAAGTGAAAACATAGGTCACATCCTTCTGATCATGAATGGCTATTATTCTTTATTATACCATGCCTTATTTTATATTTCCTTTTAAAATCTAAGAAAGGGCATCTCACTACTGACCTTTTAGAAACGTGGCAATCTATTGAAAGGTATAAAGAGTTTTTTATCATTGGCTGATTATTCATCACAATTTGCCTTGTTAACAACTAATCCTGCATTGTTTTTTAACTGAGGTTTGTTTGTTTTTTTTTATTCTGGCTTTGCTGATTCACTAGACCAGATTTGGAATCTCAAATATTCCGGGACATAGTTACAAATCTGTCAATTTGACTGATTCCCCCTTTCACCTACATTTTCTCCTTTGCTCACAGCTTGACAAAAAAAGGGAAGCAGTTGTGGAATGGAATGCAAAGGTGGGGGGATAGTATGTAGGCCAGCAGTTCTCAACCTGTGGGTCTGGACCCCATTTGGGGTCGAATGACCATTTCATGGGGGTCGCCAAACAACGCAGTCCGCCATTTTTCCCCCTTTTCCTTAGCTGTGCTACTCCCTTTTATTCTATTGGCTTTTGAAAGCCAATAGAATAGACTCTCTTGAATAGAGTCTAATTCTATTGGCTTTCAAAAGCCAATAGGAATTGTCCAGGCTGTCTCTGCCCTGCTGAGCCCGCCAAAAGTCCCATTCTGCTACGCTTCGGCTGGCGCAGGGGGCAGCACCATGCATGCGCAGCACTCCCGGGCAGGGAAAGTTCTCGACTTACGACCGGTTGGGGGTCATGGCATTAAAAAGGTTGAGAACCACTGATGTAGGCAACCGAGGCATCTTTGGAAGTTTGCAAGGACACTGAGTGTGGCTAACTGTTTTCTCACAACAACATGAATAGAAGTGATTGGTGAACATATTGGGCTGTGGGTGGACCAGAGGGAAACAGGAAAATAACTAGGCTTGTGTTTGCATGGGAAATCAGATCTGGTTTTGCTTTCTTTGTGCCAATGTAGATTTTCAGTAAAGTATTATATTCTGGGTAAAATTATATCTTTTACTGGAAATGCCAACTGGATGGTTGACAAAATCAAGCCAGAGCTTTCATTGGAGGGACAAATGATCAGACTCAAATTATCCTATTTTGGGCACAGGATGAGAAGATGTAGCTCTCTGGAGAAGACTTTGATGCTCAGAAGGATGGAAGGAAAGAGAAGAAGAGGACAACTAGTAACAAGTGTGTGTGTGTGTGGGGGGGGAGAAGCACTCAGTTATAACAGCAATGGATGTACAATCATTGGAAGACCGAAAGATCAGATTAGGGATAGATCATCATGGAGAATACAGAATAAAAGAATAACAAAGTTGGAAGGGACCTTGGATGTCTTCTAGTCCAACTCCCTACTCAAGCAGGGGGATCTATATCATTTCCAATAAATGGCTGTTCATTTTCTTCTTAAAAGGCTCCAGGGATGGAACACCCACAGCTTTGGAAGTCAAGCCGTTCCACTGATTGAGTATTCTGTCAATAAATTTCTCCTTCGTTCTAGGTTGCTCCTCTCCTTTTTAAAAAAATAACGTTTTAATTAAATTATAGAATAAAATACAAAGGTACAAAAGCAAATAGTGGGACAGAGTGGGGAGGGAAAAGGGGAAGAAGAGGGAGAGGGAGAAGAGAAAAAAAGAGAAAAGAAAAGGCATTGACTTCCAATTTCCTCTGCTGCAGTAGAGCAATAAAGCATTAACATCGAACTTTGACTTTTGACTTTTCCATAATAGTACAAACTCGCCATTTCTATAACAACAAATCAAACTAATCGGTAAAACCCAAGATCAAAGTTTCATTTTTTTTTAACCTCGAGCACAAAATCCAGAAGTGGTCTCCGAGTAGAAAGAAAAGTACTGTCATGCCTCCATCGGAGTCTGAATCTGCGGAGGAAAATGAGCTGGAATGGGATCCTATGGAGGTCGAGGGAGAAGTGTCTGTGGATTCAGAGGAATGTGGGAAAGAGTAGGCCGAGGCAGGCCAGGGCCCTTCAGGAGTGGGACAGGAGGAACAGGAGAGGCAGAGTTCAGGCAATGAGCAAGGGCCACCCCCACCTGATCCCAGAGCACGGACAGTGGAGAGAAGGAGAAAACAATGCAGTCAGGCTCAACTAATCGGGAGGAGAGTGTCCCGCCCCTCTCCACAAGGCACACCTGGAGACCATGATTTAAGAAGCCGCTGTGGGGAGAGGCTTTTGTTGGGAACAAATGCTGATTCCTTGGAGTTTTGTGTGTGTTGTTGCTGATCTCTTGTTCTGTGACTTCTGCTTGGAAACACGGAAAGTCTGACCATTGGACTGTCTGACAACATTGCTTGGATGTTTATAGATCTCAGACTGTATTTTGGCTTCCCTTTTGAAACTGCTCAGGCAAGCGTATATTCACACAGACTCGTTAGGTTTATGATGTAGGTGTCATTTCCTTGTTATCTCCGTGGCCTTGAGTAAATTTATCTCCTAATCAGACTGTATGTGAAACTACTTGCAGCCAGAGGCAGCTAAAGGTGTGTGTGTGTCTTTCTGTGTTGGGAGGCTTGCCAGAAACGTGGGAGCATTTGGGGAAAATTTGGAGCAATTAAAGGGCTGTTTGAATTGCCAGCTGACTGCATTGCCTCGGTGCTGTGCCCTGGGTCATCACAGTACTTATATTCTTTTCTTTAATCAAAACAGTCAAGTTAGCCATCTCTGCGAACTCCATCAGCTTCTGTAGCCATTCATCCATAGTGGGAATCGAAGTGTCCTTCCACTTTTGTGCATACAATAGTCTGGCTGCTGCTTCTCTCCTTGATTAGTTTCCATCCATTGCTTCTTGTCTTGTCTTCTGGTGCTTTGGAGAATAGCTTGACTCCCTCTTCTTTGTGGCAGCCCCTTAGATATTGGAACGCTGCTATCCTGTCATCCCTAGGCCTTCTTTTCACTTGACTAGCTATACATATCACTGTGGTCGCTAGGAGTTAAAAAATAACTTTCTGGCACAGAACCAGTCAATCAATTACATTACAAACAAAATCCACCATCTGAGTGATGCTGGAAAGCTAATTTCCTAATGTCAATGGTTTAACACTTTCCAAATCCCTCTGAAATGTTCAATCTGGGCTACAACACCAGAGTGGAGTTGATATGACCTGGTTTTGGCTTAAATTGGTGCAGCCTTTCGGTCCTATCAACCAGATCCGGAATTAGCTCCATGGGAAAGCTAAGACTACTTTGATTGGGAGCAGCTATTACAGCAGGAACTTTCAAATCTGATTGTGCTGTGCCCCCTCACCTTCTTATACCCGGGTGAATTAGGGAAGTGTCTGTCTGAACCGCTCCGGTATAGTTTCTGCTTGTTTTGGACTTAAATCATGTTTTTCTCCTTGTCACTTTGGTAATGGGTTTGGCCCTTTCTCTGTCAAGGTCAGATTCCTTACTTTCTACAAGCCCCCAAATCATAATAGTTAGAGTTTTGAGCTACCCTTTAAGGATGGAAGAATACTGAGCAGAAGTACAGAACTGGAAGGATATAGAAATGACTCATTTCTATCAAAACAGTATCCTCTCCCCTCTCCCCTTTCTTCTCCATGGTTTCCTGCATCCTTCACTCATATCAAGGAAGGCTATTTATCACTGTCAGTAGTTTTGTCTTTGTGGGGCCTGATGAAGGTCAGGCAAACAAAACCACAAGGAATCTCTCTCTCTCTCTCTCTCTCTCTCTCTCTCTCTCTCTCTCTCTCTCTCTCACACACACACACACACACACACACACACACACACACACACGGCATTCTAAGAAATTTCCTGACAGTTAGAACAATTAATCGGTGGAACAACCTGCCTCTAAAGTTGTGAATGCTCCAACACTGGAAGTTTTTAAGAAGAGACTGAACAAACAATTGTCTGAAATGGTATAGGGTTTCCTGCCTGAGCCGGGGGTTGGACTAGATGACCTCCAAGGTCCCTTCCAACTATTATTATTATTGTTATTATCATTCATCGCACAGTCAGCCAGATGTTCAGCCTGGATTTGGCATTTTGTCTACCTATCGAGTCCTTACCCAGGACCTGGGATAGGCAGATGTGGATGTTTGATGGTATTACAGGTATCGTCGCAGGATGGAAGCAGTTCCTAATAAGGCCGCCTTTTGCAATTGACTAATAGCAAATTTGTCAATGTTATTATTATTATTATTATTATTATTATTATTATTATTATTATTATTATTATTGATCATCGCACAGTCAGCTAGATGTTCAGGCTGGATTTGGCATTTTTGTCTACCTATTGAGTCCTTCCCAAGGACCTGGGATAGGCATATGTGGATGTTTGATGGTATTACAGATATCGTCGCAGGATGGAAGCAGTTCCTAGTAAGGCCGCCTTTTGCAATTGACTGATGGTGAATTTGTCAATGCCAATGGTGTTCAAATGGTGCTCCGGTTGTTTTGGGATTGCATTATTATTGTTGTTGTTGTTGTTGTTGTTGTTGTTGTTGTCATCATCATAAAGACATCCCGCCCCCGACAGAGCAATCATAAATGAAGTGTCTACACCTCTTGATAACAGTATTGCAAACAGGCAAGGTAATTATTTTAAATAACACAATCTGATTTATACCTTGCCATATACAGTAAATGGCAGCTTTAGACTAAGAAGCTTGCTCGTTACCTAGGGGTAAAGACGTTTGCGTAGTTTACCAGGGAATGGTAAGATAACTTTTTTCTGTAAAAGCAGTTCTTTCCAAAATACCAATTAAGCAGAGAATTACCTCTGTATTGTATAACTTTTTTTCATTTTCCTCAGGATGGATTGAGCCCAAATGTGCCGAGTAGGAACCACCCCAAATGCTTCCAGCTTCATTGATTTTCCTCACCGAATGCGGTAAGTCTATGAAAAGGGAAGTGATATGAAACACAGGCTGGCTGATGTCACTCAGAGCTAATTCAATCGTAAATTTACATTGGCAAGAAAACAAGGTGGCTTTAATAAAAAAATGTCGCAATGCAACTCAGCACAGCCTCTCTCAGAAGTCAGCACAGGAATCTGCATGATTGTTCTGCTTTCGTCGAAATGGTGAGAATAGTCTTTGCGGCACTTAAATCCCTTTAGGTAAAAGGCTGCGTTAACAGAGGGATAGAATCAAGATCAGGTGAGGTTCTAGTACCACTTTACAAAGCCTTAGTAAGACCACACTTGGAATACTGCGTCCAGTTCTGGTCACCATAATATACAAAAAGATGTTGAGACTCTAGAAAGAGTGCAGAGAAGAGCAACAAAGATGATCAGGGGACTGGAGGCTAACACATTTGAAGAACAGTTACAGGAATTGGGTTATGTCTCTTCTAATAAAAAGAAGGACTAAGGGAGACATGATAGCAGTATTCCAATATTTGAGGGGCTCCTACAAAAATGTGTGTGTGTGTGTGTGTGTGTGTGTGTGTGTGTGTGTGTGTGTAACCATTTTCCGATGTACCAAAAGGCAAGTTGAGAAACAATGGATGGAAACTAACCAAGGAGAGAAGCAACCTGGAGCTAAGAAGCAATTTCCTAACAGTGAGAGCAGTGGAACAGCTTGCCTCCAGAAGTTGTGAAGTAGGTGATTTACAACCTGTTTACAACAGAGTCCTTTTGGCCCTTCCAAGAAGGTTCCACACCCATTAGCACTATTCAGGTGACCCCGAGGGCACAGATAAACCTCCAAGTGGCCTCAACGACTCTCAGAAAGAGAGTTATTGTGAGGAATATAAATCGATCCATCTTCCACCATTCAGTCAGAACTGAAAAAGCTTCTTGAATGAGAACCAAAATGTCTTCAAGGAAAAACAAAGTCCAGTTGCCTTCTGAAAAAGCATCTTTGGGACAACCATGTCCTGGATGACTGAGAATCTCTGTAGACATTTACCCAAATGGATACAGATTTCTAGAAGATTTACAGAGTATAGGAACCATTTGCGCTTCAGTTTGAGATACAGACAACACAGACTCATCCCCAACAGCCCGCACCTGTCGTCAACAGCAAAGGGACACAGGGCAGAAAACATCCTGCAGCTAAGAAGGCTCCACACCCATTTGCACCCTTGAGGTGACCCTGAGGACACAGATATACCTTCAGGTGGCCTTGACGACTCTCTAAAACAGACATGTCAAACACAAGGCCCATGGGCCAGAAGCGGCCCGCGAAGTGGTTTCATGTGGCCTGCGAAGCCATCCTGGAAACAGTGAGGGAACGGCCCCCACTGCCTTGGCCCTGGCTCAGGCCAGCCAGGAGCCAATGTACAATTTTGTGGTGGCCATCTATGCTGAAACGCATTCAGTCTTAGCTCCACAAGACCGTCCTGCTGCCCTTTCACCATCCCCTTGCCACCTCCTCCTGGCCTATCCTGGGGGTCTCCCATCCTATTGCTAAGGAAGCTTTGCATACAAAGCCAGGTCTCCTCCCATGGAGAGGGAATGGACTCTGACTTTGCCCTCGTACCCATCATGAGCAACCTGGGTAAGGAGAAAAAACATAGCAGCAGCAGCCTTGAGGAGGAGGTAAGTGCAGCTGGGTGCCCCTTTGGGGAAGTGGGGCTGGGCTTGATGCCACGGGTGCTTGAGGGCCAGGCTGGGTGTTTGACCTCTGCTGCCCAGGGCTCTATCCAGCTCCCCCACATGGCCTGAGAGGAACAGTGAGGCTCTTCCAGTGGACCATGCCTTGGCACTTGCCCTGGTCCCACCCCCTTCTGCCAGAGACCCTCAGATCTGTCCCACTCCTGTCCAGGCCCCCACAGGCACCTTTGATGCGCACGATGTAGAGCTGGCCATGCCCACCCAGTAGGCCACACCCACTCCCTCCACACTCAGCCAGTAGGCTGCACCCATTCTGGCCACACCCACCCGCCCCCCCAAAGGCAACTGCAATGCTGATGCGGCCCTCAATGAAATTGAGTTTGACGCCCCTGCTCTATAAGGATGGAAATGACCAGTTGTCTGCAAGGAGTATAAATCCTTCCATCCCGCAGCATCCAGTCAAAGCTGAAGAAGCTTCTTGGATGAGAAGTGAAGTGTCTTCAAAGAAAAACCAGGAAGTCCAGTTGCCTCTTGAAAAAAGCATCTTTGGGACAACCACGACCTGGATGGACTGAGAACCTCCATAGACAAATAGAAATTGCTTTTCTTGGTCTTTCCTAAAGGAATATATTACGGTATCCTTTGATTTTGTTTCTGGGCCTCCTCTGTCAAGTAAACTCCCAAAGAGGAAGATGTAACAGGAAAGTTTTACTATATCGCAGTGGTTTGGGTTTTTTACATGTTCTCATTAAAAGTTAACGTTGGGAAGCAAACTTAGGAGCTCAGCTCAAAGAAGTGAGCGAAACCACAGATCCGTTCTGTGCAATTTGAATCTGCAGCCTAGAAATAAGGAGAGCAGAATCCCTCAGCAGAGTAAAGGTCTGAAATCTAACCTTATACCTACGACCCTTTGTGCCCCAAATTTAATAAGGACCTGATACAGTATTCTTGCTGCCAAGGACATGGTATTTTAGAACCTGCATAACCGTCATTGCAGAATGCTTTTTATTAAGGCTAACCTTTAAGCACACTAAAAATGTACGTCTTTGCTTGCAGCCTACTGCTGGCAATTTTATTTATTACCGTTCCCATCTACATATATTGACTTTATCTCCTAGTAAGAAATAGCATTGTGCCACGTCCTCCACATTTTGCAGGGGTTTTGCACTGTTGCCGTATTTTATCCTTGCATCTTGCTTGAATCCCTGGCAATTTTATGGATCTATCCAGGGAGTTTTCTTCACAATCAGTAGAGATGTGGTGGGCCATTCCAAGATTTTTTTTTTTCCTATTTAGCTTCTCAGTCTAGCCTGAAACTGTGGCATTCTTTGAGCTTGTGCCTTGGCTCTTTTATGACTCGTGGACTTCAACTCCCAGAATTCCTGAGCCAGCAGGGCTCAGCTTGGAAACCTCTCCCTTTCCCCTCAGCATGGCTGGCTCAGGAATTCTGGGAGTTGAAGTCCACGAGTCATAAAGCAGTTTAGGCCTAGGCCAGAGTGAGGCAACCTTGGCTCTTTTATGACTCGTGGACTTCAACTCCCAGAATTCCTGAGCCAGCATGGGGGAACTATGGCCCCATCATAATTTGTGGACTTCAACTCCCAGAATTCCTGAGCCAGCATGGGGAACTATGGCCCCATCATGACTTGTAGACTTTAACTCCCAGAATTCCTGAGCCATCATGGCTGGCTCAGGAATTCTGGGAGTTGAAGTCCACAAGGTTGCCAAGGTTGCCTACCCCTGGGCTAGGTATTAACCAGGGGTGACCCTGTTTAACTTTCCTTACTATTGCATCTTCTTAATGGAAATAAAGGTAACTTAAGGATGTTGTTCTACTCTGCAGAGTTATCATATGCCCTTCTTCTTTTTCCCCAATAGATAGGAATTTCCCGTAAATGTGTTAGATCAAATGTGTAGATGGAAACTACCCAAAGAGAGAAGCAACCTAGAACTAAGGAGGAATTTCCTGACAGTTAGAATAATTAATCAGTGGAACAACCTGTCTCCAGAAGTTGTGGGTGCTCCAACACTGGAGGCTTTTAAGAAGAAACTGGACAGCCATTTGTCCAGTAAAAGGAACCAGATTATACAACCAAGAATTTTGCTAAATTATTCTTTTTGGAATAATTGTGCAATAATATTTTTCTCCCATTAGAGATACTTCAAGTTTTTTTTTTTTAAAAAAAGCCAGGCAAATATTAAATGTCCTATTCTTTATTTTTCCAGTGTCAGGTTCACACCATTTATGAAGTGCAAAAAGTAGGATAGCAAGATTTGTGTCTAAAATAATAAACAGACGGTCAGTAGAGTATTTGAGTTAATCAACTGTGGGGTTATTTCTGAGTTTTAATTAACGCCAAGGTCTAAATATTTTTCAGGAAAACATATAAATAAGATCGCCATATTTGACACAAACTGCTTCTTTCAAACTTTTCTGTTCTATCTCTCTCCCATCTAGAGATAAATATTTGTAAATGTTTTGAGTATCCAATAAGAAAGTTCTACAAAAACCCTACAAAGAGAAAAATAGAGCATGTCCATTTTATATTCCTTAAAATTTCCTTAACCAAATCAAAAAGTCATACATGGACCATCACCCTGAACAGATTGTAACATATCTCTTTTACCAGGCATGCATTTTAATTGTATTATCAGAAAAAGTAATATGGGGGAAAAAAAAGATGTGGGCAATCTTTAAAAGGCTTTTTAGAAGATTCTGGAAGAATATTTGAAATACAGTGAAAATGTACAAATGTATTAGATGCAGTGCTTTGGCACATTTTTTTTCTTCAATTTTATTACAGCCCTAAGGCCAGACACAAACAAAATGTTGAATAAAAATGTATTACATACATACACAAACACACACACACACATGAAAAAAAAAACCAGTAAGGATAATGGAGCTTAAAACTCCCCTTTTTACAATTCTGTAATCCCTTAATTCAGTGTAGAATGGATCTGAGCATTTACTAGCAAGATGCCCTTCCTGATGCCTACGTGGAGTTCACAGCAGTTACTTTTTTTCTTTGTGCCTTAGGAGAGAAATATCCGCCGCTACTTAGGGTTGAATTCTCAACCTTCCACCACACTGCTCTAATGGAGTCTAAAACTATATAAAAGGAAATTTTGGCCAGAGGAATCTGTAAAGGAGAGTCAGGATATCTATAACTCTTTTAATCTACGGGTATTGCTCAGGTGATACAAGTAAACAAGAAAGGCTGGACTTGATTGTGGGTTACAGTTGATTTTTTTTATTATTATTCCTTGTAATGGTATGTACAAAAGATACCATGGGGGGATGAGGCAACACGATGCTACCTAAGGGACTAGTCAGATAAGAGAGGGCGTAGCCTGCAGCTGGATAACGGATAAAGCAAGAAGCTCAGAAGGGATCTTCCCTAAATTCTCAGGCTGTGAAGGTGACACAGAGAGATTTGTATTTTCAGACTTAGAAGATTCCATACATGTAGCTTTACAATAAAGTTAACATTTTTTTAATTAATTTATTTAAAACTGACCCATCTTTCAACTAACTTGGGGCAACTATATATTATATAAATATAAAGTTTTTCTCGTTTGCTGTCTAATCTACCTAGTCTTCTGGATGCCCCAAATTCTTGCAGCTGTGCAATTTTTGCAACCTTGAAAAAATATTTATTTACAAGCATCCTTTTGAGAATATCTTTGATTAGCGAGTGCATGAAAAATTCTTATGTTCAGATCATTATTTTCTTTTTTCTTTTAAAAAGAGCAGGCAAGCCCTCAAACCAGATCATCACATCAAAGCTTTTAGGATCAATGGTTCTCAAGTCCACAATGCAGAGGAGATCTTTTGTTGTTATTAGTTGCGAAGTCGTGTCCGACCCATCTCGACCCCATGGACAATGTTCCTCCAGGCCTTCCTGTCCTCTATCATCTTCTGGAGTCCATTTAAGCTCACACCTACTGCTTCAGTGACTCCATCCAGCCACCTCATTCTCTGTCGTCCCCTTCTTCTATTGGCCTCAATCTTTCCCAGCATTAGGCCCTTCTCCAGTGAGTCCTTCCTTCTCATTAGGTGGCCAAAGTACACGAGTTTCAACTTCAGGATCTGACCTTCTAAAGAGCAGTCAGGGTTGATCTCCTCTAGGATTGACCGGTTTGATCGCCTTGCAGTCCAGGGGACTTGCAGGAGTCTTCTCCAGCACCATAGTTCTAAGGCCTCAATTTTTTGGCGCTCAGCCTTTCTTATGGTCCAACTTTCACAGCCATACATTGCAACTGGGAAAACCATGGCCTTCACTACACGTACTTTTGTTGGCAGGGTGATATCTCTGCTTTTTAGTATGCTATCTAGATTTGCCATAGCTTTCCTCCCCAGGAGCAAGCGTCTTTTAATTTTCTTGGCTGCAGCCCCATCTGTGATGATCTTGGAGCCCAGGAAGATAAAATCTATCACTACCTCCATTTCTTCCCCATCTATTTGCCAGGATTTAAGAGGGCCAGATGCCATGATCTTGGTTTTCTTAATGTTGAGTTTCAAGCCAACTTTTGCACTCTCCTTCACCCGCATCAAGAGGCTCTTTAGTTCCTCTTCACTTTCTGCCATTAGAGTGGTATCACTCTAATGATCTGTAATAATCTCTATTTACATTTATCATATATTAGAACTAATTCTGTCATAAAGAAAGTCTCATGCTTATACTATTCTATTGCACAACTCAATTTTTGCCCTTTCACAAAGGAATGAGATGTATTAAGCTGCAATACATTAATATGTTTTGGAATTCCTGATTCGCAATAAATGTATTAAAGCTCTTTATGTGGAAAACACAATGGTTAAAAGATTCTGTGCAATGATTTCTTCTTTTTTACAGTATGTGTAATCCATTACAAGGAAGAAAATCATTCTGAGATGCCAACATCTCAAAAGGTTTTTCTGATTTAAATTGCCAGCAAAATGTTTCGTATGATTCATAGGATTGAGACACTTTTTTCTGTTTGTTTTTTAAAAAAAAAAATTCAAAGAGAACATTCTACAAAAAAGGCCATATTCTTTCTTTTTTTCTTTTTAAGAAAAAGATAAAAAGAAAGGCTGTTATTGTGTTTTACCCCCTGAGCAGTGTTTGGGAAAAATTATATAGCCAAATTGTAAATATGGATACTTTCAAAGGGTTTCACTGATGCTGCGGCAAATGTATGCACACGCACATAACCCAGCGTTAAGGGATAAAGCATGTTCTCAAACTTGGCAATTTGGAGCTGTCGACAACACTTCAATTTCATGCATAAGTGTGCACAAAATAGTTTTGTGTTTTTTTAGAATTGTAGAAGTAGTATGGAATTCTTGATTAAGAATAGCAACAGCAATTGCACTTAGACTTATATACTGCTCCATAGTGCTTTACAGTCCTCTTTAAGTGGTTTACGAAGTCAGCTTATTGCCTCACAACAATCCGGGTCCTCATTTTACCCATCTTGGAAGGACGGAAGGCTGAGTCAACCTTGAGCCAGTCATGATCGAACTCCAGACTGTGGGCAGAGTTAACCTGCAATACTGCATTCTAACCACCGCGCCATCACGGCTCTAAGAAGAAAGAATGCCAACAGATGCAAGTGGACACCAGGAAGGAATATGTATGGCATATTCTAGTCCCAGAAATGTCTCTTCAGAACCTGATACATGTGTAAACATTGAATCACATAATCTTCATCCACAGCTGCAATCAGAATTAAGACAGCCTAGATATACATCTAAGCTGTATATATTCTCCAGGGCATCTCTGGAAAGCGTAGAACAACCCATTCTGATTAGTTTGTATATATTTTAAGGATGTGCAACATTTATTTATTTATTTGTTTGTTCATTTATTTATTTATTTGTGAGACTTATATACCGCTTTAAGTGCAAGCACTCTCTAAGCGGTGTACACCAGTAAGCAATGTATATATATATATTTTTACATTGTCCTCAACAATCTGGATCCTCATTTTATGTACCTTGGAAGGATGGAAGGCTGAGTCAACCTTGAGCCGGTGAGATTTGAACCGCTGACCTGCTGAACGCAGTCAGCTAATGTGGCCTGCAGTACTGCACTCTAACTGCTGTGCCACTTCGGCTCTTTTCATCCATCCTCGGCTCTATTCATCCAGACAGACAGACAGACAGACAGACAGACAGACAGACAGACAGCCTCCCATCTATTCATCCACCTGTCCAATTTATATGACTGGCCATTTCAAAAGCATCACTCTGAGTGGCTAACATCAGAAAAGAAAATCCCACACAAAACACTTAACTATAAAAACAACACACATATAATTCATGATAGGGGGGCCTAAATTCTCCAAGAAGAGACAACAGTTTTGGGCTCCTTAACGTTAATGATAACATGATATGAACCTTTCCTCAAAGCAGACATATTGTTTCTAGTAAATCTTAAGAAAGTTCACATTGTTCTATTGCTCCTTTTGACCATGTAAGAAAGGCAGATTTGAAGGAATTGGATAGGTTTAGTCTAGTGAAAAGAAGAACTAGGGGTGATCTGACAACAGTGTTCGATGTCTATGGAGATTCTCAGTCATCCAAGTCATGGTTGTCTCAAAGGTGCTTTTTCACAAGGCAACTGGACTTTCTTGTTTTTCTTTAAAGACATTTTGCTTCTCATCCAAAAAGCCTGGATGAAAGCTGAAGAAGCTTCTGGGATGAGAAGCGAAACGTCTTCAAAGAAAAACAAGAAAGTCCGGTTGCCTCGTGAAAAAGCACCTTTGGGATAGCAGTGTTCTAATATTTGAGGGGCTGCCCCAAAGAAGAGGGGCTCCATAGCACGAAGGCAGAACAAGAAGGAACAGATGGAAACTAACCAAAGAGAGAAGCAACCTAGAAATAAGGAGAAATTTCCTGACAGTGAGAACAATTAATCAGTGGAATGGCTTGCGTCCAGAAGTTGTGGGTGCTCCAACACTGGAGGTTTTAAAGAAGAGATTGGACAGCCCTTTGTCTGAAATGGTGTAGGGTTTCCTGCTTCAACAGGGGGTTAGACTAGAAGACCTCCAAGGTCCCTTCCAACTTAGTTAATCTTTTAAGATATGGTGAATGGTTATGAGATGGACCTGTACACATTTCTTCAATTCTCACTTTTTCTTAAATGGATATACCATTCAAAAGAGATTGAGGCCATTTTCCTTCATCATCTTTGCATAAAAATGAGTACCTTATTCCATATAAAGTAGAACATAAAAAGATATAGATAAGGAGTACATACATTTTTAGAGAAAAGATTTATAGCTCAGGGTTGAATTAGGATTCTTGATGGTCTCTGAACTTGGTTGTTTTCTTGCAGACGTTTCATTACCCAACTAGGTAACATCATCAGTGGTAGAAGGTATTGGGGTTTACTCTCTCTGTTTATATTCTGGTGTTAATCTTGCTTATCTGGGTGTTGATTGCTGGCAAGGAATTATTTTTATCTTTTTGTACAGTATGCAATATAGATGTTTATCTCTATGCACCTATTGATGGCTGATTTCTCTGAGTGCCAATAATTCCCATAATTTTCTAGTGTTTTTGTTTAAAAAGTATTCCTAGAGAATCCTGGAATTTCCAAATTCCGAGAGACCAAATACTAGAAGACAACACACTACAGTCGAGGCTTTTTTAAATAAAATAAAATAAAATAAAATTGGATGTGGTGGTATAAAGCACATCTTCCTTCCCCTGTCCTGACCACTTTCTACAGGGGGACAATCGAGAGCCTAACTCAGGTTAGTCTGAGTACAACAAAGCCCCCACCCAAACAGAACACTCCCCCAACCAATCAGAGCACAGCCAACCCCCCATCCAATCAGAGCACAGCCAAGCTCCTAACCAATCAAAACACACCTCCATCCAATCAGAACACAGCCAAGCTCTCATCCAATCAGTTCATACCCCACTGGCAGTTAAAAGGAAGAAACAGCTATGATCACACATTGCTCCTAGAAGCACGAAGCCGAAAGCACCAGCCTGAAGATGACGAATGAGACTTCGTCGAAACGTCGCCAAGACACTTCCAATTTGACGCGGGAGAAAACCCGAATAACCAAAGACCTACATACAAACACCCGCGAAAACCTCAGAAAATTATATATATATATATATATATATTAGACAGGTATTTATTCATTCTTTGGGTGAAGCTTCAATTGCGCCCGAATTACCAGCATTTGTTGAGGAATCTTTAGAAAGGACTGTACAGCAGCAGTAATAACAACAACAACTTGCTTAATAGGTTATGCTTTGCTTGAGAAAGCAGAAATTATACAGAACTAAATTATCCTTTTGCAATTTGGTATCATTGCAATCGGAGGAGTTTGATTTCGATCAAAACTCTTTCTAGGTTTCAGAAGGGGGGGGGAAGCAAAATTATTAGCAGCATTTGAAAAGGAAGTTGCACAAACAACTCACAGGTGAACCATATGTTCCTCTTGTCTCCCGCACAGCCAAAGGTGCTAGGTAAGGATCATAGCTAAACTGGAAGTTTACACATTGGCCACATCTGGGGATCTGTCTTCAGTGGTGGGAAAACATTTATCCTCTGGAGTAGAAATTTAATGATTCCACTTCACAATCTGGACAGGGCTAAGCAGCACTCAGCCACTCTAATTAAAGATAATGCTGCCCTCAATAACGAGGTGAACTTATGGGAAGATGAATTTTAAAAGAAAGGCATTAAGGCTTGCAGGGGAAGGATGCAAAATGTTGATAACGGTTGCCAGGATACGGCAAATGATAAAAAGAGTGACCTGATGCCGAGTTTGATCTTCTTCAAGGAAACAAAAGAACATTCCCTCCCTGGAATCCCAAATTTCTGTTGCTGAGCGGGACAGTTGTTAAATGAATTTTGTCCCACTTTACGACCTTGCTGCCGTTGTTTAAGTGAATTGATGCAGTTGTTAGATGAGTAGCACGGCTGTTAAGTGAATCTGGCTTTCCCCATTGAATTTTCTTGTCAGAAGGTCACCCAAGGGGATCCCGTGACTTTTTCCTGTGACTCTGCGACCGTCATAAAAATGAAACCAGTTGCCAAGTGCCTGGATTGTGATCTCCTGACCATGGGGAAGCTGCAATAGTCGTAACTGTGAAAAATGGTCCTAGGTCACTTTTTTTTTCAAGTGGGGTTGTAACTCTGACAGGTCACTAAATGCACAGAGGTAAGGTCGAGAATTCCCTGTATTGCTTCTGAATCTGCTCGTCCCTCATATCTCTGAAGCTGTGCTGCAGCTGCCAAAAAAGCCAACACAGTGCTAGGCTGCATTAACAGAGGGATAGAATCAAGGTCACGTGAAGTGTTGATACCACTTTACAATGCCTCGGTAAGGCCACACTTGGAATGCTGCATCCAGTTTTGGTCACCACGATGTGAAAAAGATGTTGAGACTCTAGAAAGAGTGCAGAGAAGAGCAACAAAGATGATTAGGGGACTGGAGGCTAAAGCATATAAGGAAAGGCTGCTGGAAATGGGTATGTCTAGTTTAACAAAGAGAAGGACGAGGAGGGACATGATAGCAATGTTCCAGTATCTCAGGGGCTGCCACAAAGAAGAGGGAGTCAAGCTATTCTCCAAAGTGCCTGAAGGCAGGACAAGAAGCAATGGATGGAAACTAATCAAGGAGAGAAGCAACCTAGAACTAAGGAGAAACTTCCTGATAGTTAGAACAATTAATCAGTGGAACAACCTGCCTCCAGAAGCGGTGAATGCTCCAACACTGGAAGTTTTTGAGAAAAGACTGGACAGCCATTTGTCCGAAATGGTATAGGGTTTCCTGCCTGAGCAGGGGGTTGGACTAGATGACCTCCAAGGTCCCTTCCAACTTTATTAGTATTATTCCCATTTTACATTTTTCTATCGTCTCATCTAGTCCTCGATTTTCATTTAGAGACCATTCAAAGTTACAAGGTCACTGAAAAAAGTGACTTATGACCATTTTTTGCTCTTACCACCATTGGTCACATGATCAAAATTTGGATGCTTGGCAACCAGCTCGTATTTATGACATTTGCAATGTTCCTGGGGGGGAGGGTCATGTGATCCTCTTTTGCAACCTTCTGACAAACCAAGCCAATGGGAGGGAGGGGGGAAATCAGGTTCACTTCACAACCCGTGCTGCTAACTTAACAACTGCAACGATTCACTTAACAGCAACTGTGGCAAGAAAGGTCACAAAACGAAATGAAACGAAATAAAATACGCTGAACAAATGAATTTGTTTAGCACCCCAGAAATGTTGGGCGCAACAGTGGCCGTAAAGTGGAGGACTACCTGTTTGTCAATACGACTGTCAGGAGGGAAAGGGAAAAGTTGTGAGTCTTTTTTGGAACACTTTTGTGATAAATGCAGCACCGAGCAATTAACCGGCTGAGAAAAATCACAGGGTAACAGGTCTTTCTGTTGCACTGAAAGAAGTGAGAAAATAGGGTGTTAAGTTCTTTGTACCCTGTTTGCAGAGGGAAAAAAAAAAGACAGATAGGAATGCCAAAGCTTTGGCACTGGGCACCGGGCTGATTGTTCTCACTATGTAGTCAAAAGATTTTTTTTGTCTCTCCAGTCCAACGTTCTTGCATCGTTCAAAGAAAAAAAACATTGCTAAAAAGCAACAGGCTCTGTAAGAAAACAATAAAAAATAGAATCCAGCTAGAAACTCAACCCACTTGGCAAGACAAAAACTTTGCGAAAGTGAAAAAGTTTGTTCGGTTGGTTGGGAGGGAGGGGAAAGCAGAGTAAGATTTAAGAGCCAAACAATTGCATTTCATCTTCATTAAGTTAATGCGCTTTCGTTTTTCATGCCAGCTTCAGTGGAAGGAAAATACAGTCTGGTTTTTTAACACAATTATGTTCAGGAATATAATATGTTGCAGAGGTAGCCTTCCTCCATGATACAAAGAGAAATGAAATAAGGGATAAGGAAAAGGGAGAGAAGACAAAAGATGAGAACATGATGGAAGATTTGTTTGTAGGTGGCTTGTAGCTGTTATTGGCTGACTTGCGAATAGCTAAGGAGGATTGCATCTGGTTAATATCTGGATGGGACCTCATATGGAAATCTCAGTGTTTTAAAACAGACCAAGAAACCCTAAAAGCGTTCCAGAGAAAGAGGACAGTTACTTCTGTGTTGCTGTCAAGGAAATTACAAGGATATATTTAGAGTCATCAGGACTTTGAGTTCAATTCTAAATAAATAAATAAATCTCCAACTTTTTACAGCTAGCATTTTAAATTATTTCCAGAGGAGAAAACACTGGAAATATTGACCATGCCAACAAGTCGTAACACACTAAAGTGTTAATATTTTTTTACATTTGGAATTCAGGTTTCATGCATGAATTCAGTCTTCACAGAAAACCTCCCGTCGTGTTCTTGTGCTTCCAAAGTAAAATACAAAGAGGCATCACTCACTGAACGGCTTTAAAATTTACAACGGTGCTAAAAAACATACTAACAACTCAGCCTTGCACGATCCCTGCAGTCACGTGATCACCGTGGTGGCGCAGTGGTTAAAATGCAGTACTGCAGGCTAATTCTGCTGACTGCCAACTACCAGCAGTTCGATCTTGACTGGCTCAAGGTTGACTCAGCCTTCCATCTTTGCAAGATCATTAAAATGAGGACCCAGATTGCTGGGGGGCAATATGTGGACTCTGTACACTGCTTAGAAAGTGCTGTAAAGCTCTATGAAGTGGTATATAATTCTAAGTTCTAATTCTATTCTATTCTATTCTATTCTATTCTATTCTATTCTATTCTATTCTATTCTATTCTATTCTATTCTATTCTATTCTATTCTTCCATTCCATTGCCATGGTGGCACAGTGGTTAGAATGCAGTATTGCAGGCTGACTCTGCCCACTGCCAGTAGTTTGATCATGACCGGCTCAAGGTCGACTCAGCCTTTCATCTTTCCAGGATCATTAAAATGAGGACCCAGATTGTTGAGGGCAATATGTGGACTCTGTAAACTGCTTAGAGAGGGCTGTAAAGCTCTGTGAAGTGATATATAATTCTAAATGCTATTTCTAATTCTATTCTATTCTATTCTATTCTATTCTATTCTATTCTATTCTATTCTATTCTATTCTATTCTATTCTTCCATTCCATTGCCATGGTGGCACAGTGGTTAGAATGCAGTATTTCAGGCTGACTCTGCCCACTGCCAGTAGTTTGATCATGACCGGCACAAGGTTGACTCAGCCTTCCATCCTTCCAAGGTTGGTAAAATGGGGGGCCTCTGAAGCCTAGAGCACACTTCCAGAAGTGGCATCCACACACTTCTGGCAGGCTGTTCTAGGCCTGGGGGCCTCCTCCAGGCCTCCAAGGCCTAGACTGGACTTCTGGAAGTCAGCCAGTTCTCCAAATGCAGCAAAATTTAGCTACCGGTTCTACTGAACTGGTGTGAACTGGCTGAATCCCACCACTGATCTACAGGGAATGTCTATGGCCCGATCACGGTTCTCCCAAAGGTGTTTTCCCAAGAAGCAACTGGATTTTTGGAAAGTCCATCTGTCTTTTGGAAAAGCAGCTTTGGGACCTCTATAGGGGAGCATTTATTTTGCAGAGAGGGTTGAAGTTGTTTCTGCACAGGACTGTATGAGCTACACATTAAGGTTCACCTGGAAGATCAAATGAAGTGGGACCTGGTTTTATTTATTTATTTATTTATTTATGAGACTTATATACCGCTTTAAGTGCAAGCACTCTCTAAGTGGTGTACACCAGTAAGCAATGTATATATATATATATTTACATTGCCCCAACAATCTGGGTCCTCATTTTACCTACCCCGAAAGGATGGAAGGCTGAGTCAACCCTGAGCCGGTGAAATTTGAACCGCTGACCTGCTGAACACAGTCAGCTAAAGTGGCCTGCAGTACTGCACCCTAACTGCTGCGCCACCTCGGCTTTGAGAAAACAGTAAATATTATGTTGCCTCATTATACTAATGTTTCCAATCTTTCTTTAATAGTGACTGATTGCTAATGTGGCATTGCTTTTAGCTGTTGTCCTACCGACTTTCCAAACATTTCAACCCCAGAGATTTATAGTAGCCTCCAGCGATTACTGTGGTGGAGTGAACTAAGGTCTTTCTGCCTTCACAATTTATCCCCACAGAGATGACTCTGACAATACAAATTGCAAATGCAGAAATCCTAAGTTACGAAGTTTCCATTTAAGCTACTGGGATGCTCCTCACTTGCTTCTTCACCTTTGACTAGAAGAAGAGGAAGCAAGCAGAGGTCAGATGTGTAGGAGACTGAAGACTCTTCTGACAAGACAAGCATCTTAAAATAGCATCTATAACTAGCTGCTTATAAGACGCATTCTGAATAGGATTAGTGTTGGATGAAGTGGGATGCTATTGTCTGCGTACAACTGAGTTAACATGCCATTTAAAGACAAGAATCTCAGATATATCATCATAGACGCCTTCAACACAGAACTTGCATCTCTTCCATAGGGCTGTTTGTGGTCTTCTTTCTTCATTCTCAACTTGCGTATAAATTCCCTGTTAACAATGAAGGAGAATATTTGCAGCTCAGGGTTGAAATGAGGGGTCTTTGGTGCTCTCTGAGCTTGCTTGTTTTCTTGCAGACGTTTCATTACCCTAACTAGATAACATCATCGGTGCTAGAAGGAAGAGGGGTTGTGGAGGGAGGAGGAGGAGGAAGAAGAAGAAGAAGAAGAAGAAGAAGAAGAAGAAGAAGAAGAAGAAGAAGAAGAAGAAGAAGAAGAAGAAGAAGAAGAAGAAGAAGAAGAAGAAGAAGAAGAAGAAGAAGAAGAAGAAGAAGAAGAAGAAGAAGAAGAAGAAGAAGAAGAAGAAGAAGAAGAAGAAGAAGAAGAAGAAGAAGAAGAAGAAGAAGAAGAAGAAGACTGTGAGGTCCCTGGTGCTCCCTAAGCTTGCTTGTTTTCTTGCAGACGTTTCATTACCCAACTAGGTAACATCATCAGTGCTAGTTAAGGAGTGCTGTTTGCTGTCAGTTTACAAGAAAACATGCAAGCTCAGAGAGCACCAAGGACCCCTCATTTCCTTTTCAGCATATTGTGCAAACTTAAAACATTTGTGCTTAGCATCTTCTGTAGATGCAACTCAAAAAGCTGACTAAAAGGAATTAGGAATGCACTCAATAGTATTATCCTTTTAAAAAAAAGTTTAATTCAGTGAATTCCATTTAATTTTGAAGAACTTTGAACTGATGTTCCACCTGAGGATGAGAGAGAGAGAGAGAGAGAGAGAGAGAGAGAGAGAGAGAGAGAGAGAGATAAAAACCTTCTGGAAAGGAATCAATTGTAATTCAGTTTACCAGAAAAGCTATACAAGGCAGCTCTTTAACTGTTGTGGCTAAGTGGCTTGCTGGAACTAATTAGCTCTCATGGTTGTTGTTTTTTTTTAAAGCTCTATTTGAAATGAAACAACCTGGTAAATTAGAATTGGACAGAGATCTACCCAAGGGATTCCAGCGTCCCTTTACTTAAAAGTGGGTAACCTTATTCTTTCAGTCAGTTATACTGACCTCATTTTGTTCAGGGAATTCTCAGGGGTGTGTGTGTGTGTGTGTGAAAATATGGGAAACCTGCTAGTATTGCTTTTATTCAATGCCCTCTTTCACTAAAAAAGGAGAGGCATATTAATTTCTTTTTCTTGTTCCCTCTTCCCCCCCCCACATACAATCACCTCCACTCACCCACCTAAACTGAGATGATATCCAAAATCAAAATATAAGTTATTTAACTTAGCTCTTAAATTATGAGTTGATATTGGAAAACTTCTTCACGTTCTATTAAAGAGAAGTTTTCCGAGGATCAGCTCCAGGGCTTTTTTTGTCATAGAACACCCAGAACAGAGTTCCGGCACCTTTTTTGGATGGAACTTTGTAGGGTTAGGCAAGGTGGGTTGTATGACGTGTGTGAGTTCTGGCACTTTTTTTTTTTTTTTTTTTTTTACAAAAAAAGCACTGATTGACTCCATCATGAGTCTGAAAGTTTAAGACAGCAGTTCTCAACCTGTGGGTCGGGACCCCATTTGGGGTCGAACAACCATTTCACGGGGGTTGCCAAACAATGCAGTCCGCCATTTTTTCCTCCTTTTCCTTAGCTGTGCTACTCCCTTTTATTCTATTGGCTTTTGAAAGCCAATAGAATAGACTCTCTTGAATAGAGTCTAATTCTATTGGCTTTCAAAAGCCAATAGGAATTGTCCAGGCTGTCTCTGCCCTGCTGAGCCCGCCAAAAGTCCCATTCTGCAACGGTGCTGCAAGTTGTCTGCAGCGAAGGCGCGCTGTCTGGAAGCTCCCACCCCTCCCTGCTGAGCAACTACTAAACATGTAAGTAAAAGAGGGCCAGGGGTGGGAGGTGGGAGGCTGGCGGGTGCAGGGAGGGTTGCTGGTGTGCGTGGGGCCCGGCGGGTGCCTTATCTCCCTTGGGCTGGGCCAGCTGGTGGCCCAGCTGGTGGTTGGCCTGCTCTGTCTCTGCCGCTTGCCAGCTACACCTCGGCCGGCGCAGGGGGCAGCACCATGCATGCGCGGCGCTCCCAGGCAGGGAAAATCCTCGACTTGAGACCGGTTGGGTAGTCCTCAGCTTACGACCGGTTGGGGATCGCGGCATTAAAAAGGTTGAGAACCACTGGTTTAAGAAGACTAAACCTCTGGTCCTGGTGACTGACCCAGATTGGATCCTGTAATATTAACCTGGGACATGTATGTTCACCTCCATTCCTCTACTGGTGTCCACAGGAATCTGTACTAAGTCATGTTTTGAAGCAAAATCGTTGTGCTATTCAATCAAAGCTATAAGCCAAGTTTGCTTAAGATGACAACTCTTTATTGGGGGGTCAATGGCTAATCTGTAAAATACCTTACTTATTTAAAACTCTCTATTTACTTTCAGTTTCACTTTATTTCAGTAATAATAATATTAGTAAAAAAATTGACGCCCCTCTTCCTCATCTCCAATTCACATTCTTGTCCTAAGGCAGTGGTGGCGAACCTATGGCACAGGTGCCAGAAGTGGCACTCAGAGCCCTCTCTTTGGTCATACGTGCTGTTGTCCCAACCTTGCCCCCCCCTGCAACCCCCTCACCAGCATCCCCCCTGGAGGAGAGTCGTCCCCGAGCATGGCCCACGCGGAGCAGTGCAGCCAAGGACATGGCAGCCAGGCAGCGTAGACAAGACTCTGCCCTCACGCCCCATCATGCACAGTTGATGCTGTGGGGTGCGGGCAGAGGGCATGGCCACCATGGCTCTGCTGGGTGATCTGCAGCAGGCCCTGGAGGCAGTGAGTGGCCCTGCGGGCAGGCAGGGTAGGGGTGGAGCGGAGGCAGGGCAGGGGGTGGAGTGGTGGTGGGGCCAGTTTTTGGACCACTCGGTCTCTAAAAGGTTCGCCATCACTGTCCTAAGGGTTGGCCTGCCCTTGTTCAATTGCACATTTTTTAGATTTAAGTTCTGTTTTTTTCTCGTCTTCTTAAATGGGGAGAATTCTTTATCTCTGTAAGGAAGATCTGAAGAAGGCTGAGTTTAGCAAGAATGAACAGCCCCAAACTATGCAGCAAATTTCCTTCAAAGGATGAATGAGAACTTCCCAATCTTAGATAAGCACCTGAACCACTACAGTATATTTGTTGTTGTTGTTGTTCAGTCACTAAATCATGTCTGACTCTTCGTGACCCCATAGACCAGAGCACAGTAGACCCCTCTGCCCTCTACAGTCTCCTGGAGTTTGCCGAAATTCATGTTCATTGCATCAATGACACCATCTAACCATTTCCTCCTCTGCCATCTCCTTCTCCGTTTGCCTTCCATCTTTTCCAATATCAGAGTCTTTTTCAATGAGTTCACTTGTCTCATTTGATGGTCAAAGTATTTGAGTTTCAACTTCAGTATCTGTTCTTCCAGTCAGGGTTGACACTCTCTAACCATCTTATCCTCTACTGTCCTCTTTTCCTTTCCATCTTTCCCAACTTCAAGGTCTTTTCCAATGAATCCTCTCTTCTCATTTGGTGGCCAAAGTGTTTGAGCTTCAATATATACTATATTTATTTCTTTTTGTCATATGCTTGAACAAACCAAGAATGGCAGTGTCAGAAAAAAGAAGAAATTCCCAAACCAGAATGCATCCTGAAACAATAATTGATCATGTCTGGATGTTGATTATTGATTGTGGGCTGACCTATCATTCTACAATGGTCCTCACTGGCCAACATTTAGGATGCTACAGCACAGATTTGTGGCAGAAGCTTTAAAAATAAATTTGCTGTGCAATTTTTCACTTAATAGGCTTATGCGTCTGAAGCTCTGTAAGTAAATTTTTCAAAACTCCTCTCAGAACAGCATGAAAAATTTCACAAAAAGCATTTCAGCATATTACAAAGCTTTCTGAGTTTTGCATTTCTGCAAAATACAGCAGCTATTTGATGAAACATGTGCTAATGTAATTTGGAGATCAAATTGCATATTCCATTAACAATGTTCTAGGTTGCTAATTGTGAATAGTTTAAATTTAGTATTAAGTGACTGAAAAGCAGCCTGAAGTGTTAAACATGATAATGATTTTCGTTACAAGAGATATTAGTTGCTAACAAGAACAGAAAAAGACACAGGTTGTGTCCCAAAGATTGTATGCCCTAACTTGTCACTCATGTAAATAAACATTGTGCACAGTGGAGCTTCTAAATAGACTTGGATGTGCATCTCATTCAAATATTTGTAGACATTTGTCAAAGGAAATTATGCTGCTTCGCTGTCCAGTGGTATTAAAGCTATTGCTTTAAGATAGAAACATCTGTTTATTCTAAGGCAGGGGTGTCAAACTGCTGGCACATAGGCTGGAGGGGTCACGTGGAAGCTGTGCCCACCCCGTTGCAGTCCCGATACATCGCGCGACATCACATGACATCATGAGTTTGACATATCTGTTCTAAGCTCTTTGATACTCAAATATAGCTTGCTCTTCCAAGTTATTGCCTTCTGTAAAATAGGGGAGGACATTTGAATAGTTCTGGCAATAATATCTCCAGCTCATGGTGCTTGTGTTCCACATTTTATCCAACCTGAACTGATTGCCTGCAAAGCATATTAATTATTGCTACGTGGGCAGTTGTAATCAATACCATTACACCAGAGTTTTGACTTCAACTTGGAGGTGTAAATTCTTGAGCTATTGCTTCTAGTGGAATTCTTTTTTGGGAATCCCAAAGGTGCTTTTTCAAAAGGCAACTAGACTTTTGTTTTTCCCTGGAAGACATTTCACTTCTTATGCAAGAAGCTTCTTCAGTTTTTCAGGTCAGCAAATGATTTGGAGACTGACTTTATTTATTTATTTATTTTTGTAAAAAAAATTATTTTCAACTTTACAATACATAACAATCTTACAAATACTTCAGATAAAAAATGAAACAAATTGATATACACCACATTCGGTCTTGCCCGCCCATTTCCCCCCAAACCGCATCCCACCTCAAACCAACTTACTTCTTTCCCTCTTTTTCTTCACTCACCCCCTCTTCTCCTTCACCTCAACCTTCCTACTTACTTATTTGGAGACTGACTTTAGCAGCCCTGCTGAAGTCAGAGAAAATAAGCAGAAGCTACTAAACACTTAAGCCTAACTATAAAGTGGATTCTTATTGAAAATATGATTCACCCTGCCTCCTATTTTTCTCAGATGACATCATTTTCAGCATAATCCTGCCCTAGTATTGAGATTCACTAAATTCAACATTACTAAGTTTATTACATACAGAATGAAATTTGTATTTTCCAAGTAATATCTTTCTTCCTCATATAAAGCCACTGAAAAATTACAGAAGAGGTATTTCTTACCTCTGCTTCTTTCTTCTTCCTAGTTTTACCTCCCTCTAATAAGCACATCATTGAGTAATTACAATGGGGAACTTAAAGCACTATGAGAAATGTAGTTTTAGCTAGGTATGGATTAAATTAAAAAAAAAAATCATGGCCATTTGCTTGAAGATAGGTTGTTCTCCAGCATGATTGGATGGAGAACCCACGGATGGTTGTCTTAATCTATCTGCTCCAATTAGACTAAGTCTGAAATTTAGTACCGCCCCCTCTGTGCCAACTGCACCCCAGTTTTAGACTTAGTCTCTTTGCCCCAAGACGCGTTTTGTCTTCGCTCCTGGAGCAGAAGACTGTTTAATTCTATTTAATTACTTAGCTCAGGCTATTATTATTATTTGTTATTTTATTATTGATTCAGAATCGATTATATCTAGAAGAAAGATCAATTATCCCAGTCTGAAGCCTATTCAGGCTGACAGACTCACAATCCTCTCCCTCTGGGGGGGGGGAAACTTTTCCCTTCTTTGTTTTCCTCAGTTAGGGACAGCAAGATCAAACCTTTGATTTAGGTCGTTTTCAGAGCCTCATCAAGCCTGGAGGGAGCCTTCCCAGGTCCCTCGGCCCCAGCAGAGAGCAGCAGGTGAGAATTTTGGCGCGGCCCAATTTTCGGAGCCGGGAGGGCCTGTCAGGCCTTGGACGACAGCTTTTCCAGCCGGCCTAATCACATGCCACCAGCTACTTTAGGAGCCCAGGCGATTCACCTGAACGAGGGCTCGTTGCAGCTTAGACCCTAGGCCTCAAGGCCTTCTCCCAATTTTCGGAGCTGGGAGGGCCTGTCAGGCCTTGGACGACAGCTTTTCCAGCCGGCCTAATCACATGCCACCAGCTGCTTTAGGAGCCCAGGCGATTCACCTGAACGAGGGCTCGTTGCAGCTTAGACCCTAGGCCTCAAGGCCTTCTTCCAATGGCCGTTTTTTAGGGCGCGAAATTGGCGGCCGCCATTTTGAATTGCCTCCCAGCAGCCATTTTGGGTGTGGCTGAAGCCCCGGTGGCCATTTTGTATGTGGTTGAGGCCCTCGGCGGCCATTTTGTGAGTGGCAGAAGTCACTGGCGGCCATTTTGTGGGTGGCTGAAGTTGCCGGCGGCCATTTTGTGTGGGGCTGAAGCTTCGGCGGCCATTTTGAGTGTGACTGAAGTCACTGGCGGCCATTTTGTGGGTGGCTGAAGTCACCGGTGGCCATTTTGTGTGGGGCTGAAGCCTCGGCGGCCATTTTGAGTGTGCCTGAAGTCATTGGTGGCCATTTTGTGTGTGGCTGAGGCCAGACTGCCTGGAACTTTCTTCTGAAGGCAGTATTACATCATCGGTGGCAGGATCGTCGAGAGAGCAGGTTCGACCGGGGAGGGCCGGATCGATCCCAAGTGATCGGGGTGCCCATTAACTCCCCGCCCATCCCCCTCTTGGGCTGAAGTATCTCTGTAGACTCCCTTGGTGAAGTACAGCGCCGAGGGGGGCGTTTTGCCAAGGTTGAGACCAGAGCAACTCATCATGGCAGAGAAAGGCAGCGAGCCGGCCAAGAGGAGTCGCCAATCAGAGGCAAGTGGTAAGAGCACCACCAAGCGAGCCCGGCCAAGCAGGGAGCCACAGAGGGAGGAAGGGTGCCAAAGACTGAGAGCGGCCTCCCCAGATCTGACAGACACGATGGGAAGGTCTATTTTGGAGCCCCTTTCTTCGTACAGTGCCTCAGCCCCAGGGGCCTGGTCTCCCCCCAGGGGAATTCCTGAGTCAGATTCAAACCTAACAGTGGCTTCAGGGAGGGGTATAACCGGTCAGGACACCTCAGGGCCCCAGGCCACATTCACTCCCACTGTAGCAGGACTTCGCCCTCCTGAGAACCAGGCCCTGAACCCAAACCTCCTCCAGTCCATGATAGCCCAGGCTGTGGCTCAATTTATGGCCTCCAACACCACAGACACCCCCCCAGGCCACGTATCATCCACAATCTCCAGATTTGATGGAGGATCCCTCATCGGATTTGGAATCTACAGGGGCTGAACAATCTGGCCTGATTTTGTTTGAGGACGAGGGCATCACTCCCTCTGACCCCACCCCTCCTGTCGGTCTCTTTGACCATTCATTCTTTAATTCCCTGCTACTCAGGGCCTGCACTAGTGCAAACCTCCCCCAAGAACAGGAGACCCCACCTCCAGGGGTCCCCACGCCATATACACCAAGCCCTCAGTCTCGCAGAACAATATTCCCTGCCCTCCCCTTTTTCTGAATATAGTTCAAGAACAATGGGAGACCTTAGGATCCTTCTTAAGCCCCGGTGCAGTAGAGAGAACATTATTCAATGTTGCCCGTTCCCTGGCCTCCCTATTGGAGATTCCTGAGATTGATGAGCCTTGAACTCATTGTCTCCCAATGTTAACATCCCTGGGGACATAAATGAGGCACTTAGGGCGGAGGATAAAAAGATTGACTCCGCATTGCGTAGTTCCCATCTGGCATCAGCCTGGGCAACAAGGGCGGCAACGTCCATGGCCTTCTTCGCTAGGGCTTCAGCCCTTGGGTTACATGAGCTCCAGGACAGGATCCCTCCAGACCAGCTCAGAGCTCACCAAAATCTGGGTAAGTTAGTGGCTACATCCCAGTACCTAGCCGACGCTTCTCTGCACATGGCTAGATACACTGCCAGACCATCGCTGCAGACATCTCAGCACGAAGGTTCCTTTGGCCCAGGAATTGGCGAGCAGACACCAAGACCAAGTGGCGTCTGGCCTCTAAACCTTACACAGGTGGACATCTCTTTGGTAAGGCACTAGGACCATACTTAACTGAAGGTAAGGACAAACGTAAAACTCTGGTTAACTCATGTCACAGAGCAGTTACAGGAGGCTGCCTTTCGACCAGCTCCATCCTGGGACTGGGCCCAGGCATCCCTCTATTCCTTTCAGAGACAAGAACGACAGCAGGATCATTCAGCATGCAGAAGCAGACCACAGATCCAGGCCAAGTGGCCCCTTCAAGACCGAGGGGCCGTTCCTCTGAACGAGGCAAGTGACCTCACAGTCTCACTTCCCATAGGAAGCCAGCTGGCCCCTTATTCCAGCACTTGGGCAGTCACCACTACAGATGCCGGCTGGTCCCTTATTCCAGCACTTGGACAGCCATCACTACAGATGCATGGGTGTTAGACACTGTCAACAGGGTTTGAGACTAGAAATTGTTCTCAACCACCTGACAATTCCGCTCTTGCCCTATCCCAACGAGCAGGTCCAGGGCTGACTTTATGTCAGATGCCATAGCTCATTTATTACAAATACGAGCAATTGAACCAGTACACAAGACCAAGAAGGACGAAGGTTTTACTCAAACCTCATTGTCATCCCTAAGACTTGGGGGGCTGGAGGGAAATCTTAGACTTGAAAGGTCTAAATCTTACTTGAGGTATAAGAAGTTTAAGATGCAACCACTTCAATCAATCCTGGCCAGCATCAGGCAAGGTGACTTTCTTACCTCAATAGACCTAACTGAGACATGTTTCCTAACCACCGCAAATTCCTCAGATTCAGCTATGCCCATTACCAGTACAGAGCCCTACCATTTGGCCTCTCATCGACACCGAAGGTATTTACAAGGTACTGGCAGTGCTCGCAGCCCACCTTAGACAAATTCCAATCAGAATTCAATGCTATTTAGATGACATACTAATTCAGTCATCATCATTCCGAAACGCTCAGTCAGACCTCGCCCTAGCCATCAAGGTCTTTCAGGAGCACGGGTTTTCTGTTAATTTCCAGAAAAGTCATACAACAACCCGGCTCCTCCATTTGGGGGCTGTTATAGACACGGACAATTGTACAGTCTACCTATCTCAGGACCGAAGGAACTCTATTCAGACTCTTGTATGTCGGATCCTAAGGGTCAGAGTAATCACATTGGCCTCCGTATCACAGCTACTGGGGAAGACGGTGTCCTGCGTGCAAATTGTGCCATGGGCATACCTCCATGCCAGAGAATTACATGGCTTCTCCTTCCATTTCAGAGACTTGAACTCCCTTCAATGGTGGGACTCCCCGGCGCTGTCACGGGGAGCAGTATTAGAACCAGACAGGATTACCATTACCACAGATGCAAGCCTGTTTGGGTGGGGGCACACCTTCACACGCACTGGGCTCAAGGTCGGTGGTCCAAACAGGACCTAAGGAACAATATAAACTGGCTGGAACTCAGAGCCATACATATGGCCCTAAAGAGATTCACCGATATAGTACAGGGCCAACATGTCCTGATTTTAACCGACAACATTACAGCCAAGGCCCATGTCAACAGACAAGGGGGGACAAGGTCCAGGCCTCTCATGCAGGAGGCCAAATTGCTGGGGTCCTGGGCGGAACTGAATCTTCCCTCCATCAGGGCGGAGTACATATCCGGAGTGACCAACCAGCAGGCGGACTCACTGAGCAGAGCAACCGTGGATCATTCTGAATGGCAGCTGGATCCGAAGGTGTTCAGAGAGATCGTGGACAGGTTTGGTTCCCCAACCTTAGACCTTTTGCCTCCCCCACCAACTCACAACTTCCCAGATTCCTTTCTGGGTTCCCACCTCCATCAGCAGAGGGAACAGATGCACTCCGCAGTCCCTGGCCCAGGGAACTGCTCTGTGCCTTCCCTCCTCTGCCGTTTCTTCCTGCCACGATCAGGAAAATCCTTCGCGAACGAGCAGAGGTCCTCCTGGTTGCGCCGCATTGGCCGAGACGCTCTTGGTCGCCGACCTGATGGAGCTCTCCGTATCACCTCCATGGAGGATCCCAGCAAATCGCATCTCCCACATTCAGGGGGAACTACGCCATCCAGACCCTCAATGACTCCAGTTAACCGTCTGGCACTTGAGAGGCAGGCCTTAGGCTGAGACTCATATTCGTCAAGGGTCATAGCTATGATTCAGCAATCTAGGTGACCCTCGACGAATAGAATATACGATGCCACATGGAGAGACTCCTGTAATTGGTGTTCAGTTCGAAAAATTGACCTTTTGGCGGTTTCAATGCCAGTTATCTTGGAGTTCCTGAGGGATGGTCTAGACAAAGGGCTTTCTACAAGCACCATCCGCAGGCAGGTAGCATCACTTGCCACAGTTATTTCCTGTGGCAATGAATCCTTAACACATTACCCTATGATACGCTCCTTCCTAAAAGGAGCTAACAACGTCAGACCATCAACTGTACATAGATACCCCTCGTGGGATCTTCATCAGGTTTATAGGTTCTTGTTTCACACCCTTTGAACTATTGACACTGGTTTGTTTAAACAGTTATCGATGAAGGTGGCATTTCTTGTTGCTGTAACTTCAGCGAGAAGGATATCTGAACTGGCTACTCTTCAGTGAGGAAGGACCTGTGTACATTCCATAAGGACAGGGTAACCCTTAGGCTAGGCCCCTCCTTCGTGCCTAAGGTCAAGTCCTTGTATCCTAAATCTCAGGAAATAGTTTTGCCGGACTTCTGTCCTAACCCATCTAATGAGATAGAGGTTCAGTGGAACAAATCGGATGTGCGCAGGGCTTATATTGTTATATACAGAGAACCTCATCTTTCCACAGAACAGAGGCTCTGTTTGTGTACTATCACCCTTCATCACTAGGTCAGAAGGTTTCTTCAACCACAATACGCAGGTGGATTAGAGTTTGTATTTCTCTGGCATACCAGTCTCAGTCACTGCGAGATCCCAGGCATATCACGGCCCATTCCACCGGGGGGCAGCTACTACAGCTGCCTCGTCTACTCAGGCCTCCGTAGAGGGAATTTGTAGAGCAGCAACATGGGCATCGCCCTCTTCCTTTGTCTGTCACTACAAGAGGGATATATATGCATCTTCTACGGCTTCATTTGGCCGCAGGGTCCTAGAACACGCATTAACATTGGGTGGGAACCAGGCCCAATCTAATTCCCCACCCTAGGGACACAGGGCTTTGGTATGTCCCATCCGTGGGTTCTCCATCCAATCATGCTGGAGAAAGGGGCGTTGTCTTACCTGAACGCCTTTTCTCAGCATGATGATGGAGAATCCACTCCCTCCCATTAGGTCAGTTGGCCTGGTCCCCATTTGTTCAGACGCGTCGGACTAAAGTCTGGGTATCGCCTTAGCCTAAAACTGGGGTGCAGTTGGCACAGAGGGGGCGGTACTAAATTTCAGACTTAGTCTAATTGGAGCAGATAGATTAAGACAACCATCCGTGGATTCTCCATCATCATGCTGAGAAAAGGCGTTCAGGTAAGACAACGCCCCTATTTCATTGATTTTGAGCAACCACCTCACATTCATTAAAATGGGATTTCCTGTTTTAGCTAAAATTAGAGTTCTTCAATTTATTGTCTTTTAATATCTAGCAAAATCTCTCAGGTTATACATCAAAAGAAGAGTCCTTAACTAAAAAAAAAAGATCTGAAATCTTATTCCTTATGGAAATGGAATATTTGAAAATCCATCTAAGGCAGTGGTTCTCAACCTTTCTAATGCCGCGACCCCATAATACAATTCCCCATGTTGTGGTGACCCCCAACCACTTATACATCACCGGGTGCCAGGGGCGTGGCCAGAGAAAAGGGGAAAAAAATGGCGGACAGCCTTGTTTGGCGACCCCCATGAAATGGTCGTTCGACCCCAAATGGGGTCCCGACCCACAGGTTGAGAACCACTGATCTAAGGCTTAATCTCCTAGATTTTTGCCAGATTAATTGAGATTTGCATTACTTTTGGTTCAGAGATGGAAAGTGTCCCCATGGACACACACACATAACCTTCGATGATGTGAAAATAAACGTTTTATTTCATGTCACTTATTTCATTCAGAAAATGAAATGCGAAACGTGAAACTTTCAGTCCATTTGGGCATTGGAAGATGATTAAAGCTTTAATATCCTTATGTTTTCTTCTGATTACAAATCTAGGTTTGTTGGGGTTTTTTTTACTTATTTCTAGGTATCCCGAAGCAGAATATTTCTAGTTAAGATGTGCATATTTGTTTAAGGAAATTATTTACTCATCTCTTGGAAATATTTCCTATCATTTTGGAATTATCTCTAGATGACCTATAGTATGGAAATAAATTTCACACATGTCTGAAATACAACAGAACCCATAAAATATGCAAAAATAATGTTATAAAGTAATAGCTACAACTCAGGGAATGTCACAGGCATCTTGCAAATGCCAAGATGAATAAACATGTTTTCCAGACTAAAATAAAGTTAGCTCACTTTCAGTCTCTCTGGTATTCCACGGAAGGCAGCCATTTTATAAAAACGAACTGCCTTCTGATTGATATTACACGAATACCTGCAGGTGGCATATTCAGAAGAATTCAAGTTGATCGTCTTGGGTATCCTGGTTACAGAGTTGCTTGGGCGTTACGGGTTAATGCCAAGACCTTCTGCTGAAGCAATTTTCTTTATAAAGCTTTTAAGAGTATAATTACATTCATCTAAGGTCTGAACATCTTAAAAGCCTTTTGATAAGACTGCTTTCACGGCACAAACAAGCACTTTTGCATTTAGAAGATACCTTTCCCAAATTCTCTTTGTTTGTTCCGATCCTTATTGCTAAACTAAAGTTTTTTTTTCTCTGCTACAATTTATTGCATTTTGCTGGGGGTGTGGATTTAATTTACAGCACTTGGCCAGCAAATGGCTAACCTATGAATTATTTAAAAAAAAAACAACAAACAATTTGGGCATACACTTGCAGTCCAGATACCCCATTTTGTGCTACTTGCGGACACTAAAATGCACATAATGACAGCCGCATATGCAAAATGGAAAGTTTTAAAAATATATAAATGGACCAACAATATTGTAGAATTTATGAGGAAACATAGATTAATCATTGTCTCAAATAATAAACCCCAATATTTTGAAAGCATCTTTGCACTCTAGAAATGGAATCTCTCTCTCTCTGTCTCTCTCTTCCTCATCTATTATCTATCATCTATCCTCTCTCTCTCTCTGATCTATCTATCTATCTATCTATCTATCTATCTATCTATCTATCTATCTATCTATCTATCTATCTATCTATCCCTCGTCTGTTCTATTATCTGTCCTCTCTCTCTGATCTATCTATCCATTGTCTGTCTATCACTCTCTCTCTCTCTCTCTCTCTCTCTCTATCTATCTATCCTAGCACATCTATCTATCTATCTATCTATCTATCTATCTATCTATCTATCTATCTATCTATCTATCTATCTATCTATCTATCTCCCTCATCTGTTATCTATTATCTGTCCTTTCTTTCTCTGATCTATCTATCCATTGTGTGTGTGTCTGTCTGTCTGTCTGTCTGTCTGTCTGTCTGTCTGTCTGTCTGTCTGTCTGTCTGTCTATCTATCTATCTATCTATCTATCTATCTATCTATCTATCTATCTTCTCTCTCATTGATCTAGATGCAGTTAAAAGTCAGTTTTCTTTTTTTCTTTGTGATGACATGTGCTATTAGCATCAATATTTTTTTCCCAAAAGTATTTTACTTATTCATTAATCACTTTTAATCTACCACTGCTATAAACATGGTCAAATCTGTACATTCATAAAGGGCATGTGAGAACATCTGCAGAGACCACAGCCCTCCAAGGAAACAGAACTAGGGCAACGTATGGGAAAAGGTGCCTACGTGGGACATGGAAGAAACACACCAACTTTGAAACAGATTAATATTCCCAAACACTTGAGGACAAATTTCAGAGAACCATGACTGACAGCCACCTGCTAATTCCATCTGCTTCTGAGATCACAGTCTTGTAAGAACAAGGGTTTAATGTGTGCATCGGCTTTGTAGTAGAAGTTTTCAAGGAACGATTATCCAAATTGGTGCCAGATAATGATAAATAGCATTCATGAAGGACTATGTCAAAAGCAATTACAGGGGCAAACTGCTTATGAAACGTGGCGGTATAGGACAACTGTGTTTCATTGTGGGCAATCATCTTTCTGTGTCGTGTTTCTTGTACTCATTAGGAATAGTGTCTACATGTTATGGCACTGTATCAAGAACAGAATAAGAATACAGCGGAGTAGATTACACTGAGTTGTGTATTTATTTGGCAACCTAACAAACAAGGGAATTAAAATAGTTTGCAGAGCCTTCTGGAGTGTTGAAGTGTAACATCCATCTAATCAAAGAGAAAAGTGGACAGAACACGTGCTGACACTTTGACTTTTTTTTTTTTTACCTAAGATAGAGTGGCATTCTTTTCTGTTGTTCCTATGAACACAAAACACTTGTACTGCATACAGAAAACCGGTTTAAATTCACAGGACTTCTTAAAAGCTTTTAAACTGATGTCAAATGATGCTTAAATTAAAAAACATATCAAAATGTAATTCCGTTTGGTTGGATCTTGTCTAATTCCCAGAGGCTGTCTAAATCAGCAGTTTTCTTGGCAAGATTTTTCAGAAGTGGTTTGCCATTGCCTCCTTCCTAGGGCTGAGAGAAAGGGACTAGGCCAAGGTCACCCAGCTGGCCTTGTGCCTAAGGTGGGACTAGAACTCACGGTCTCCTGGTTATTAGCTCAATGCCTTAACCACTACATTAAACTAGTTCTCAGCTTCAAACTAGGTCATTTTAGTAAGCTGAAAAGGCACTGTCATAATAACCTAGAATCCCAAAGGTGCTTTTCCAAAAAGTAGTTGAACTTTGTTTTTTCTTGAATTTGTTTCACTTCTCATCCAAGAAACTTTTTCAGTCAGAACTTTTGAAGAAGCATCTTTGGGACAGAGAATACCGTTATAGCAGTAGTTCTCAACCTGTGGGTCGGGACCCCATTTGGGATCGAACTACCATTTCACCAAATGGTCCATTTTGGACCATTTCGCCAAAAAAGGCTGTCTGCCATTTTTTCCCCCTTTTCTTTGGTCATGCCCCTGGCACCCGGTGATGTATAAGTGGTTGGGGGTCAGCACAACATGGGGAACTGTATTATGGGGTCACGGCATTAGAAAGGTTGAGAACCACTGAGTTATAGAATCAATTCACTAATGTGAATAAACTTAGTGACCGACAGAGTTCTTGATTGATTTACCATATTTTTCTGTCTATAAGACACACCCTTGTATAAGACACCTCCCCAATTACGGTACTGGTACTTCTTGGTACCATCACACAAGGGAGATGACTTCCTCCAATCAGATGGCACTCTGCAGGCTTAGTCCTACCCACCCCTTCAGCCGTCAATCACTGTACTGAGGCAGCTTCCCGGGGCCTCTTGCAGCTTCAGCCTGAGCTGCGCCAGTGAAAAATGGGTCATAGAAGGCATGGCAGTGGCATGTAAATAACCCACACAGGCATGCCCTGGGTTGCGGAGGTTACCATTATTTTTTTCGTGTATAAGACACACCTGATTTTTCAACTGGGTGTTTGCTGGAAAAAATAGCGTCTTATGCATGGAAAAATACGGTATATACTTCTATTGAACAGGATTACTTATACCTTAAAGCAGAACAATATAACATATTGGGCTTTCAATATTAGTAAGCGAGAATAGAATCTTGGAAGTTATAACTGTTTGGATCATGTATCATGTTGCCCCAAAGTAGGAATGAATATTTTCACATCAATATCAGTCCAGCTATTGTAAAGTCTGCCACAAAATCCAAAGTTGACTCATCAACCTAGTATTTGAGAAAATGTTATCTTTAGTTTCGGTAGAAGTTTACTATTCCACACACCCCATTGTTATAGTTATTTTGCTTTTAACACTGTATGTCTCATAGAGTTGCTATCAGATCAGGCAATTAAACAATGTACTCAAAAGGTAATGTTTTTCCTAGACAGTAGTAGCACTAGCAATAGTACTTAGACTTATATACCACTTCATAGTGCTTTACACCCCTCTCTAAATGGTTTACAGAGTCAGGATATTGCCCCCAATAATTTGGGTCTTCATTTTACTGACTTCGGAAGGATGGAAGGCTGAATCAATCTTGAGCCCCATCAGGATCGAACTACTGGCAGTGAGCAGAGTTAGCCTGCAATACTGTATTCTAACCACTGTGCCACCATGGTGGAAGGAAGGAAGGAAGGGAGGAAGGAAGGAAGGAAGGAAGGAAGGAAGGAAGGAAGGAAAGGGGGAGGGAGGGAGGAAGGGAAGGAATAGCAATAGGACTTAGACTTATATACCACTTCACAGTGCTTTACAGCCTTCTCTAAGTGGTTTACAGAGTAAAGATATTGCCCCCAATAATTTGGATCCTCATTTTACTGGCCTTCCACCACAACCATCGTATCATCGAAAATTATCTCTACATAAACTTTTACAGGTGCCAGAATGAATCCTGGATCTATGGTTTGGTTAATTTAACCTCAAAATATTTGCCTACTTTTTTTGTTTCCTAATGGAAACACTGTCATCTTCTAAGCTGATACTTCCAACATCTCATTTTGATATTCTGACTTTTCGCACAAAGTGATTGAGGAACCAGTCCTGAAAAGTGTGGATGTAAACTGTGCCTTCTATGAATTATACTATATGACTGGCAGTTGATGCACACCATCTTTCAACACTCTAGGATGATGTGACTTGCTGACAATGATTGGCATTCATCTAGGCAATCCATTGATATTTGTGCTAAGTAACAGTGATATCCACCCCTTACTGATTTTTCTTTTGTCCTGCTGTTGATGGTTCATGTTTAAAAGCTTGAATGGTCTCAAGAATCAAATACCAGAACAAACTGGTCTCACAGGCATTGTACATTTGTGATAGAATGAAACCTTAATCATTGACTATTTTAAGTAAACTTTGCCTGAATCTCTGCTGGTGGATTCCACTCTTCACCAAAGCATGCCTTGTTCCTGAATCCACGCTGTTTACAAACTCACTCCAACCATCCATCGCTGGCTTTGAAGTGTATTTTCATGTGGTTCGCCTACCATATTAACTGCTGTTCTACATTCCGTTCTGCATACATTAACACCACATGAATGTGGTTGCACATACCCCTTTGGTCTTGCTTCAAATGGGTATCATTTCCTATGGCAGTGGTTCTCAACCTGTGGGTCGGGACCCCATTTGGGGTCGAACGACCATTTCACGGGGGTCGCCAAACCACGCTGTCTGCCATTTTTTCCCTTTTCCCTAGCTGTCCTACTCCCTCTTATTGGTGGCCACACCCATTTGGGGGTCACCACAACATGGGGAACTGTATTATGGGGTCACGGCATTAGAAAGGTTGAGAACCACTGTCCTATGGCATTTTCATGTTTTTCTTGCCCCACTTTCAACTTTGGTGCTGGTAGCATCATACAGGAAAGCATATTTCTTAAGTGGATAGGAATGCATCGCAAAATTGTTTCTTGACACCATGCCATTCCCAAACTCTTCATTCTAGTTTTTCAGTCAACTCTTAACTTTTTAGTTATGCTCAAATTTGCTCTTTTTTTTTCAAAGCCATGTTTGATCAAACATAGAATTGGTTTAAATTCTGAATATTTACAACATTATGAGACATGTTATCCCAGATGCCAGTATTATCAAGGAAATATGGCACTTGTATAAGCATGTCTAAAAACAGCATCCACACTGCTACTGTTTCACCAAAGACTAGACTTTGCTTCATTATTTGGGATGAGGTCCATATTCAGATGGTTTATAGAGTAACAGAATAATAGAGCTGGAAAGAATCTGGGAGATCTTTGTCCAACCACCTGCTCAAACAGGAAACCTTAGACTATATAAATGATTGTCCAGTCCTTTCATAAAAACCTCCAGTGATGGAGTACAGTTGTTCCACTGATTAATTGTTCTGTCAGGAAGTTTCTCCTTAGTTCTAGGTTGCTTTTCTCCTTGACTAGTTTCCATCCATTCCTTCTTGTCCTGCCTCCAAGCTCTTTGGAGAATAACTTGACTCCAGTGGTGGGATTCAAATACCTGAACAACCGGTTCTCTGCATGGATGCAGGCCTGGGCCTCCGAGGCCTAGAATGGACTTCTGGAAGTGACATCCAGGCACTTCCTGTGAACCATCCCAGGCCTAGAACGGACTTCCAGAAGCAGCGTGGGTTCAGCTGGTTCTCTGAACTCAACAATATTTAGCGAACTGGCTGAATCCCCCCACTGCTTGACTCCCTCTTCTTTGTGGCATCCCCTGAGATATTAGAACACTACTATCATATCACCCCTAGTCCTTCTTTGCATTAAACTAGACATACCCAATTCCTGCAATTGTTCTTCATAAGTTTTGGCCTCCAGCCCCCTAATCACCTTTATGATATTCTCTGCACACTTTCTAGAGTTTCAAGATCTTTTTTTTTTTAATATCCTGACGACCAAAATCAAAATGGACACCAAAAGATTTTGTCTGTTCTGTCTAAAATAGTAGAACTGCAACAGGTAAAATTCAAGGATTCAACACGTTGTCATTTCCTGCTTGTAGGATTCCAAAGATGGAAGGCAGTGGCTCATTAGGGGAAAAAAGTATTAAATTATTCCCCTCTACTGCTTGAAAACATCTGCTGCCTATCATTTTATAATCCAGTAGGATAACTCTTAGTGTCATCAAGTTCATGAAACAGTAAAGTCCTTTTATAGACAATACCACATTTCCAGTTCTGTTCAGTGAGCACATTGTGGGTCATTGCAGTAAGTGAAGCATTGCTGGAAATCTTGAGAGGACTTGATGGAGCATAGCAACCTAAGTTCAAGAGGTTAATTGGGGAAAGAAGCTGTTTACCTCGCCTGAATGCCCATTAACTATACACCAATTCATTACAGTGATACCCATCATGTACATCGTTGCATAAAACAACAAAACTGATGCCTTTTGCATCATGACCTCTTTAAGCAGATGACATGAATCATTGTAAATAAGGTAAACTGAACAAAGTTAATGTCATTTTAAATACTTTGTCTGGATTAATGCAGTTGCAAAGGATTTAATTATTATTTGGAGTGGGGGAAATGTCTGGATGGAAATGTTGTCCGTTGCCCCTGAATTTTGCTAAAATGGCACTTGGTTATTTCACTGTAATGTCTTTTAGTGACAGAAGTTCCATAGAAATGCCAGCCACCATGGACATGGACAACTGTCTCTATAGCTAGAAGGGACCTTACGCTAGAGTTATTCAGAATAAAGCCTGAAGGGTGGGTTTTGTAGAACAAGTGAAGTTGGGAGGAATTTGAAGAAAGAAGAATTCAAGCATAATTGTAACCACTGGTGGCCCAGTGGTTAGAATACAATATTGCAGGCTAATTCTGCTGATTACCAGGGATTCAATCTTCACTGGCTCAAGGTTGACTCAGCTTTCCATCCTTCCGAAGTTAGTACTGTAAAATGAGGACCCAGATTGTTGGGGGCAACAGGCTGATTCTGTAAACTGCTTAGAGAGGGCTGCAAAGCACTGTGAAGTGGTATATAAGTCTAAATGTTATTGCTATTGCTATCTCGAGAGACAACTTAAAGCAGACACATGCAGATGTTTATGGTTAAGCCACTTCTGCAGGGTCATGCATTGATAGGGTTCAACCGTTTGAAAGATGTTCTCTGTCTACACAGTGCTCCTCTCTGTAGCTGCTTATGGATCCCATTCTCAGAGAGCAATAAAAAGATGAACGATTGTCATTAAGAGGACCTGGTTCTCAGGGTGATTAGTTGATGGGCATGAGGAAAGTAGAAACATAATAATCATAATCATAACAATTGTTGAAAGAAAAAAATCTTCATCAGGGTCCACTACAAGCTGGGAATACACACACATGGAGACTACTTTAGAAAGAAGGTTTTAGTTTATTGAAGAGGAGAGCCAGACAGAAAGATGGCTTTTGAAAAAAAAAGAGCACATATAGTAAAGAGTGGGTTTTTATACCTTCTTGGGCTTTTGTTTGGAGTTGTTCTTGTGTCATGAACTTTGACCTGAGTCTGAGTGTGCCTTTCTGGTATTCTGATGGTGGTGGGTTAATCCTATTATGTCCCAAAGGTCAATCCTGCTTTCCTGGGGCTGATGGCTGATGACTGTTGGATTTTTGGTGCCAGGGATTGTTGATTTTAGGGATCGTTCTTTCTTATCCCAGCTTCTTGATTCCAGTCCTTCTGACAAGATTATCACATCTGCATTTCTGCAAACCTGCTTTCTGTTTGGGGCAGAGAGACTTGGGTGATAATGTTGATTTCTGTCTTTAAGATTCTTTGGGAAAATATATTCTGCCTTTTTAATATTCCCAAAAATATTTCTTTCTCTGGATTGTATAATAATAATAGTAGTAGTAGTAATAATAATAATAATAATAATAATAATAATAATAATAATAATAATAATAATAATAATAACCTTGACGTGGTTGTGGGGCTTGTGTACTCTGAGGAAGATGAGAGCTATGCCAGAGGTTCAACCATACTGGACAGGTCTCATCAGAGGAGTCAGACAAAGAGTGTCTCTCCCATAAAAAATATGGTGAGACATAAATTTCAGAATGCCATACCGGCTCGGACGTCGCCCGGGTTAACAAGGTCCGCACTAGATATTGGAGTTCCTGGATATCTGGTGAAAAATGGGTTACAGGACTCAGGACTGTTGGCTGAGCAACCAGGGCCAGCAGCTGCAGAACTACTGGAAGAAAAGGTGTTTACCCGTCGCAGATACACAGTGATGGAAAACAAAGAAATAATGATCTGTTACTACAGATCAAGTCCAACAAGAAGAGGATATCTAAAACGAATGCACCAGTTCTGGAAAGAACAACATCCAGAATCAGAAATAACAGAACAGAGACTAGCAGATCAACGCCGATTTATAACACGAAATAAAGTATTCACAGAAACAGAATTGGACGAACTGCAAAGGTTTACCCAGGGCAAAGAAATCAAAGCCTTACCAGAAGTAATTCAGAATGTAGAGGCAAACCAGGGGGAGTTGGCAGTGAAGGAATCCAGCAGAGATATACAACTGTTCTCATTTGGAAACCAGGCACCTCTTCCTCAGGAAGAACAAAACCCTCTAACTAAAGAAATAAAAGAATTGAAACAAAGAATAACTGAGCATCTAGAACAGCACAAAAACAACAGAATAAGGCTACCTGCATTGAAGCTTGTTCCAAAGAAACAGCTAGCACAAGCATTAAAAGATGCAAATACTGCAATATCAAGTATAAGCACCAATTCATTGCAAGAAACAAACCAACTAATGTACAGCACAGCTGCAGTTATAACAGAATACCTGGGATGCAAAATCAACAAAGAAGAAAAACAAACAAACAGTGCACCAGAAAAATGGAAGGTTAGACTAGAAAATAAGATCAGCAAGTTAAGATCACATGCAAGCAAGCTAGAACAGATGAAAGAAAAGAAGCTGAAGAACAAGAAGACCAAAGAATACCTAATCAAGAAATACCACTTAGAAACAAGGAAGATCAAGGAAGCACTGGAAATAATAAAGCAACAAATAACAGCTATAGCCAGGAAAATCAGTAGATATGAAGCTCGAATTGCAAACTATAGGCAGAACCTCCAATTTCAATCCAATCAGAAACGTTTCTACCAATCCATCAATGGAGAAACTGCAAGGAATCAGTCAGTACCTGACAAGGAAGAAACAGTGCAGTTCTGGAAGCAGATATGGGATAACCCAAAGAAATACAACAAGGATGTGGCTTGGTTAAAAGAGGTGGATGCAAATAAAACAGAAGTTGAAATGAAAGAACTAGTAATAACAACAAAAATGGTAGAAAAAAGAGCAAAGAAAATCAAAAATTGGTCAGCACCAGGTGAAGATGAACTGCATGGGTTTTGGTTGAAACATCTAACTGTTATACACCCACTCATTGCCAAGCAGTTCAACAATATACTACAAGGAGGAGAAATTGAAAAGTGGCTAACAACTGGGAAAACCTACCTAATAATGAAAAATCCAGCAAAAGGGGCAACACCAGGTAACTACAGGCCAATTACCTGCTTACCAACAACTTTCAAATTACTAACTGGTGTAGTAGCTGATGCAGTGCAACAGCATCTAGTTGAAAACAATCTCTTTCCACCTGAGCAGAAAGGAAACCGCCCCAATAGCAGAGGAACAAAAGATCAACTCCTAATAGACAAAATGATCTTGGAAAACTGCAAGAGAAGGAAGACCAACCTGAATGTGGCATGGATTGACTACAAAAAGGCATTTGACTCTCTGCCACATGACTGGATAATAAAGTGCCTAGAAATAACAGGAGTCAGTAGAAACATCAGAAAATTTGTGCAAAGATCGATGGCACAATGGAAGACACAGTTGCAGATCAATGGTGAGAGGCTGGGAGAGGTTAATATCAAGAGAGGAATATTTCAAGGAGATTCATTATCACCATTACTATTTGTTATTGCACTGTTTCCTCTGTCAACAATACTGAATAACTCAGGACATGGCTATCAAACATCAAAAACATCTGCCAGACTATCCCACCTCCTTTATATGGATGATCTGAAGCTGTATGGAAAAACATCATCTGAAATAGAATCGCTGCTCAACACTGTCCATATATATAGCCAAGATATTGTAATGGAGTTTGGCTTGGACAAATGTGCCACACTTACTATCAAACAAGGAAAAATAATGAAAACTGAAGGAATCAAGATGCCCCACGAAAATAACATTAAGAGTCTGGATGAGGAAGAGTACTACAAATACTTGGGTATCCTTCAAGCTGACAACATCAAGCACACTGAAGTCAAGAAAAAGATTAGAGGTGAATACATCAAGAGAGTGAAGAAGATCTTAAAATCCAAACTCAATGGAGGAAATACCATAAAGGCAATCAACACCTGGGCAATCCCAGTCATTAGGTACACAGCTGGAATAGTGGACTGGACTCAAGCAGAACTAAAAGCAATGGATAGGCAGACCAGAAAAATAATGACAATGAATCATGCCCTTCATCCACGCAGTGACATTGATAGACTTTATCTACCAAGGCAAATAGGTGGGCGTGGAATGCTACAAGTACATCAGATGGTTGAAGAAGAAAAAATGGCTTTGGAAGAATATCTGAAGAACAATGATGAAGATGCACTGAAATTAGTATATCAGGAAGGCTTACTGACTACTGGAGAGACCAAACTGGCCTACAAGAAAGACGAAATGAAGAACAGAATAGAGGCATGGGAAGACAAAGCCCTACATGGCCAATACATGAAAAAAATAGCTGGGAAAGCAGATAATAATAAAACCTGGCAATGGCTAAGAGCAGGAAAATTGAAGAAAGAGACCGAGGGACTAATTCTGGCTGTACAAGACCAAGCCTTAAGGACAAATGCATACAAAGTCAAAATTGAGAAGACATCAACAGACAGTAAGTGCCGCCTATGCAAAGAAGCTGAAGAAACAGTGGACCACTTGGTAAGCTGTTGCAAGAAGATTGCACAGACTGATTACAAGCAGCGGCATGACAAAGTAGCAACAATGGTGCATTGGAAGATCTGCAAAAAATATCATTTGCCTGTAAGCAAAAACTGGTGGGATCATAAAATAGAGAAAGTCATAGAAAATGATAAATTAAACTGCTCTGGGACTTCAGAATTCAAACAGACAAGCACCTGCAACATAACACCCCAGACTTAACAATTGTCGATAAGAAAGACAAAAAAGTCTGGATAGTGGATGTGGCAGTGCCTGGAGACAGCAGAATAGACGAGAAAGAACTGGAGAAGATAACAAATACAAAGACCTACAAATAGAAATAGAAAGACTGTGGCAAAAGCAAGCAAGGGTAGTACCAATAGTGATAGGCTCCTTGGGTGCAATCCCAAAACAACTGGAGCACCACTTGAACACCATTGGCATTGACAAATTCGCTATTAGTCAATTGCAAAAGGCAGCCTTATTAGGAACTGCTTCCATCCTGCGACGATATCTGTAATACCATCAAACATCCACATCTGCCTATCCCAGGTCCTGGGTAAGGACTCGATAGGTAGACAAAATGCCAAATCCAGTCTGAACATCTGGCTGACTGTGCGATGATCGATAATAATAGAATTGGAAGGGACCTTAGAGGTCATCTAGTCCAACTCCCTGCTCAGGCAGGAAACCCTATACCATTTCGGACAAATGGCTGTCCAGTCTCTTCTTAAAAACTTCCATTGTTGGAGCATTCACAACTTCTAGAGGCAGATTGTTCCACTGGTTAATTGTTCTAACTGTCAGGAAGTTTCTCCTTAGTTCTAGGTTGCTTCTCTCTTTGATTACTTTCCATCTGTTGTGTCTTGTTCTGCCTTTGGAGAATAGCTCTGCCTAAATCTTATCTTGCTATTTCCAGTGGGAAGGTTCCAGAATAAATGTCAGACAAGAGTGTCTCTATTTACTCTACTATTCACCCTCTCTCTCTCTCTCTCTCTCTCTCTCTCTCTCTCTCTCTCTCTCTCTCTCACACACACACACACACACACACACACACACACACACACAAACACACATGCTTTAACTATTTTCTTTCTTAATGAAAAGGACACAGCAGAGAGTTTTCTTCAGAGTCCCTGAATTTGTCTATGTATGTATTTGCATGGAATGTATAAATCATTTAAAAAAGCCTTTCGCATGCCTTTTCACTGACATTTGAGGAAGCCGCTGAGCTCCATCAAAATGGAAGTTTTAACTTCTGCAGACTTCACCAGAAAGACCTCAGGGGGCAGACAATGCCTTAAGCTCTGAGTTGCCAGTGCCTAATATACTGTAATTTCAGGACTGTAGAGAGTTTGTCAGTTTCTTTCATGAGACATTGCTTGGAGTTATTGTCATAGTCTGCCAAGAACTAATTAGAAAGAAACTGCTTTCGACAGGACGGATTTATAAGAGATGGTGAACATGGTGGTCAAGTTAATTATTCTATCAATTTGCAATTAAAAAAAAAACATATGCAGAGAATTTTGTTTTCAAAAAGTTGATGATTAGAGGAATTGGACGTTTTAAACTAATATTAATGAGGAAGGGCCAGACTGGAACATGAGAGAGAAGTGGGTGGGTGTGCCTTTGTTGTAGCCAACTGGATAGAAAAATGACAGGTTTTGAATTAGGATCACGTGACGCTGCTCCCATAGAGACCCACTGAACTGAGATTGGTGAGTTGGAGCAGGGAGACAGTACTTATATTCTGCAAAATGCTTTAAGTTGATGAAAGTTTTCCTCTCCTGGAATGGGGGCTTTTAGACAGGGAGGAATAGAGGGCTGAGGCTGACGTCTGAGCTGTCATTCCATTCCATCTTTTCTTGTAGAATTTTTTTCTTTATAGAAAAAGAAGAAAACTTTTAAAATTGCAAGAGGCCATTTTCATCATTTTGATTTTTCAGAGCTGGAAAAGAACTTGCAGTTTATTAAGTGGGGATTGGGGTAGAAACTAAATTCATCTACAGCAGTACATTCCTAAAACTATTCTCCCTTTTTATTTAAATGTCCAGGTCAAGAGTTTAGGTGCCTTCACCTTAGTTTTTCTGATAAGAAAGTATACATGGAGAATCTTGGTATAAAGCTTACTACCTGCATGTAGAGGACTTCCAAACTTCGTTAGACATTTTTAATATAGAATAGAATAGAGGTGGAAGGGACGTTGGAAGTATTCTGGAGCAGGGTAGGGGTGGGTGGGTGGAGCAGGGGCAGGCTGGGAGCGGGGCGGTTTTGGGGCACTCAGTCTCTAAAAGGTTTGCCATCACTGACCTATACTGATATATTTTATGCTGATATTTCTGTAGGAGAAGGACAGGCAGAACATGGGGGCAAAAAGAGGGATCCACCTAGAATCCTTATGTAGGCACAAATGGACCAACTCCAACTCTTTAATTCCATGGATCCTTATCTAACTCTAACCAGGTGCCCACCATTACTTTAGAAGATTCCTGTGCATACATTGCTTAGTATTATTTTTTCTTTTAATGACCCTATAATCCCTTTTATCGCAGTGGAGTTGGAACAACTGAATGGAGCTGAGCATTTACTGGCTGGATGCCCTTCCCGATGCCTATGTGGAGTTCACAGCAAATATTTCCTCTTTGTGACCAGAGGGAGAAATAACTGTCACTACCTAAGATCGAACTCACAGCCTTCTGATTGTGAGGTGAGAGTTCCACCTTTTTCTTTATATTTTATAAATAATTCAGATCTGTCACAAATCAAGAGATTTTGTTCTGGAGGCTTATTACTATCAGTGAAATTAACCAACTGAAGTATCAGGAAAAAAAATGTTTTCCAGGGTGAAGTTAAAGGTAACTCAAAGGTAGTTGCAAGAGAGGGGTGAATATTTGCAACTTGGTGGACACAGTGTCATGACTGTTGATCATGTCCCCCCTGCTGATGGTTGAGGGGTTTAGCTTTAAACATGATGCCACATTGATATCTTTCTTTCATTGATTGGCTGCAGAATTCCATTCCTAGTTTATTATTTGGGGCCCAAGATATTTTGTTGGCGTGTTGTGGGTACGAATGGAAGGGCCACCATATCCATTTATGAGAAGACCCTTTTCCCCCTCTGCCTCTTAAAATTATATTGTAATTGAATACTTTATTTGTCTAACTGTGATTAGAGGGATAGAATCACGATCACATGAAGTTCTAGTAGCTCTTTACAAAGCCTTAGTAAGACCACACTTGGAATACCACATCCAGTTCTGGTCACCACAATATAAAAAAAGATGTTGAGACTCTAGAAAGAGTGCAGAGAAGAGCAACAAAGATGATCAGGGGACTGGAGGCTAAAACATATAAGGAACGGTTGCAGGAATTGAGTATGTCTAGTTTAATGAAGAGAAGGACTAGGGGGGATGTGATAGCAGTCTTCCAATATTTAAGGGACTCCTACAAAGATGAGGAGATCAACCTCTTTTTCAAAGCACCAAAAGGCAAGAGGAGAAACAATGGATGGAAATTAACCAAGGAGAGAAGCAACCTAGAACGAAGGAGATATTTCCCAATGGTGAGAGCAATCAAACAACGGAACAGCTTGCCTCCAGAAGTTGTGGGTGCTCCATCACTGGAGGCTTTCAGAAAGAGACTGGACAACCATTTGTGTGAAATGGTATAGGGTCTCCTGCTAGAGCAGAGAGTTGGACTAGAAGATCTCCAAGATCCATCCCAACTCTATTATTCTATGTCACGGGTGTCAAACTGCCAGCCCATGGGCTGGTTTCATCATACCAGAGCCGGGCCCACCCCATTGCCGGCAATGGCAAAAAAGCTCTGATACGTCACGCGACGTCACGTGACGTCGCGAGTTTGACATGTCTGTTCTATGTTCAATAGAATTTGTCTCTGGTACGGAAGCATTCAGTGTATTTGCAAAGCAACAGAGAAAATAGTAACAATAATACCAATAAAAAGAGGCAGTAAGGAAGATAATAAAAAGGATAAAGAGTAACATTACAAACACATCTCATGGGTAAATATACATGACAATTCAGCAGAGTGATGGCATGGAGGAAAACTCTCCCTGGGTCTACTTGTTTTGGCATGCAATGCCTATTGCAGTGGCCCCGAACCTTTTGGGTGCCTGGCAACAGTTTTGTGGAGGGTGTTTTTTCCATGACCTGGGGAGGTGTGGTTTCACTGCCTTGGATTCTGCGTGTGCAGATGGGGCTTTGCTTGCTTGCATGGCCCAGTTTCTGGCAGGCTGCAGACCAGTTGCAGGACACAGCCTGGAGGTTGGGGACCCCTGCCCTACAGCATTGTCCCAAGAGGAGAATAGAATAGAGTAGAATAGAATAGAGTAGAGTAGAGTAGAGTAGAGTAGAGTAGAGTAGGGTAGGGTAGGGTAGGGTAGGGTAGGGTAGGGTAGGGTAGGGTAGAGTAGAGTAGAGTAGAATATGAAAAGATATAGAATAGAATAGAATAGAATAGAATAGAATAGAATAGAATAGAATAGAATAGAATAGAATAGAATAGAATAGGAGAATGGGAACAGAACAGAACAGAGCAGAACAGAACAGAATAGAATAGAATAGAGAATGGGAATAGAATAGAATAGAATAGAATAGAATAGAATAGAATAGAATAGAATAGAATAGAATAGAATAGAATAGAATAGGAGAATGGGAATATAGAATAGAATAGAATAGAATAGAATAGAATAGAATAGAATAGAATAGAATAGAATAGAATAGGAGAATGGGAACAGAACAGAACGGAACGGAACGGAACAGAACAGAACGGAACGGAACGGAACGGAACGGAACAGAATAGAGAATGGGAATAGAATAGAATAGAATAGAATAGAATAGAATACGGAATGGAGAATAGAATAGAACAGAACAGAACAGAACAGAATAGAATACGGAATGAGAATACGGAATGGAGAATAGAATATAATAGAATAGAATAGAATAGAATAGAATAGAACAGAATATGGAATGGAGAATAGAATAGAACAGAACAGAACAGAACAGAACAGAACAGAATAGCATAGCATAGCATAGCATAGCATAGAATAGAATAAACAGAGTTGGAAGGGACTTTGGAAGTCTTCTAGTCCAACTCCTGCTCAGGAAGGAAACCCTATACCAGACATGTTAAATTCGCGACGTCACATGACATTGCACAACGTATCGGGACAGTTTTGCCATTGCCGGCAATGAGGTGGGTGCGGCTTCTGAATGACATGTCCGGCCCACGGGTGGCAGTTTGACATCCGTGCCGTACACCATTTCAGACAAATGGTTGTCCAATCTCTTCTTAAAAACTTCCACTGGAGGCAGGTTGTTCCACTGGTTAATTGTTCTAACTGTCCAGAAATTTCTCCTTAGTTCTAGGTTGCTTCTCTCCTTGATTAGTTTCCATCCGTTGCTTCTTCTCCTTGATTAGTTTCCATCCGTTGCTGCCTTCAGGTGCTTTGGAGAATAGCTTGACTCCCTCTTCTTTGTGGCAACCCCTGAGAGATTGGAAGACGGCTATCATGTCCCCCCTCGTCCTTCTCTTTATTAAACTAGACATACCCAGGAGAAGTTGAAACAGTTTTGTGGATGTGAGGGATCTGTAGATATCTTCTTAGCCCTCGTTCTGACCCTCACAACATACAGGTCTTGTTTGGAAGGCAGGCTGGCTGCAATTAGTCTTTCTTCAATTTTAATAATAGGGTTTTTTAAAATTAAATGATGGGTGGGAGAGAGGAAAAGAGATATTCAAATATTCTTGCTAGGGACTCCATTGTTGCAATGTCTGCTACCATCTTCTTCACATCAGTCAAGGAAGCAGTGTGAATTTGGGGTGCATAGAATATTTTAGTTCAGCATTTTTTTATTTAAAAAAAATGTGATTGCTTTATCCTTTCCGCAAGGATAGAAAAAGACAGGAATGTGTCTTACGGATTTCGCTATGTTCAGTCTCCTTTCCCCGGACACATTTCCTCAAAAGGGTTAGATTGCCACGCATTGATAAGTCCTAGGGTGTCTTCTGTCTTCTTTCAATTTATGGTCTGTGGATTTAAATATAAAAAGGGGTGCGCTGGGGAGAAAAAAAAAAGTGTATTGTGCTTCATCTGTAATGTCTTCTCTGAGAGAGATCCTTGAAGAACCATCCCTTGTTTCCGAGTGATGAATGTGTATGAATTCCACTCGCCAGAGTTTTTTCCCCATCAGATCCCATAAATATCAATTTCTTGTGAACCAATGCAGGAACCCAAAATGAATAACACTTGATTTCTTTGTCTGACGCAAACACGCATCGCTGTAATCTTAGGCTTCTCAGTGATAAACATTTCTTGTAAAAATGTAGCTAGGCCGTTAACATTCTGGGACCCTACACTGGCAAGAAAGGGCAACAAAGCTTTTAGCTGTCTTATGCTTCCTGTGAAGTTATTTCTGGCTTCGGCCTTTTGTGTCCAAATGAAAAAAAGAGAGAGAGAGGCCCTCAAAAGGCTTTAAGGGATAAATGCTTTTAGTTATCAGACCAGGAATTGAACTTCATTTGAAAAGAGGAAAGTCTTTGAAAGAAGATTGTAGGCAGCTGGTCATATATTGTATGCCCATCTTGTGGCTCAATTAACTGACTATATTTAGAAGGAGCTGAAGTTCTTTCAGCTTCTCAGCAATAAAGTTTTTTTTTTTAATTATTCTTTTCCCAGCATGGAGGAAAAATGTGCTGGTTTTCTTGACCTCATCCAAGGTACTCTTGACAACCAGGTCATATCTCTGTTGATGTCAATGGGATTGAAAAGACCAACATATTTTTTGCCCTAAAACAGTTAAGTGGTGAAAGAAATGCTACGTGTACAGTTGTAGTAAATGTTACTGATCCTCTTAGTGTCCTTCCAACTAGTCTGGGGTATATGTCTTTTCCTGAATCACTCACTGTCAGTTGTTTTTAATTCCCTAGATTGCAGTCATGCTTGATGATAAGAAATGATGCTTGTTAACATTTATTATTAGGATGGGATGGTTCCCGTAATCTCCTTGGGAAGATCAATATGCCAGAATATTGAAAATCTGGCGTGTGTGTGTGTGTAAATGTTAGCCTTCTAATAATAGTATACTGAATAAGATATTCACTACCTTGTTCAACACAGAGATATCTGCAGTAAAAAGAAAGCAAGATGGCAACTGTTCAATGTATATCATACAACATATATTTAGAAAGGAGATTTTCTGCATTTTACTGGATGGCTTCTGGGTACAATTTGAAGCATTGTCCCAAAAAGTGCATTTTTATGAGGCAACTGGACTTTCTTGTTTTTCTTTGAAGATGTTTTACTTCTCATCCAGATCTGACTGGATGGTTGGGGAATGGATTGGATGGTGGGGAATGGACTGGATGGTGGGGAATTCCATTCCCCATCATCCAGTCAGAGTTGAAGAAGCTTCATGGATGAGAAGCAAAGTGTCTTCAAAGAAAAACAAGGAAGTCCATTTGTCTCCTGAAAAAAACACCTTTGGGATAACCATGACCTGGATGACTGAGAATCTCCATTGTTGATAACCATAGATGGTTATTATCTATAACACTTTCATGGCCTAGGTCATGGATAGGCAACCTTGGCTCTTTTATGACTCGTGGACTTCAACTCCCAGAATTCCTGAGCCAGCATGACTCAGCTTGGAAACCTCTCTCTTTCCCCTCAGCATGGCTGGCTCAGGAATTCTGGAAGTCCACATGTCATAAAAGAGCCAAGGTTGCCTACCCCTGGCCTAGGTCCTTCAGGAATAGCTTGTCTCCAAATATTACTTTCACTAGATGAATTAGGATCCCAAGTCTGTTGTGACTCTTGCCTTCTGGAAAGATATCTGCCAAGAGATCCATACAGCTCCCACCTTAAAAACCATTAAAAACATGGTTGTTCTCCAGGGCTTTTGTTTTCTTTTGTATTTCATTGCTAGCCGTCTAGTTCAGCTGCTGTATCTTTTGATTTTTTTTTTTCAAGCTACCCAGAACTGTGACGAAGTCAGGCAGTTTGAAATAAGACAGTCTTGGTGCTCTCTGAGCTTGGTTGTTTTCTTGCAAATGTTTCATTACTCAAACTAGTTTGGATAATGAGACATCTGCAAGAAAACAACCAAGCTCAAAGAGCACCAAGGATGTCCTATTTCAACCATGAGCTACCCACATTCTCCTTTATCATAACCTTGAAATAAAATTAATTAAATATAAGAAATAACTCACCACTGCCATTCCCCCATCCTCCACCCACCACACAATTTTGAAAGATTTGAAACATTTTGGGACAATCTATTTGATTGTTAATGATGCATTATTCTCAGCAACATGCTTATTCTTCTAGGCAAGATTCTGAGACTGATAAAAAAAGAAGGAAAGGCCGAATATATTTTTCTTAACTTGCATTGGAGGTCATCTTTTCTGGGGTGCCTCTAACAAACATCTCCATTTGCTTGCTGGTGTCTTATCTACCTTTTCAAGCCATGTGTTCAGCTGCTTTTTTTGTGATGGGTGCAGGAACTACAGAACCTCTCCAAACATTCCCATTATCTCCAGTGTGCATCTTGGCTTGTTTATCATGGCCCAACATGAACATAAAAATGTTGTTGTTGTTGTTGTTTTCATTTGAAAGCATAGGGCCAGTACTCTTCTGTTAACGAAACCGTACTTGATCACATGGTGTTGTAACTAAGGGCTTCAAGCTGAGTCAAGTTTAACATAACCCTTTGCCAGTAGCATTTTCTCCACTGACAAGGCAATGTAATTGCAAGCAAACACAAATGTATTAACGTTTCACCGTTGAACGACACGTGCACTTTGCTGGGAAGGGATTTTGGCTCACATCTTTTCCCACCTTGTGGGATCCTCTTGTGGCAGTGTGTTCTGACACAATGAGAAAAAGAGCTCAAGTGCAGAATTGGAAGTCAATACAGACTTCTTTTTCTGTTTTTTTTAAAAAAAATTATTTATAATATAGTTAAAAACAAACAAACATTGGATCTAACCTGACATTCCAGTATATACATTCTTATCAGATTATTCCACTTTTTACAATCAATTCTTCATCTCTACATATACATCTAAGTTTTATATACAATACTTGTTCTAAAATAATATATATTTCTATCTTCACATTCATCTTTAATCCCAACCGTCCTCTTCAAATTACTCCAGCGGTAAAATTTATCCCAGGTTTCATAATAAACTGATCCACATTTGTCTTTTAACATCATTGTGAGCCTGTCCATTTCCACACATGCTAATATTTTATGTATTAACTCTTCCTCAATACAGACTTCTTATTGTAGTGAAAACAAGAAAGGAATGGAAATTCTACCTATTAGGGATAAGCATAAAACGTAAGAAAAGTGCTTCTTTTCAGCCCCAGAATAGACCATCATATTTGGAGGATTCTGCTGAATGATTCTGGGTCAATGATGGTTCAAAATAACACGTTGTCATCCAGGTTTGAAGTGAAACAAAAATTGTTTCATTGAAATAAAAAAAAGCAATGGATGGAAAATAATAAAGGAGAGAACCAACCTAGAACTAGAGATGAAGTTTTCCTGGCGGTGAGAACAATTAATCAGTGGAATGACCTGCCTCCAGGAGTTGTGGGTGCTCCATCACTGGGGGTTTTAAAGAAGAGATTGGACAACCATTTATCTGAAATGGTATAAAACAAGGGTCCCCAGCCCCCAGTCCATGGATCAGTACTAGGCTGTGGCATGCCAGCAACTGGTCCACACAAACAAGCAAAGTCCCATCCATGGGAGGCAGGCAGCACTCAAAACCACACCCCTCTGGTCCATGGAAAAACCTCTCCCCATGGAACTGGTCCTTGGTGCCCAAATGTTTGGGGACCTCTGGTATAAGATTTCCTGCTTGATCAGAGGGTTGGACAAGAAAATCTTTAAGGTCCCTTCCAGCTCTGGTATTCCGTTTCCATTTTCTCTTCTCTTCTCTTCTCTTCTCTTCTCTTCTCTTCTCTTCTCTTCTCTTCTCTTCTCTTCTCTTCTCTTCTCTTCTCTTCCCTTCCCTTCCCTTCCCTTCCCTTCCCTTCTCTCTTCTCTTCTCTCTTCTCTTCTCTTCTCTTCTCTTCTCCCTTTGTCCCCTCCCATCCCATTCTCTGGAGGGTGGTGGGAAGGACAAGGCTAGCATCTGTGGTTGCTATTATTTAACAGCTACCAAGTCCCACTGGCTTGCCCACCCCACATTTTCCCTTCTCCTTCCTTCTCTCATTTTCCACTCCTCACTTAAGGTCACTCTCCGTTCTAGGCATTCTATGAGAGAAAAAAAGCCCTGGTTATGTCTAATCTAAGAAAATACATCTCTTACAATCCCCAATTAACTACTTTGGTGGGTTTTCTAATGGAAGCTTCAGCCTGCCAAAACGTAGGTAACTTGACCTTGGTTCCCACAGAACAAGTTATTGTTACATCTAAACTAAGAGAATACATCTCCTCCCCCCCCATTACTGTGGCAACCAAAAACGAAGTGAAGATTGCTGCAGCCAAATTCGTTTGAAGCTTGACATTGCTCCTTTCATCAGCCTGCCTAACTCACAAGCAAGTGTCCAATATATATAGACACATCCCTTAAGTTTCCTTGACAACATTTGCCCATAGGTGGTCTGCCTAAAGATGTAGACATTGTACTGAGAAATATAATGAAATATGGGACCCCTTTATACAAAATAAAAGGAGTTAATTTAATCTAGTGGTTAAGGGGCTGGCCTAGAAACCAAGAGACTGTGGTTTCTAGTACTGGGTGAGTTTTAAGTCACCTTCTGGGTGGGTGATTTTGGCCAGTTCCTCTCTTTCTCTCTTTTTCTCAGCCTAACCCATCACATAGGATTGCTGTGGGGAAAATTGGAGGCGGAGGAAAGAGTTGTAGGTATGTTTGCCACCTTGAGTTACTTATAAAGTAACAAAGATGGGATAAAAATCTAATAAGCAAATAAAGAAACAGTAGGTATAATAATAATAATAATAATAATAATAATACACCTGCAACATAACACCCCAGACTTAACAACTGTCGATAAGAAAGACAAAAAAGTCTGGATAGTGGATGTGGCAGTGCCTGGAGATAGCAGAATAGAAGAGAAAGAACTGGAGAAGATAACAAAATACAAAGACCTACAAATAGAAATAGAAAGACTGTGGCAAAAGCAAGCAAGGGTAGTACCAATAGTAATAGGCTCCTTGGGTGTAATCCCAAAACAACTGGAGCACCACTTGAACACCATTGGCATTGACAAATTCGCTATTAGTCAATTGCAAAGGCGGCCTTACTAGGAACTGCTTCCATCCTGCGACGATACCTGTAATACCATCAAACATCCACATCTGCCTATCCCAGGTCCTGGGTAAGGACTCGATAGGTAGACAAAATGCCAAATCCAGTCTGAACATCCGGCTGACTGTGCGATGATCCATAATAATAATAATAAAGTTGGAAGGGACCTTGGAGGTCATCTAGTCCAACCCCCTGCTCAGGCAGGAAACCCTACACCATTTCGGACAAATGGCTGTCCAGTCTCTTCTTAAAAACCTCCAGTGTTGGCACATTTACCGCTTCTGGATGCAGGTTGTTCCACTGGTTAATTGTTCTAACTGTCAGGAAGTTTCTCCTTAGTTCTAGGTTGCTTCTCTCCTTGATTAGTTTCCATCTGTTGCTTCTTGTCCTGCCCTCAGGAGCTTTGGAAAATAGCTTGACTCCCTCTTCTTTGTGGCAGCCCCTGAGATATTGGAAGACTGCTATTCTGTCCCCCCTCATCATTCTCTTCATTAAACTAGACATACTCAATTCCAGCAACTGTTCCTTATATGTTTTAGCCTCCAGTCCCCTAATCATCTTTGTTGATCTTCTCTGTGCTCTTTCTAGAGTCTCAACAAATGATAGTTACCGTAATTTCCGGCGTATAAGATGACCCCCGACTTCGGAGCCAATTTGCATGCTTTAGAAAGTCATCTTATACACTGGAAAATACGGTATATAAATAGTTTAGAAGCATATATGTACTTGAATAATTTTTGCACTAGATAATTATATAGAGTTATAAATATTTACTGTTAAAATGGTACATTTTTTTTCCTTTTTCCTTTGTTGCATTTTTTCACCTTTTCAAAAGTACTATCTATGTGTGTTTATTATTAATTTTTTTAACGATCTATGTATTTTTTATCTTTGTGTTTTTTTTCCTTTTCATTTTAAAAAGCAATAAAGGAATAAGTAAAGAAAGGTTTCCTTGGCAACAATATAAATCTGACTTTCTTGCTACTTTCAGAAAAAAGAGATATGGCAGCTTTAAGCATTCATTACATTAAGTTTGATGAGTCAAGTCTATGAGGCTGTTGCATTTTGTTTTTTGCAGAGAACCCCTCTGAATGATTTTTGAAGTGTTGACACACATAATTGCATGGTTTTAAACTTTAAGCTTTCTGCTTAACTCTTTAAAACCGCAAAGCTTGTCTAAAGGCTGCTTCTCGCTCTGCAAAATTTACATTAAATGCCCCTATTTGGAAACTTCTTTGTTTTTATATTGGCTGTAAACCAGTACAGAGAAAATAAAAATTGTATTAATAAGATACAGAATTTGTAGCTTAGAAGTAGAAAATGTAAAGTATACAACTCAAGAAAAGCCTATAAAATGCAATCTATTGTCAGCTTCCGGTTTTGCGCATGAGTGTAGCAGCCGAGGGATTGCAGGGCTCCGCACCCTACAGCCGATTTCTTTCTATTTGGGGACCCTAAATGGGCCTAAACTCACCCCAGAGAGGCGACAAAGAAGGAGGGGTGCCCCATCAACTGTGGAGAGACAGCGGCTGATCCGGTCATCTGGAGAAAGCCTTACAGAAACCAGCAGAAGAAAGGCTAGCCTCACTCCAGAGTCTAGCCCAAGCTACAAGCAACCAAAGGCAAAAAGTACTAATTTAAGCTTGATCATAAACAACGTGTTTGGAACTAGGTAAGAATATAGATTCTCTCTCTTCTACTTGATAATTGATTTCCTGGAAGAAAGCCCAAGAAGCAAAAATCCTCCAAAAGTGAGAAGGAGGGGGACTTTTGCTCCACCCTCCCACAGACGGAATCGGCGAATTAAACTTTTAAGAGGGACAGCAATACATTGAAATGAAATGAATATAAGATAAGTTTGAAATTGGATAAGTTTGAAATTGGTGGAATTAATTAAGATTTTCTTTTCACAAGATTATTGATGAAAACAGAAGAAAGTAATTGCTTGCTTTGAAAAATGAAAAATGAACTGGTGTTGACATCTGGTGGTGGATGAAAATATACAATTGTAGTTGCTCTGATATGGGAATTGGCAGACAGCTTAGAAAAAGATAACCTGTTTTTGTGATCTTCAATGTTTTAACTAAACAGAGAACAGCTGTAACAAAGAAAAGAAAATATTTTGGGCTATCTACAAAGTGAGAACTATAAACCTTAGGGAAAAAAACCATGAACTTCCTGGATTATAAATACTTATTGAACTGTGACTCTAAAGCTGTTTGCAGATAAAGGGAAACTTTGATTTTTGGTTATCGTGGAAAATCAGAGATCTGCAGAAAGAACATATTAAAAAAAACCCCAAATACTTTCCAGGAGGAAATGTATGCTATGTTTCAACTAATATAAATAACAATGACTTCAAACCACGAGGAAATTTTAAAACAATTTTGAAAATATAAATGAACACATCTTCAATTTAATCTCACAACAAAAAAAACTCTCAGAAAATAAAAAAGAATGTGATCAAATAAAGCAAACAACTGAACATAAACCAGAGGAAAGAGATTTGAAGATGGAACCCAACAATGGAAGGAATTATGACTTAACGCAGGTGGAGAAAAACTTGCAGGAAATACTGAACATGGAAAAGATAATCTACACTTCAAGATTGCAAAATAAATCTGAGGACAAGAAGAAAGAATTGACAAAATGGATTATAGAGCAGTCAGGAGAACTACGAGAACTTGAGAGACAAAAAATGATAAGAGAAATTAAGAGAGAAAGAAAGAAAAAGATTTTCAATGAATATGAAGAGGTGAAACATTCCTTCAAAAACATCTTACTTGACCTGTCTCTTGTACCTACAACAACATCTACAAGACTATAGGAAGACCTTTTGGTCTAGTGAAGCATACTGATTAGAAAAGATGTTTAGCGAAAAAGAAAGGCTAAAGTTAGAATTAAGAAATTAGATGATGGGATTTATCAGATGGAATATATAAAGATTAAACACCTGTTTGAATATGGTTAAAGAAATAAAAAAAAATTCTGGATATAAATGAATATTAGTTTAAGAGTGATGGGCCCCTCAAATAACATAGTATTTTTTTATGAGAAATATAAAAATGTTGGGATGGTTTATATGAGGGAAATGTTTCAGATACTTAAATATAATTAATTTTAAGAAAATTTCAATTGATAAGAATGTTTTGAATAGATTTAAAAGATTAGTTGATTGGATTTATTAGATGGAATATTTAAAGATTAAACGTTTGTTTGAATGTGGTTAAAAGAATAGAAAAATTTTGGATATAAATGTATTTTAGCTTAAGAGGGACATGTTTCTCAAGCAGTATACTATTTCCTTCTTTTTTTCTTCTTCTCTTTTTTGTTTTTGTTTTAAGATATGAGAAATGTAAAATTGTTGGAACGGCTTGTATGAGGAAAAAGATTTAAATACTTAAATGTAATTAAACTTAACTGATAAATGTTTCGAACATTGCGGGGAAAACAAATCTAAATAAGAACTTTAAAAACAGGATTTATGACAAGGTAATTAAGATGATTAATTAGAAAAGAAGATTTATATTGATGTGGTTGTTACTTGCAGAAATAGAAAAATGTTTATATTCAATTTTTATCTATCAAAATACGAAGAAATGTACTAATTTAAGATTGATAAAAGAGAATATTATTGGAAGAAGAGAAAATCAAGAAGAGCTACTATGTGGAATATGGAATTATAATTGTTATTGATTGCTTTTAAATATAAACCCAGACAACATGCTGTTTACCAAATATTATGGTGATGATGTTAAAAAATTAATAAAATATATTAAAAAAATATCTACTCTCTATGTGCCATCTTTGGGTTTTGCTAGAAAAGTATAGATAACTACATAAAAATATGTTAAGGCACTATAACAACTGAGAACTATCCTTATTTGTAATATACCTAATACTTGCCATAGTTCTATTAGGAATTGATTGAGATTATTGCATTATAATCCAGACTAGAAGTGAGATAGTAATAAGCTAAAACATAGTGCAATTGGAAGGATATACCGTATTTGCCGGCATATAGGACGACTCAGCGTATAAGACAACTCCCGACTTTGGTGCCAATTTCCATGCCTAGAAAGTTGTCTTATATGCTGGAAACTACCGTAATTTCCGGCATATAAGACGACTCGGCGTATAAGACGACCCCTGACTTTGGCGCTGATTTCCATGCTTTAGAAAGTCATCTTAACGCCGGAAAATACGGTATGTTTGTTTTTTTAAAAAAAGAAAAGAAATATTGAGGTATGGATATTTAGATAGGACATCACCTTGCTTGGATTAATCATATGTGTTCAATGATAGTGAATGAATAAACCCAGGCTAACCTGTCTGAAATCCCTGCTCCCTATTTGAGAGTCTGTTTTTCTGATGACCCTTTGGAGTAACAGGATTCATTGAAATTAGAATAGAATAGAGCTGGAAGGGACCTTGGAGGTCTTCTAGTCCAACCCCCTGCTCGAGCAGAAGAACCTTTACCATTTCAGACAAGTGACTGTCTAGTCTCTTCTTAAAAATCTCCAGTGATGGAGTGCCCATGATTTCTGGAGGCAAGCTGTTCCACTGGTTAATTGTCTTCACTGTTAGGAGGACAATTAATTCCAGGTTGCTTCTGTCTGTGGTCAGTTTCCAACCATTGTTTCTTGTCCTGCCCTCTGGTGCTTTGGAGAATAATGGGACCCCTTCTTCTTTGTGGCAGCCCCTCAAATACTGGAATACTGCTATCATGTTGCCCCTGTTTCTTCTTTTCTTTAGACTAGCCAAACCCAAGTCCTGCAGCCGTTCTTCATATGTTTTAGCCTCCAGGCCTTTGATCATTTTAGTTGCTCTTCTCTGAACTTTTTCCAAGGTCTCAACATCTTTTTGGTAGTATGGTGGCCAAAATTGGTTGTGGTATTCCAGGTGTGATCTCACTAGGGTTTTATAAAGCACTACTAATACTTCATGTTATCTTTATTCTGTGCCTCTGTTCATACAACCCAGGATTGTATTAGTCAAGGGATTGTCCACTAGGACTCCAAGGTCCCTCTCACAGTTGCTGTTTTTGAGCCAGGTCTCGCCTAATCTGTACTTTTAACTCTAACAGTTGTAGAACTCAGAGAGAAACTAATACCTTCTTGCTTATCTCTAGATGTTCCTTGAAGAACAGTAGCATTGGGTTTAAGTTTATGAGCCTCACCTAAAATCAAAGCTTCATTTCTTTCCTTGCCCAATTGTCTCTAAGCTACAAACAACTTTCAAGGATGGAACTTATTGAGAAAGCTGAGATGGGATGTAACCAAATCATTGCCGAATCTGACTGTCTAAGGAAGGGTCTGTGTGCCTTAGTCCTACCAGACACATGACCATGAAAGCATCTTTGGACAATGCCAGTTCCCTCAGCTAAAAAAACAATCCTCCACCCTTTAGAATTGGACAAGATGGGATGGGATGGGATGGGATGGGATGGGTTGGGATGGGTTGGGATGGGATGGGAAATCTTTACCTTTTTAAAGGAAAGGTTAATGCTTGTTTACTATCCCAGGATGAGCATTTTAAGTAGACAATGTCAAGAAAAACCAAATGTACAGGTATAGTATAGGGGGTACCTTGCTCAATAGTAGTAACTGTGAGAGGGATCTCGGAGTCCTAGTGGACAATCATTTAAATATGAGCCAGCCGTGTGCTGCAGCTGCCAAAAAAGCCAGCACAGTGCTAGGCTGCATTAATAGAGGGATAGAATCAAGATCACATGAAGTATTAATAGCACTTTACAATGCCTTGGTAAGGCCACACTTGGAATACTGCATCCAGTTTTGGTCATCACGATGTAAAAAAGATATTGAGACTCTAGAAAGAGTGCAGAGAAGAGCAACAAAGATGATTAGGGGACTGGAGGCTAAAACATATAAGGAACGGTTGCTGGAATTGGGTGTGTCTAGTTTAATGAAGAGAAGGATGAGGGGGGACATGATAGCTGTGTTCCAGTATCTCAGGGGCTGCCCCAAAGAAGAGGGAGTCAAGCTATTCTCCAAAGCGCCTGAAGGCAGGACAAGAAGCAACAGATGGAAACTAACCAAAGAGAGAAGCAACCTAGAACTAAGGACAAACTTCCTGACAGTTAGAACAATTAACCAGTGGAACAACCTGCCTCCAGAAGTGGTGAATGCTCCAACACTGGAAGTTTTTAAGAAGAAACTGGACAGCCATTTGTCCAAAATGGTATAGGGTTACCTGCCTGAGCAGGGGGTTAGACTAGATGATCTCCAAGGTCCCTTCCAACTTTATTATTATTATTATTATTATTATTGTTATTGTTGTTGTTGTTGTTGTTGTTGTTAAAAGTGAAAGGGGATGAAGTAGCAAAATAAATTTCCAGGGCATGTTCATGTCATCCTTAAGGCAAGTGAGGAAGAATCATTAGATCAATCTTTCTCAAATTTGGCAACTTTCAAATGTATGTACTTCAACTTCCAGAAGTCCCCAGTCAGCATGCCAGCATTAGATTAAGCCTAATACATTTTGTCGAGTTTTTGTAATAGTTAAAACATTTTACATTCCCCCCCCCCCGTTTAATCCTATGTACAATATCAGTGACCCTATATTGCAAGCAAGGAGATGCAAGATTTCCTTAATATCATCAGTAAGTTGGCATCAGTAAATTCAAATAAGGGACCTTCTTGACTTGCCACTTTTTAAAATGATTACATCTAGTGCTCTTTTTCTTAAAAAAAAAAAAAAAAAAAAAGGTGCTGGAAGTCATACACGTCATACAACCCGCCTTGCCTACCCTACAAGGTTCCATCCAAAAATGGTGCTGGAACTCCGTTCTGAGCGTTCTATGAGCAAAAAAGCCCTGATTACATCCCACTTGTTCAATCACTGAGTTGCTTTTAACCTTTCATGACCTGATGGGCATCATTTTTTTAATTATAATTTTTATTAGTTTTTTACACAAACATAAGTCATTCAATAGTTGGTAAACGGTGTGGTGTCTGGGTTACATTTGTAAAAACAGTCCTTAACAATTAATTTCTATAGTCTGTATTTCATATATTAATTTTGTTTACTTTCCTCTTTCCCTAAAAAGCATCCTTTTTTGCAAACATTGCGTTAATACAATTCTTATTGTTTTAATAACTGATAATTTAGTATATATTTTTTCCAATATTCCTCAAAAATAATCATCATATTAATACATTTCTTTTCTTTCCATTCCTTTGGATTGATGATGGGCACCATTTTATGTCAGCAATGGCTTCTCCACATTCTTGCATCATTAGCCAAGGTATCTGGCCAAGTTTTCCTTGTTTTTTCAACCGACTCCAATTTCCACATTTATGCCCAGCATAAGGGGTAGAGATTAAAGGAGGGCGATAAGAAAGAAGGAAAGCAGAAAGAATGAAATGAAGGGGGGGAAAATTGAGTTTGGAGACTAGGCAGCCAGCTTGCCCAAAAATGTATAAAGACTTTAAATTTAAAGACAAGGTAGACGAGAAAGGAAAGACATCAGAAAACAGGTGTGACTCTCCAGCAGAATGATTACTTGGGAATAAGGAAAAGGTAGTGGAAAGAAGTATTTCACTCCCAAATCTTATCTAGCTTGATTAGGAACGTAAACAGATTGACTGATCTGTATATTTCATAAGAAGACAATTCCTCATCCATTTCTAAAGCAGTGGTTCTTAACCTTTTTGAGCGAATCGCCCCCTTGAGCCAATGAGGAAGTTGTCATCACCCCCCTCCCCCAACATAACCTCTCAATCACAACATAGGAAATAATTCTTCGATTTATGCAAACACTTTTTTTTGTTTTCTTTAAAATTGTCATCAGGACATATCGATGCAAATAATTTATTTCCAGTCTTTTTCCCATATCTCAACGGTGTGAAAAATTTGGGTGCCACCCGTCACTTTATTCCCAAACTTTGTGATACATGTATTTTGTTATTATGTTATTTATTCAAGACACTTAAATGTAATGACCGCTGAAAACAAAATACAATTGCAAGATAAAGTGAAATGCCCGAAAAGAAAAACAGTAACATTTAATGTTTGAATTATAAGTGAAATTTAAGACACAAGAAGAAATATGAGTAGAGGCTGCTGCACAACGCGCATGAAGATAAGCAATGCGTATTCACATATGTACGGCATTCTGTACTGAAGTTAGCTGAAGGAACATTTGAAAACACAATTCAATCTACTAATAGCGAGCGATCTGATGTTCTTGTACGACAGATATACAGCGATTCACTGTTTGAAAAAGTCTCAAAAGTGTCTCCAAAACTTCTCGCTCCATTGCCCCCGTATTGCCCCCTTTTCGTTTCTTCGCCCCCACATCACCCCTTTTCATTCCATCGCCCCCCTGAAAAATGAAATTGCCCCCTGGGGGGTGATCTCGCCCAGGTTAAGAACCACTGGTCTAAAGCCCCAACAAAATTGAGTGGTTGAGTTGTATGGAAATTAGGCACACTCTGATAAACAAGGTGTTAAAAAACCGACTTTCTCATAAAGTCCAACAGCAGCCATACCTAGGAAACTATCAGAAATCATGAAGTTGTGTTTGTGGGAGGTGTGTGTGTGTGTGTCTACCATGCAAAGAAGAACATATAGACCATCTATGACTCTATTCTTCCCAGCTGGGCCCTAATATAAGATCATTATTCTTTTCACTGGTAAGGAATTAACTTATAATTTAAGCCTTGGAATTTATGAACCACTATGTGGTATTAGCTGTAATATTTCATTAGTTTAATTACTAGGAGTGCTCATGATTCTAATTGTCAAGTTTTGATTCAACGAAAGGTATAAACTACCCCTCTCTTCTCCCATGAATTTAGTCTTGGGACTTTTATTTAACTACCCCATTACTCTAAGAAATAAATAGAGCCAAAGAGTTTGATTCAATGAGAAGTATAAACTACTTCTGTTCTCTCGTGAATTTAATCTCATGAGGTTTTTTTTTTTTAACCTGCCCCATTACTCTAAGAATAAATGCAGCCAAAACTTAGCGTGTGCACTTGAAGTAATTGTCAGCTATGTGACTTTCCACATGGAACATGCTATGTCTTAATAACCACCCCCAAAAGGTGGAGATTAAAAGAGAGAATATCCTAAATCCTTTTAATCTGACATTCATGATTCTATGGCTAGCTGCTCTTACATATCATCTCTGTTCCTGGGCTCTTCAGTTTAAACAAACCTGTGATCAGAGACTGGTGTCTTGTGGAAAAACTAATGAGATTAAGCCTGCTTTAGATACTGCTGTGTTTTCCAAGTCAATTCAAAATTGTCACCAGATTTCCAGGTGTTAGCTTTTGTTACAATTAAGACTATTGCAGCCTCAGCAAGCACTCTTGAGTCTGCCAGATTGCATTCAGGACTTTGAAGGCAGCACTTTGCTTTCTTCCTGGCCCATTTTCATCTTGACTACTCTACATGGAGCTACACTTAAAAAGAAAAAAAGAGAGAGAGAGAGGATCCAAGTATAAATTGGAACCGAAGCAAAATGGGTCAAGTAGAAAGTTAGCAATGTAAAATCATGGAGTCATATCATTAAAAAAAAATCAGGGGATAATTACTTACCAAAAGTAATAATAATAATAATAATAATAATAATAATAATAATAATAAGGCACTACCTTGACGTGGTTGTGGGGCTTGTGTACTCTGAGGAAGATGAGAGCTATGCCAGAGGTTCAACCATACTGGACAGGTCTCATCAGAGGAGTCAGACAAAGAGTGTCTCTCCCATAAAAAATATGGTGAGACGTAAATTCAGAATGCCATACCGGCTCGGACGTCGCCCGGGTTAACAAGGTCCGCACTAGATATTGGAGTTCCTGGATATCTGGTGAAAAATGGGTTACAGGACTCAGGACTGTTGGCTGAGCAACCAGGGCCAGCAGCTGCAGAACTACTGGAAGAAAAGGTGTTTACCCGTCGCAGATACACAGTGATGGAAAACAAAGAAATAATGATCTGTTACTACAGATCAAGTCCAACAAGAAGAGGATATCTAAAACGAATGCACCAGTTCTGGAAAGAACAACATCCAGAATCAGAAATAACAGAACAGAGACTAGCAGATCAACGCCGATTTATAACACGAAATAAAGTATTCACAGAAACAGAATTGGACGAACTGCAAAGGTTTACCCAGGGCAAAGAAATCAAAGCCTTACCAGAAGTAATTCAGAATGTAGAGGCAAACCAGGGGGAGTTGGCAGTGAAGGAATCCAGCAGAGATATACAACTGTTCTCATTTGGAAACCAGGCACCTCTTCCTCAGGAAGAACAAAACCCTCTAACTAAAGAAATAAAAGAATTGAAACAAAGAATAACTGAGCATCTAGAACAGCACAAAAACAACAGAATAAGGCTACCTGCATTGAAGCTTGTTCCAAAGAAACAGCTAGCACAAGCATTAAAAGATGCAAATATTGCAATATCAAGTATAAGCACCAATTCATTGCAAGAAACAAACCAACTAATGTACAGCACAGCTGCAGTTATAACAGAATACCTGGGATGCAAAATCAACAAAGAAGAAAAACAAACAAACAGTGCACCAGAAAAATGGAAGGTTAGACTAGAAAATAAGATCAGCAAGTTAAGATCACATGTAAGCAAGCTAGAACAGATGAAAGAAAAGAAGCTGAAGAACAAGAAGACCAAAGAATACCTAATCAAGAAATACCACTTAGAAACAAGGAAGATCAAGGAAGCACTGGAAATAATAAAGCAACAAATAACAGCTATAGCCAGGAAAATCAGTAGATATGAAGCTCGAATTGCAAACTATAGGCAGAACCTCCAATTTCAATCCAATCAGAAACGTTTCTACCAATCCATCAATGGAGAAACTGCAAGGAATCAGTCAGTACCTGACAAGGAAGAAACAGTGCAGTTCTGGAAGCAGATATGGGATAACCCAAAGAAATACAACAAGGATGCGGCTTGGTTAAAAGAGGTGGATGCAAATAAAACAGAAGTTGAAATGAAAGAACTAGTAATAACAACAAAAATGGTAGAAAAAAGAGCAAAGAAAATCAAAAATTGGTCAGCACCAGGTGAAGATGAACTGCATGGGTTTTGGTTGAAACATCTAACTGTTATACACCCACTCATTGCCAAGCAGTTCAACAATATACTACAAGGAGGAGAAATTGAAAAGTGGCTAACAACTGGGAAAACCTACCTAATAATGAAAAATCCAGCAAAAGGGGCAACACCAGGTAACTACAGGCCAATTACCTGCTTACCAACAACTTTCAAATTACTAACTGGTGTGGTAGCTGATGCAGTACAACAGCATCTAGTTGAAAACAATCTCTTTCCACCTGAGCAGAAAGGAAACCGCCCCAATAGCAGAGGAACAAAAGATCAACTCCTAATAGACAAAATGATCTTGGAAAACTGCAAGAGAAGGAAGACCAACCTGAATGTGGCATGGATTGACTACAAAAAGGCATTTGACTCTCTGCCACATGATTGGATAATAAAGTGCCTAGAAATAACAGGAGTCAGTAGAAACATCAGAAAATTTGTGCAAAGATCGATGGCACAATGGAAGACACAGTTGCAGATCAATGGTGAGAGGCTGGGAGAGGTTAATATCAAGAGAGGAATATTTCAAGGAGATTCATTATCACCATTACTATTTGTTATTGCACTGTTTCCTCTGTCAACAATACTGAATAACTCAGGACATGGCTATCAAACATCAAAAACATCTGCCAGACTATCCCACCTCCTTTATATGGATGATCTGAAGCTGTATGGAAAAACATCATCTGAAATAGAATCGCTGCTCAACACTGTCCGTATATATAGCCAAGATATTGTAATGGAGTTTGGCTTGGACAAATGTGCCACACTTACTATCAAACAAGGAAAAATATGAAAACTGAAGGAATCAAGATGCCCCACGAAAATAACATTAAGAGTCTGGATGAGGAAGAGTACTACAAATACTTGGGTATCCTTCAAGCTGACAACATCAAGCACACTGAAGTCAAGAAAAAGATTAGAGGTGAATACATCAAGAGAGTGAAGAAGATCTTAAATCCAAACTCAATGGAGGAAATACCATAAAGGCAATCAACACCTGGGCAATCCCAGTCATTAGGTACACAGCTGGAATAGTGGACTGGACTCAAGCAGAACTAAAAGCAATGGATAGGCAGACCAGAAAAATAATGACAATGAATCATGCCCTTCATCCACGCAGTGACATTGATAGACTTTATCTACCAAGGCAAATAGGTGGGCGTGGAATGCTACAAGTACATCAGATGGTTGAAGAAGAAAAAATGGCTTTGGAAGAATATCTGAAGAACAATGATGAAGATGCACTGAAATTAGTATATCAGGAAGGCTTACTAACTACTGGAGAGACCAAACTGGCCTACAAGAAAGACCAAATGAAGAACAGAATAGAGGCATGGGAAGACAAAGCACTACATGGCCGATACATGAAAAAAATAGCTGGGAAAGCAGATAACAATAAAACCTGGCAATGGCTAAGAGCAGGAAAATTGAAGAAAGAGACCGAGGGACTAATTCTGGCTGCACAAGACCAAGCCTTAAGGACAAATGCATACAAAGTCAAAATTGAGAAGACAGCAACAGACAGTAAGTGCCGCCTATGCAAAGAAGCTGAAGAAACAGTGGACCACTTGGTAAGCTGTTGCAAGAAGATTGCACAGACTGATTACAAGCAGCGGCATGACAAAGTAGCAACAATGGTGCATTGGAAGATCTGCAAAAAATATCATTTGCCTGTAAGCAAAAACTGGTGGGATCATAAAATAGAGAAAGTCATAGAAAATGATAAAATTAAACTGCTCTGGGACTTCAGAATTCAAACAGACAAGCACCTGCAACATAACACCCCAGACTTAACAATTGTCGATAAGAAAGACAAAAAAGTCTGGATAGTGGACGTGGCAGTGCCTGGAGATAGCAGAATAGAAGAGAAAGAACTGGAGAAGATAACAAAATACAAAGACCTACAAATAGAAATAGAAAGACTGTGGCAAAAGCAAGCAAGGGTAGTACCAATAGTCATAGGCTCCTTGGGTGCAATCCCAAAACAACTGGAGCACCACTTGAACACCATTGGCATTGACAAATTCGCTATTAGTCAATTGCAAAAGGCGGCCTTATTAGGAACTGCTTCCATCCTGCGACGATATCTGTAATACCATCAAACATCCACATCTGCCTATCCCAGGTCCTGGGTAAGGACTCGATAGGTAGACAAAATGCCAAATCCAGTCTGAATATCTGGCTGACTGTGCGATGATCGATAATAACAACAACAACAACAACAACAACAACAACAACAACACTGTCCGTATATATAGCCAAGATATTGTAATGGAGTTTGGCTTGGACAAATGTGCCACACTTACTATCAAACAAGGAAAAATAGTGAAAACTGAAGGAATCAAGATGCCCCACGAAAATAACATTAAGAGTCTGGATGAGGAAGAGTACTACAAATACTTGGGTATCCTTCAAGCTGACAACATCAAGCACACTGAAGTCAAGAAAAAGATTAGAGGTGAATACATCAAGAGAGTGAAGAAGATCTTAAAATCCAAACTCAATGGAGGAAATACCATAAAGGCAATCAACACCTGGGCAATCCCAGTTATTAGGTACACAGCTGGAATAGTGGACTGGACTCAAGCAGAACTAAAAGCAATGGATAGGCAGACCAGAAAAATAATGACAATGAATCATGCCCTTCATCCACGCAGTGACATTGATAGACTTTATCTACCAAGGCAAATAGGTGGGCGTGGAATGCTACAAGTACATCAGATGGTTGAAGAAGAAAAAATGGCTTTGGAAGAATATCTGAAGAGCAATGATGAAGATGCACTGAAATTAGTATATCAGGAAGGCTTACTGACTACTGGAGAGACCAAACTGGCCTACAAGAAAGACCAAATGAAGAACAGAATAGAGGCATGGGAAGACAAAGCACTACATGGCCAATACATTAAAAAAATAGCTGGGAAAGCAGATAATAATAAAACCTGGCAATGGCTAAGAGCAGGAAAATTGAAGAAAGAGACCGAGGGACTAATTCTGGCTGCACAAGACCAAGCCTTAAGGACAAATGCATACAAAGTCAAAATTGAGAAGACAGCAACAGACAGTAAGTGCCGCCTATGCAAAGAAGCTGAAGAAACAGTGGACCACTTGGTAAGCTGTTGCAAGAAGATTGCACAGACTGATTAGAAGCAGCGGCATGACAAAGTAGCAACAATGGTGCATTGGAAGATCTGCAAAAAATATCATTTGCCTGTAAGCAAAAACTGGTGGGATCATAAAATAGAGAAAGTCATAGAAAATGATAAAATTAAACTGCTCTGGGACTTCAGAATTCAAACAGACAAGCACCTGCAACATAACACCCCAGACTTAACAATTGTCGATAAGAAAGACAAAAAAGTCTGGATAGTGGACGTGGCAGTGCCTGGAGATAGCAGAATAGAAGAGAAAGAACTGGAGAAGATAACAAAATACAAAGACCTACAAATAGAAATAGAAAGACTGTGGCAAAAGCAAGCAAGGGTAGTACCAATAGTCATAGGCTCCTTGGGTGCAATCCCAAAACAACTGGAGCACCACTTGAACACCATTGGCATTGACAAATTCGCTATTAGTCAATTGCAAAAGGCAGCCTTATTAGGAACTGCTTCCATCCTGCGACGATATCTGTAATACCATCAAACATCCACATCTGCCTATCCCAGGTCCTGGGTAAGGACTCGATAGGTAGACAAAATGCCAAATCCAGTCTGAACATCTGGCTGACTGTGCGATGATCGATAATAATAATAATAATAAAGTTGGAAGGGACATTGGAGGTCATCAAGTCCAACCCCCTGCTCAGGCAGGTAACCCTATACCATTTCGGACAAATGGCTGTCCAATCTCTTCTTAAAAACTTACAGTGTTGGAGCATTCACAGCTTCTGGAGGCAGGTTGTTGCACCGGTTAATTGTTCTAACTGTCAGGAAGTTTCTCCTTAGTTCTAGGTTTCTTCTCTCCTTGATTAGTTTCCACCTGTTGCTTCTTGTCCTGCCCTCAGGCACTTTGGAGGATAGCTTGACTCCCTCTTCTTTGGGGCAGCCTCTGAGATATTGGAACTCTGCTATCATGTCCCCCCTCGTCCTTCTCTTCATTAAACTAGACATACCCATTTCCAGCAGCCGTTCCTTATATGCTTTAGCCTCCAGGCCCCTGATCATCTTTCTTCCTCTTCTCTGTACTCTTTCTAGAGTCTCAGCATCTTTTTTACATCGTGGTGACCAAAACTGGATGCAGTATTCCAAGTGTGGCCTTTCCAAGGCCTTGTAAAGTAGTATTAATACTTCATATGATCTTGATTCTACCCCTCTGTTTTAAGTGATTCTCCACTAGGACTCCGAGATCCCTCTCATAGTTACCACTATTGATCAAGGTACCCCAATTTATGGAAACTGTTTGTGTTTACTTGGAATGCTCTAAGCCAGGGGTCTCCAAGTCCTGGTCCGTGGACCGGTACCGAGACATGGCATGCCAGCAACTGGTCTGCACAAACAAGCAAAGCCCCATCCATGGGATGCAGGCAGCACACAAAACCATGCACCCTCCAGTCCGTGGAAAAACCTCTCTCCGTGGAACTGGTCCCTTGTGCCCAAAAGGTTGGGGAACCTCTGCTCTAAGCAACATAGAGCTTGACTAAATAAAACTATCCAGGCTGCAAAAGTGGGTTGTGTTTTGAAGATGCTTCCTGCATTTGTTTCTGCAGCATGATGAAAGTAATCTGTGGCAATCGCCCTGCCCCTTTGTATGTGTTTGCAATGTCACGACGTAGCTTGCATCTCATTGGTGTAGCAAAAGCACTTAGACTTATATACTGCTTCATAGTGCTTTGCAGCCCTCTCTGAGTGGCTTATAGAGTCAGCATGTGGTCCTCAACAATCTGGATTCTCATTTTACTAGAATGGAAGGCTGACTCAACCTTCAGCTGGTCAGGACTGAACTCCTAGCAGTGGACAGAGTCAGCTTACAATACTGTATTCTACCCATTGAGCCACCACAGCTCTTGGTGTATTGTTGTTTTTGTGATTTCCTGTCCCATGGATGCTATTGCCTGTCTGCCTTGTGTGTCTTCAGAGTTGTGCACAGGCAACACAGCAAGTTTCTTCAAGGAATACATATAGCATCTACTTTTTCAGCATTTTAAAAAGGCACTCTCTCCTGCCTGGGAAGAGTTAAATGAATTTAGCGTTCTGTCTGTTTCTAAAGTTTTGGATGGTGTTTCTAAAGTTTGTAGGTGCCCTGAGTAATTGAGCAGAAAGGTGGACTACAAGTCAAATCAATGCATGATTTGTATTTGTTTGGATTCAATTATCGGTTAAAAAAATTGAACAGACAGATAAACCAACATGACCTTTAATTGAATCACCAAGCAATTGCTACTGGATCTTTCTCATTTCTTGAAGGACCTTAGTAAAACTTCCTAGAAATCCCCAAAACTGTTCACAATGTGTACAAATAGGTTGTTGTTCTTGCTTTTATTTTTTTTTCCAAAATAAAATTATTATTATTATTTTTTTTGCAGAGGTGTCATCATTAATACCATCTGTCTACCCAGTCGTGACCGGTATTTACTTGAAAATCTTCAGTCTTTTGGAGTTTTCAGGAAACAGAACATAACTTTACAGCCATAAAATAAGAAAGAAAAGATTGTAATAATTTAAATTGTTTAGTGCTTCCGCTATAGATTTCTTCTAAAGGAAAACAGTCCATAGTATGATACATTTCAGGTTAATTAGCTTAATCCATTTTTAATTAAGTTGGCGTTTCCATGCCAACAAACGGGTTTCAAGATGGGTTGAGATCTTGACAATGCAGAGTCTGCTCAAAATTTAATTACCTGAAATCATTTTTATTTTCATATTCCATGAGTTAAGATTAAAAATCACAAAGGGCAGGGAATTTTGGCATGCAGAAGTTCTGTCTCCCGTTGAAACTGATTTTACTTTTTCTGCTAATACCTATACAAGTCACTCTTTAATCTACCTCTATACTTGATATATATATATATATATATATATATATATATATATATATATATATATATATATATACTATACTACTTCAAATCTCACCGGCTCAAGGTTGACTCAGCCTTCCATCCTTCCGGGGTAGGTAAAATGAGGACCCAGATTGTTGGGGGCAATGTAAATATATATATATATATATATATACATTGCTTACTGGTGTACACCGCTTAGAGAGTGCTTGCACTTAAAGCGGTATATAAGTCTCATAAATAAATAAGATACCAGACACAGATGTCCTCTCCAGAGCAGGCCTATCATCAGTTTACACTCTGCTGATGAAAGCCCAGATGCTCTGGGCAGGCCGTGTGGTAAAGATGCCAGATCATCGCATCCCTAAACAGCTCTTCTATGGTGAGCTGTCTCAAGAAAAGCGATCACACGGGGGACAAAAGAAGCGATACAAAGACACGCTGAAAGTCTCTCTCAAGTCCCTGGATATTAACACCACCTCTTGGGAACTTCTGGCGCATGATCGACCGACATGGCGTACTCTGGTGTACCAGGGTTGCCAGACACATGAACACAGAAGGACAATCTTGGCACAAGAAAAGAGCTGTAAATGCTGAAGTAACAGTGTCTACATTTCTCTGTTCAGTACGTGGCAGAACATTCCGTGCTAACATTGGTCTTATCAGCCACCTACGGACACATCGTTGATGGCCCATAATCCACAAGATGTCAAGGTCTTCATCGAACTCGATGGACGAACAACTAATACTTGAAGTAATAACTAATGATACCCTAAACAGCCAGTTCCCAGCTCTGTTCTTGGCCTTATGTATGCAAATTAAGCAGAAATATGCAGGAGTCCTAATTAGGACTCAAACATCATCCCAATCGGAATTTCTGAGAGATCTCACAATAAAGATTATCTATGGATTCTATTTTAGAGAATCCTTTATTTGTGTTCTAATATTATGCTACGAAACTGTTCCCATAATACTGGGTAGTGCTATAAGACACAAAGTACCAATGTGTACTTTGTAAGTACAAAGTAAGCGGTAGAGGTACAGAATTAGGTAAAACCTGGTTCAATAGCAGTAACTGTGAGAGGAATCTTGGAATCTTAGTGGAAAATCACTTAAATATGAGTTGGCAGCGGCCAAAAAAGCTAATGCAATCTTAGGTTGCATTAGAGGGATAGAATCAAGATCAAGTAAAGTATTAGTGCCACTTTATAAAGCCTTAGTAAGACTACACTTAGAATACTGCATCCAGTTTTAGTCACTACAATACACAAAAGATGTTGACTCTGGAAAGATTTCAGGCAACAGCAACAAAATATGTATGGGTTTCACTTTGAGAGCGGGCAACTAAATTTCATCTTTGATATGTGCCATTGTGCCCACAGTAAAAAAAAAAAATGACAGTAAAGGTTGTCTTGTCTTGTCTTGTCTTACCTCGTCTTATTTTATCTTATCTTATTTTATTCTATCTTATCTTATTTCATCTTATCCTATCCTATCCTATCCTATCTTATCTTATCTTATCTTATCTTATCCTATCTTACCTCACCTTACTTTACCTTGTCTTGCCTTGCCTTGCCTAACCTTGCCTTACCTTACCTTGCCTTACCTTACTTACCTCATCCCATCCCATCCCATCCCATCCCATTCCAACCCATCCCATCCCATCCCATCCCATCCCATCCCATCCCATCTCATCTCATCCCATCCCATCCCATCCTATCCCATCCCATCCCATCCCATCCCAACCCATCCCATCCCATCCCATCCCATCCCATCCCATCCCATCTCATCTCATCCCATCCCAACCCATCCCATCCCATCCCATCCCATCCCATCCCATCCCATCCCATCCCATCCCATCCCATCTCATCTCATCCCATCCCATCCCATCCCATCCCATCCCATCCCATCCCATCCCATCCCATCCCATCCCATCTCATCTCATCTCATCATCTCATCTTATCTTAGAGGCTGGAGGCTAAAACACATGAAGAACAGTTGCAGGAATTGGGCATGGCCAGTCTAGAGAGAAGAAGGACTAGGGGTGACATGATGGCAGTTTTCCAATATTTGAGGGGCTGCCACAAAGAAGAAGGGGTTAACTTATTTTCCAAAGCACCAGAAGGCGAGATAAGAAACAATGGATGGGAAACTAACCAAGGAGAGAAACAACCTAGCATTAAGGAGAAACTTCCTAACAGTGAGATCAGTTAACCACTGAAGTTAACTGAGGTTGTGGGTGCCCCATCACTGGAGGCTTTTAAGAAGAGACTGGACAGCCATTTGTCTGAAACAGGGTAGGGTCTCCTGCCTGAGCAGGGGGCTGGACTCGATGACCTCCAAGGTCCCTTCCAACTCTGTCATTCTGTTAAGGCTACCTTGATCTAAAACTGATGAATAAATAGTTGAGGACAGGGAGAGGGACTTTGTCTGATTGGAAAGACCTCATTGTTAGATCTAATAACCTTCTTCCAAAATTTAAAATGGTGCGCCTAGTATTTCACGAGCTACTCAAGCTTTCTTCAAACAAACTCTTAGCCACGTTGGCCATGATTATTATTATTATTTTTATTATTTATGAGACTTATACACCGCTTTTAAGTGCAAGCACTCTCTAAGCGGTATACACCAGTAAGCAATGTATATATATATATATTTACATTGCCCCCAACAATCTGGGTCCTCATTTTACCTACCCCGGAAGGATGGAAGGCTGAGTCAACCTTGAGCCGGTGAGATTTGAACCGCTGACCTGCTGAACCCAGTCAGCTAAAGTGGCCTGCAGTACTGCACTCTAACTGCTGCACCACCATATCCAGGAATTGAATTCTGGGGTTTCTACTCGCAGGTCCTCTGTGGGAGAGGGGGAGGAAGGGGGGGCGCACAGGCTGGAGAAGGACATGGAACTGTGTTGTCTTTATCTTTTTTTTTTTTTTTGCATAAAGCTGAGGAATGGCTGGTTCAATTAAGAAGATGAGCATTCCTGTGCTTAAAATCTAAAATCGCAAATCCGATTAAGACTAGAATATGACAGAGAATGAGCTTCTGTTGCCATTGATTTTTAAGTAGATTGAACTAATTACTTCAGCTGACTGGAATTCCATTGTTGAATACCAAATGCACAGCTCCCCTCTGATGGGGCCTCCTACCCGTTTCTCTCCTCATGGTTTCATGGTGTTTTTGCTATCCAGATACAAATTTCTGAGAGGAGAGAAACATCTAATCTCCTCGGGAACAAGCTGAATGTAGACATCCCGCTTATCAAAGGAAGTCAAGCAATAAAATTATGCAAAGCTCCCCCTGATAAGATACATAATCCGGGTGCTTTAAAAAAAAAGACGAAAAACTCTAAACATCATGCTAGTCTCAAGCTAATTAATTGTAATGACAGGATATAAAAATTTGCCAGTCTTCAAACAAACAAAAAAAAAACATTTTAAAGTCCAAACATCCAAAAACACTTCTAAAATTTGTAATGTACATGATGCTACTTTTGTGCAAGATGTCTCAAGCGAAATCGGGAGTGGATCCTCTTAAATCTCTTTAGGAAAAAAAAAAACAGCTGAAGTTAAATTTGGCTGTGTATAAATAAAGCAAACTTTCTAATTCTTTCCTGAAAGAACTATGGTGGTTTCAGCATCCCAATGGAATTGTTCGGTCTTGCCCCAGATTTCATTACTCCAAGGAATACTATTGCAGTACTATGGGCAAGTCTTAAGAACAAATGCATACAGAGTCAGAATTTAGGAGACAGCAAATGCCACCTCTGTAAAGAAGTTGAAGAAATGGGGCCACACAATTAACTGCTGTAAGAAGACTGCGCAAGACTGACTACAAATAACAGCATGACAAAATACCCTCGGAATATCTGCAAGAAATATCACTTTTCCTGCAAGCAGGAATTGGCGGGACCATTAAATAGACAAAGTAATAGAACATGAAAAAGCTAAAGTACTCTGGGACTTTAGAATTCAAACAGACAAATACCTGCCACATAACACCCCAGATTTAACAATTGTCAATAAGAAAACCAAAGATGCTTTTTCACAAGGCAACTGGACTTTGTTTGTTTGTTTGTTTTGGAAGACACTTCGCTTCTCATCCAAGAAGCTTCTTCACCTCTGACTGGATGGTGGGGAGTGGAACGGTTTATACCTCTTGCAGACAGCTGGTCATTTGCATTCTTGTAGAGAGTCATTGAGGCCACCTGGAGGCTTATCTGTGTCATCAGGGTCACCTGAGTGGTGTGGAGCCTTCTTGGAACTGCTGAAAGGACTATGTTGTAGACTGGAGATAGATGATGTCAAAGCCCTCCCATCTGTTGAGAGAGGGCTGTTCAGTTTTGACATAGATGGTCTCTTTGACCCCTCTTTCAAACCAGTGGTCCTCTCTGCCCAAAATGTAGATTTTGCTGTCTTCAAAAGAGTGGCCCTTGTCTTTTAAATGCAGATGGACTCCATAGACACCTGTCAATAAGAAAGAGAAAGGTATCTGGATGGTGGATGTGGCACTAGTTGGAAACAGCAGAAGAGGAGAGAAAAAACTGGAGAAAATCACAAAATACAAATATCTGCAAATGGTGATAGAATGGCTGTGGCAAAAGAAGGCAAAGATAGGACCAATCATAATAAGCACTTTGGGTGCAATTCGAAAGCAGTTGGAGCATCATTGAACATTGTCGGCATTGAAAAAAAATCACCATTAGTCAATTGCAAAAGGTAGCTTTCCTTGGAATGGCTTACAACCTGTGACAGTATTTTTAACAACATCAAATGACAACATCTGCCTATCCCGGGTCCTTGGAAAGGAATAGATAAGTGGACAAAAATGCCAGATTCACTCTGAACCTCTGGCTGGCTGTGCACCCAATCATCATAATAAAAACATACGCTGCCCAACTTCCCTGAGACCATGAAAAATGCAAAGTGCTGTTTACTGTCATTTTCCCTTCATCTTAAGAACCGTTCAGCTATATCTGTGTCAATATACCTTTTTCATGGTCCTGTAATCATCATCATAGGAAAACAACTGTTAAAGATTTAGATACAAAAATGTAAAATATGCAGCCTAATCGGTGATTATTTTGGAGATGGCTGCTAATTTCTTCACTAGATTTAATAAAAGTTCCTTTCTGGTCTATATCATATCAATACAGACAATTGGCTTGGGTTGTACACATTGTTACTGGCAAATGTAACATAAGTTATTCTAGTTATGAGCTAATAATAATAATAATAATAATAACAACAACAACAATAACAACAACTTTATTACGGTCATAGACCAGCAATAGATGTCACTTTTTACAATATATTAAAAAAAATAGTACTGACATCAATAGTAAATAATAACATCCCGGTTAAGAAAATACATGTTCTCAAAATGTTAGGGTCACTCTCTAGTTTACATTAGTCATGAGCTATTTCATATACTCTCCATACCAGCACTGATGATGCTACCTAGTAGGGTAATGAAACGTCCGCAAGAAAACAACCAAGCTCAGCGAGCACCAAGGACCCCTCATTTCAATCATGAGCTACAAATATCCTCCTTCGTTGCTATTCCATATACCTCACCTCTGAACAAACTGTAGGATCATGTGCAATTTGGCAAACATCCTGAGAAAATGTCCAGTTCAATAGCACTGCATTACTAGTTCACTGCGCATCAGTAAAGCACTGGACTTTATACCACTGCATTATTCCCATGCCTTTAGCTAGACCAGGGGTGGGCAACCTTGGCTCTTTATGACTCGTGGACTTCAACTCCCAGAATTCCTGAGCCAGCCATGCTGAGGGGAAAGGGAGAGGTTTCCAAGCTGAGCCATGCTGGCTGAGGAATTCTGGGAGTTGAAGTCCACAAGTCATGAAGGGGCCAAGGTTGCCTACCCCTGACCTAGACATATTGAACTACCAATTGCGAATCAAGCACTGAGAAATTGTAAGTAGGCTTAGGACTTTACAAAGAGCCTTAGAACCATTAAAGACAGAAGAAATCTCTTAATATTCTGTGTTAATTAATGTTAAACTAACCTTGGGCTGTGGGAAATGTCAATTACAATTACTCGCATCAAGTTGAGATCCAGATGTGTGCCATCTAGAAGCAAAAAAGAAAAGCTAATAATCGGAAACAACCCCCCTCCCCCCAAAAAAACCCCACAACCTGATAGGGAATAAACGAACTGCCCATTTCACAACCATGTGAAAGAGAACAAATGTAGCTGTGATCGTTTTTCTAATCCGATTATGGTCAAAAATGCAAGAGTTCTCGTCTATAGAGATTCTCAGTCATCCAGACCATAGTTGTCCCAAAGGTGATTTTTGAAAAGACAATTGGTACTTTCGTTGGTCTTCCTTGAAGAAGTTTCGCTTCCTATCTGAGAAGCTTCTTCAGTTCCGAAGAACTGTACTAAGGAACTGAAGGAGCTTCTTGGATGAGAGGTGAAATGTCTTCAAGGAAAAACAAATGAAGTCCAGCTTTTGAAAAGGCACCTTTGGGCACAAGAATACTCCTAAATGCAGGCACAAAGAGAGTTCATTCTAAAAAGGAAAACAACCCAGACTGTTCTTTGAACAGACGCTGAAGCTGAAGTACTTTGGGCTCCAAATAAAAAAAGAATTCCTGATGTTGGGAAAGATGGAAGTCAAAAAGAAAAGGGGAAAGCAGAGGAGGAGATCTCAGGGGCTGCCCCAAAGAAGAGGGAGTCAAGCTATTCTCCAAAGCGCCTGAAGGCAGGACAAGAAGCAACAGATGGAAATTAATCAAGGAAAGAAGCAACCTAGAACTAAGGAGAAACTTCCTGACAGTTAGAACAATTAACCAGTGGAACAATCTGCCTCCAGACCCTCCAAGGTCCCTTCCAACTTTATTATTATTATGGACCATCGCACAGTCAGCCAGATGTTCAGACTGGATTTGGCATTTTGTCTACCTATCGAGTCCTTACCCAGGACCTGGGATAGGCAGATGTGGATGTTTGATGGTATTACAGATATCGTCGCAGGATGGAAGCAGTTCCTAGTAAGGCCGCCTTTTGCAATTGACTAATAGCGAATTTGTCAGTGCCAATGGTGTTCAAGTGGTGCTCCAGTTGTTTTGGGATTGCACCCAAGGAGCCTATGACTATTGGTACTACCCTTGCTTGCTTTTGCCACAGTCTTTCTGTTTCTATTTGTAGGTCTTTGTATTTTGTTATCTTCTCCAGTTCTTTCTCGTCTATTCTGCTGTCTCCAGGCACTGCCACGTCCACTATCCAGACTTTTTTGTCTTTCTTATCGACAATTGTTAAGTCTGGGGTGTTATGTTGCAGGTGCTTGTCTGTTTGAATTCTGAAGTCCCAGAGCAGTTTAATTTTATCATTTTCTATGACTTTCTCTATTTTATGATCCCACCAGTTTTTGCTTACAGGCAAATGATATTTTTTGCAGATCTTCCAATGCACCATTGTTGCTACTTTGTCATGCCGCTGCTTGTAATCAGTCTGTGCAATCTTCTTGCAACAGCTTACCAAGTGGTCCACTGTTTCTTCAGCTTCTTTGCATAGGCGGCACTTACTGTCTGTTGCTGTCTTCTCAATTTTGACTTTATATGCATTTGTCCTTAAGGCTTGTTCTATTACTATTATTATTATTATTATTACTATTATTATTATTATATTATTATTATTAAATATTGACACAGTGAACATGAATTTAGGAGACAGGGGAGGACAAGTGTGCTGGCATGTATGGTCTACGGGGCTGCAAAGAGTTGAACACAACTTAGCCACTGAACAACAAGAGCGTTCATATGAACTATATGTCGATGAAAATTCTGCGCCTATTATTATTTTCTCAGTGTTATAATAATCTGACATCTTTAGCAAGTATGGAATTAGAGATGGAAGAATACTCTGGAATGGAAGAGGTTATTTATTTTAATGCACAAGGTGTGATGGGAAAAAAAAGAGACAGTTGAGTAGGTAGTCACTCAAATGATGGAGGAAACGAATTCCTTTTGACCCTTTCTGCTCTCTAAAGGCACTTCAGACACAATGGGAGAGAGGAACTACGGTTGAATTGGCTCCCGTAGTTTGTCTGCTGCCATGGCAATGAGCAGAGAGGATTGAGGAAGGCTGCTGCTAGGTTGATTGATTTATAGGATTGCTCCAAGATAAAGAGGTGGTAAGCAAAGAGAAGTCCACAGCTGTATCTTCCAAACAAACAAACTGAAAGAAAATGGAACAGGATAAAGAATCAAGTGGTTTAGTCCTTTAAAGTGTTAAAGTTTTCCCCATCTTACAGATTTATATGTTGGATTTTAGTATTGTTGATGACTGTGAAGTACTATTTTTCTGTTGCCTGAGTAGGACATAATATTTAGCCATTTATTCATTGATTTATATCCAGTTGTTGTTTTTAGTTGCGAAGTCATGTCCGACCCATTGTGACCCCATGGACAATGTTCCTCCAGGCCTTCCTGTCCTCTACCATCTTCTGGAGTCCATTTAAGTTCACACTTACAGCTTCATCGACTCCATCCAGCCATCTCATTCTCTGTCGTCCCCTTCTTCTATTGCCCTCAATCTTTCCCAGCATTAGGCCTTTCTCCAGTGAGTCCTTCCTTCTCATTAGGTGGCCAAAGTATTTGAGTTTCAACTTCAGGATCTGGCCTTCTAAAAAGCAGTTGGGGTTGATCTCCTCTAGGACTGACCAGTTGGATCACCTTGCAGTCCAGGGGACTCGCAGGAATCTTCTCCAGCACCATAGTTCAAAGGCCTCAATTCGTTGGCGCTCAGCCTTTCTTATGGTCCAACTTTCACAGCCACACATTGCAACTGGGAAAACCGTGGCCTTGACTATACGCACTTTTGTTGGCAGGGTGATGTCTCTGCATTTTAGTATGCTATCTAGATTTCCCATAGCTTTCCTCCCCAGGAGCAAGCGTCTTTTAATTTCTATCCAGTGGTGGGATTCAAATATGGGAACAACCGGTTCTCTGTGTGGATGCCACTTCCGGAAGTCCATTCTGGGCCTGGGCAACAAAAAATTAGCTACCGGTTCTGCCGAAGTGGTGCTAACTGGCTGAATCCCACCACTGTTTATATCCCACCTTTATTATTTTTACAAATAACTGAAGGCAGAGAACATATTCAACACATCTTCCGCCCACTGTCTTCCCCACAACAAAAACTCAGTGGGGTGGGATGGGCTGAGAGAGAGTGACTGCCCACTGGTCTTTTTACAAAGAATAGAATAGAATAGAATAGAATAGAATAGAATAGAATAGAGCTGGAAGGGACCTTGGAGATCTTCTAGTCCAACCCCCTGCTCAAGCAGGAGACTCTATACCATTGCAGACAAGTGGCTGTCCAGTCTCTTCTTAATAAAAACCTTACAACTTCTGAAGGTTAATTGTCCTCACTATTAGGAAATTTCAGGTTGCTTTTAATTAAACTTTTAATCATTTTAAGAGTTTACGGGTGCTTTTTTCTTTTTACCATTTGACCAGTGAATGACTAGACCAGGGGTCTTCAAACATGGCTGTTTTATGACTTGTGGACTTCAACTCCCAGAATTCCTCAGCCAGCGTGCCTGGCTGAGGAATTCTGGGAGTTGAAGTCCACAAGTCATAAAAGGGCCAAGTTTGAAGGCCCCTGGACTAGACTCTAGGGCTCTGTAAATATGTGATTTGTAGGTTTGATTCCAAGGCAGTTCAAACTGAATAATTTTTTGTAAATGGAATAGGAAAGTCAATTCAAAAGCCTGGATCTATTCAGATGTCTCAAAACTGATTTGGAGTCTACTGCCTTGTATAGGATTGACTGCTTCTGAAACTTTTTAAAGAAATCTGTATTATCATGGACCTGATTTGATAATTTATTTAATCTTCCTATCTGCTGAGCAAGAGCACATTTCTTAATCACGCCAAACCATCCCATGGGTTCCGTTTCTGAGACCGAGTGGGCAATTTGCAGCTACAGATTTGTATAGTTCTGCCATCAGCCTCCTGGGCCTTTTTTCATGCCCTTCAGGATCCTTCTTCCTGGTTTGGTCCTGAACGATTTGTGTGAAAGTCAAAGAAGCAATTTCATCTTTTGGAAGTTTTCCTATTTGCAGTGCACCATTCTCTACCGACAGAAAGCAATACTATTTATTGCTTTCAGCGAGTTTGAGAAATCCTTTATTTATTCAATAAAACCAAGACTTCTGCTTCTGTCAGGGTGACACATGGGAAAGCGAGCAGCTGAACACCAGAAATAAAGCATTTACCCAACTTCAGAAGTGCATTTATTTGCAGGAAAGAAAGTTTTCAGCAAATAAAGGACATTAGGTAGCAGTGTTCTCTGAAGCCCTCTTTACCCCTTACTTCAGCAGCCCCCAGCCTTTTGGTAAGGTGACCAACCGTCCTCCTTTTGTGAGTTCTGTCCTCCCTCAAAAAGTGTCCTCCTACATGTCCTCCTTTTCTATTTTTGAAGACTAATCTGCAGGGCCTTTTTTTCTCCTAGAATGTTCAGAACGGCGTTCCGACACCTTTTTTTGATGGTTTTTTTTCAACTTTTGCATAAGCTGTTCTACTCCCCCTATTGGCTTTCGAACATTGATAGGAATTGCTGCTGAGCGCACCAAAACACCCAGCCGGCAAACTTTGCACATGTAAGTTGTCTGCAGTGAAGGCGAATTGGCAGGAACTTTGCACCCCTCCCTGCTACCCAACTACACCATCTCCTAGTTAGTCCTGAAGATACCTGGAGGAGACTGGAGCGGTGATGCCATGGTAACTTTCTCTTGATCTTTGGCCCTGATAGGGCAATAATGGCTGTGAGCAGGGCTGCTGCGGGTGGGGGTGTGAGGGGTGGCAGTGGCCGGCTGCCCCCCATGCTGTTGGAGCCACAGGGCCTGCTCTACAAGGGGCTGCACAGGGTGGGCGGTGGTGCTGGTGGGGTGTGTTGATGGCGGGCTGCCCCCCCGGAGCTGGCACAGCTGGGGCTTTGGGAGCTGCAGGGCCCACTCTACATGGCAGGGCAGCAGTGCTGGCAGGGCGGCTGCGGGCGGAGGCACGGCATGTAAGCATAATTACAATATAAAATGTTATTGTTACAAATGTTTTTTATTATGCATTTATCATATTATAGTGTATTCTGTATTATTGTTGCAATGAATAAAATGTTTCTTTTATTTACGATATTTTTTTCTTCCATTTATTTGTGTCCTCCTTTTCATTGTAAAAAAGTTGGTCACCTTACTTTTGGGCACCAGGGACCGGTTCAGTGGAGGTAGGTTTTTCTATGGACTGGAGGGGGTGTGGTTTTGTATACTGCCTGCATCCCATGGATGGGGCTTGGCTTGTTTGTGGGGCCTGGTTGCTGGCATGCCACGGATCGGTGCTGGTCCATGGGGGTTGGGGACCCCTGCCTAATTTCATTCTTGAATTATATGTTCTAAGTTTTTGTTGCCATTTAAGGGGGACATTTCTTCTGTGTAGGAAAGGGGAAAGGGAAAAGAAAGGTCTTTCCTTCCTTCCTTCCTTCCTTCCTTCCTTCCTTCCTTCCTTCCTTCCTTCCTTCCTTCCTTCCTCCCTCCCTCCCTCCCTCCCTCCCAACATTTTGGAAAGAGATTTCTTAAGCTAGCTTCTATTCCAAACTAGATTGTACACGGGAGGTAATCAACTAAGAACTGGGGTGCAGGACAGCCCTGTGTAATTTTGTATGACCCCAAAATCTTTCTAAGAAGTCCTCTACCAAGTGCCCTTTGAGACATTCAGGTATCAAAGAACAAGAAAAGAAACACCCAACCGTTGTGAAGCTTGCAGAGAGGAGCTGTGTGTTACATAGATTGGTTAACATATTGTTAACATATAGATGTGTTATACATTTGGTAGAGACGTTCCTTGGCTGTCAAACAGCCACTATGTGCAAAGAGACAAGCATTTGTTTATGCCTCCCTCTTCGCAGTGTTAATGCATGATAAAATTGAAAAGGAACAAGCATGTTGAATTCAGAAGGTCTTGTCGTAACTACAGAAATTTGTGTAGATCAGTGGTTCTCAACCTTTCTAATGCCACGACCCCATAATACAGTTCCCCATGTTGTGGTGACCCCCCAACCACTTATACATCACCGGGTGCCAGGGGCGTGGCCAAAGAAAAGGGGGAAAAAATGGCAGACCGCCTTGCTTGGCGACCCCTGTGAAATGGTCGTTCGACCCCAAATGGGGTCCCGACCCACAGGTTGAGAACCACTGGTGTAGATGGTTACAATCGTGGTCTTTGTCTTTACTGAAATTTTTTTTTGGGGAAGGATAAATTGATCTTCTATAAACAGAATTTGAAATAGAATCTCAAACCTTTGCTCAACCCATTGACATTTATTTTTCAGTCCCCCCGTATCTTTCGGTCTGCTTTAGAGCCCCACATTTTGATAATGCGTAGTACTTTTCAATCCTTTCTGTGAAATCACCAAAATGAAGATTGGTTCATATGTTATTGCTTTCAGAGAGTGGCATCAAAACCGGGCAAAGGTTTCTGAAATGCCTTAAACTAAGCCTCCCTCCTCTAAACCTACTATGCCTTTTCCTACCCAACTTTCCAATTTAATCATCAGTAAGTGTACTCAGAATATTGAGTTCTTATTGTTCATTCAATTTAATGAAAATTAACGGTCCACAGCACTGATCTTAGAAAAGTGTATGTAGTGAATTTCCTTAGCTGCTCAATAGCTTCCAATAACATCTATCACTGTATCTTCCATATTTCTGCAATAGGTGATGTTAGCTCACAGATATTTCTATTGGCTGTTCTAAGTATTTATACATGGGTGGAGATTTCAGGCAGATACTTTATACTAGTTTGTGCCAGTTTGGCTGATGAAAGTGACTTTTATTGGGAAGAAAGGAGGGGATTACAAATGGGCTGGTGAAATGGCCTTAAAAAGAATCAAGAGATTATCTAGAAAGGAGAAGAAATGGAATGGAGGTGATGGCTGGTAACTAAAGTTCATTATTTATTCATTTACTATTTAATTTTATTCAACTGCCCAACAGCTAAAGCTCTCTGAGCAGTTTATAATAAAACATGCTGAAAGAGACGATTTGAGTAAAATAAATAAGTTAATATCAGATAAAACACAAGCAGGAGACCCTATACCAGGGGTAGGCAACCTTGGCTCTTTTATGGCTCGTGGACTTCAACTCCCAGAATTCCTGAGCCAGCATGGCTCAGATTGGAAACCTCTCTCTTTCCCCTCAGCATGGCTGGCTCAGGAATTCTGGGAGTTGAAGTCCACGAGCCATAAAAGAGCCAAGGTTGCCTACCCCTGTCCTTTGCCATTTCATACAAAAAGCTTGTTCAATCTCTTCTTTAAAAACCTCCAATGATGGAACACCCACAACTTCTGGAGGCAAGTCGTTCTACTGATTAATTGTTCTCACTGTCAGGAAATTTCTCCTTAGTTCTAGGTTGCTTCTCTCCTTGATTAGTTTCCATCCGTTGCTTCTTGTCCTGCCTTCAGGTGCTTTGGAGAATATCTTGACTCCCTCTTCTTTGTGGCAGCCCCTCAAATATTGGAACACTGCTATCATGTCACCCCTGATCCTTCTTGTCACTAGACTAGTCTAATCTTAACCACTGGGATTATCAATCTATTCAAGCCTAATGAAGATGCTGTCTTGACGCGAATGAGTTAATTCAGCATCACAGCATCACAGTCTGGTTTGGAAGCATCACTGCTTCAGACAGGAAGGCGGTGCAGAGAGTGATGAAAATGGCTGAAAAGATCATTGGCTGTTCCCTCCCTCCCATCCAGGACATAGCACAGAAGCGTTGCTTGAGCAGGGTCCGTAAGATATTCTGGGACACTACACATCCTCTTCATGACCTGTTTTCCTTGTTACCTTCTGGGAGGGGGCTTTGTGGTAACCGTAGCAGAATATCCTGATTCAGCCATAGTTTTGTTCCATACAGCATTAACCTTGTGAACTCTCAAGCTTCCTCCTTCCATTATATATTCAAGATGGACAGTATTTAATATTTATTTGTTACATAAATGTAGGGGTGTGGGTCTACACATATGTTGTATATAGTATGTTTTAGATGTGGGTCATGTATGTGTTTCACTTTGAGAGCGGGCAACTAAATTTCATTTTTGATGTGTGCCGTTGTGCCCACAGTAAAAAAATGACAGTAAAGTCTTATCTTATCTTATCTTATCTTATCTTATCTTATCTTATCTTATCTTATCTTATCTTATCTTATCTTATCTTATCTTATCTTATCTTATCTTATCTTATCTTATCTTATCTTATCTTATCTTATCTTATCTTATCTTATCTTATCTTATCTTATCTTACCTTATCTGTCTGAAGCATAGCCACTTTTCTAGGAACCCTTGCAAAGCTGAAAAATCACAGTTTTCTAAACAAAGGCTAGGGAGTCATTGTTAATAGAAAATAGCATCTGCAAGGTTTATACCTACCCATCATTCTTGGGACAGAAGAAGTGTTACACATAACACAGACAATGGCTGTGTTAAAAGAAAAAGCAAACAGCTAAAATTAGTTTATATCAACACTGTTCATTTATACCTCATCATAGCTTTCTGTTCTTGTGAAACATCCTGGTTTCTATCACATCTGTAAAGTGCTTCATCCCATTTTCTTTTCTTGGGCAATAATATTTAGAGAATAGGTTTGAGATCATTGTTGTGATGTTGTGATGAACTGGACAATATTCAGCTGGTCTCTAAATCTCCCTCTTCAGAAAAAAGTTATGAAGAAGGTGGCTGATTTATCCCTGGGAGAAATAGAATACAGTATCCTTTTCCAGCCAGTTTTCAGACACTAAGATAACACTCGTTACAACTCTTAATTTTTTGTAACTCTTTTAAATTGTTGGCTTTTTTAAAAAAAACTTCCTGCTAGCCATCCCAAAAATGCAGTAAAATGGGCAGCCATAAGAATATAAACAAAATCATCATTTCCGTCAAATCTCTGAACTGCCCTCCCTCTCTTCAGTTTTATCACAAATCATGGCTGTGAGTTCCTTCTTTTGGCCTCTTCGTCTAGCTTGTAGAAGAATTTAGACCCAGGAAAATCGCTCTGGATCTTCTCTAGCTCTTTTTACCATCCCTTGCACTCTCTTTCACTCTATCCACATTGGACATTATAATTCCTCATTTTTATAGCAGTTAGATCGGCAAGGGGATAAAAAGAACTTCCCCACCCCCTGAGCCTCACTCTCAGGACGCTGGCAGAGGACCAGCAAAAGCTAAGTTGTTTTTAACTTTGTATATAACTGTTTTTATTGTTTTAAATATTGTTTTAACAATAAATAACTAGATTATACTCTTCCCGGAGATCGAAGATTGCATTATTGAACATATGTATGTATGTATGTATATATACATACATATATACATACATATATATATATGTATGTATGTTTTCTGAGGTTTTCGCGGGTGTTTGTATGTAGGTCTTTGGTTATTCGGGTTTTCTCCCGCGTAAAATTGGAAGTGTCTTGGCGATGTTTCAACGAAGTCCCATTCATCATCCTAGAAGCACAAAGCTGAAAACACCAGCCTGAAGATGGCGAATGGGACTTTGTCGAAACGTTGCCAAGACACTTCCAATTTGACGTGGGAGAAAACCCGAATAACCAAAGACCTACATATATATTCTTTTCTTCTTAATCTATAGATCAAACAAAGAATTAAGGGAGACTAACACAATTGACATTAAGATTGGCTTATTGAGTTTTGCAAGTCGGACTGCGTGCTTTACCTCCTCCCCCTCATACACTCACATGAATTAGGAGGGTGTCTCTCTCTGACCTATTTTTACATCCCTTTTGCATGTTTTGGCCTTTAAAATAAGTTTTTCTCCTTCTATAATCTATTTCTCTACATTGTTTATATGTTTCCCTGCTGAATCAAAGCTAAAATCCGAGCATGACAAAATAAACAAATGCGAATGGTGGCTTTGTTCCCATTGTGCAGAAACCTAGATATTTTTTTTTCCCCTCTGAAAATATATACAAGTTTTTCCACCTATAACAGGGATAGACTGCAGCTTCCTAACACAATTTATTCCCACAGGGGCATTTCCAGTCAGAAAATTGTTTTCTTTTTCTAGGTCATATTGTTTCCCACATCATTTGGTATTATGTAGGTTGACCCTTGTCCTAAATAAGCTGAAGGTGTCTCGTAAAGTTTTCTTACTGCCATGTGTATAGCTATCTTGAGATTTAGAGATTTATCCGCAACAGAATTTGCACGCAAAAGATTTGTCTGAAAACTACAGTAGTGGCCAAAATTGTGGAAACCTTTTGGGAAAAGTGTATTTTTGAGGTTTGATGGCTAATAACACCACTTTTGGGGGGGAGTAGTACCATAAAATTATATATCAATGGAAAGATAATTTAATCAGGAATGTAATGCAACAAGGTTTGTTCAATTATCTGTACTATATTCTATGAAAAGTTATAGCCAAATAACCAGAAAAAGGAAGCACAACTTGCTTAGGTTGATATCAGGGAGCTTTCCTTCATCTGACTGTAGCCAATGAGCGTGAGTGTTTAGAGAGCCAATCGGGTGTCATCTTGTTTTGGCAATGAGCCAATCAGATCACAGTAGGATTCAGTTATTGATGTCCTGTATTGAAGCTGAGAGGAGGACATTTGTCAGTGTGTTATGTGATTGCTATCAAGTTGGTTGGAGTTTTTTTGTGTCCTTTCATTTAGTGAGCTTGTAAAACGTAATAAAGTTAAAGTGATGGTGCAAAGAGTTGACTGGTTGCCCAGAAAGCGATGTAAAATAGTATTATTAAGAGAACAAGGCTACAGTTATAAAGAAATTAGAAGAAAAATGGGTGGAAACTTGACCAAAGGCGGCATTTCTACTGCACATTTTTCCCCAAAAGGTTTCCACAATTTTGGCCACTACTGTAATCATAGTACCTTAGATGCTATTTTGGTCAATGAATCGACATTAAGAAAGACACCATTTAATAAAGGTTTGTTTTTAATTTTGAATTACTGTAAATGTGTACGCCTCTTGTCAAACATTTATGTTATGCTTTCCATCAAAGGCCAGCTTACTTCTAATACCGGATTGTAACAGCAGTTTCACTTATTAAATAAGTCTTCTTCCCCAGAAGTCAGATTGATTAGTAATTTCCTATATCATCCTTTCCCCCCTTTAAAATATCAGGCTATTTATATGTGAACTACAAATGTGTAATAAATGAGAGGCATGCTTGGCCTCTGAACATCCAATGCTTTGAATCCTGGTTTACACAAAGTGAAAGGCTTTGCTTTAATTAAGTAGTGAAATCTAATTTGCTATATAAAATGGCTCATGCTTCATCAGAAGGTTGATCAGCAAAATAAAAAATAAATGCCCCTTATTTTCAAGTTGCTGAACAATGTCACCATCCCTGTGAGAATGAGTTTTAATGGACGTATATTTGGCACTGCTACCCGGGAATTGTAAATTAGAATCAGTAGGAAAATACACCTCTGTCTTACTTGTTTTAACAACAGGGGCATACAAAAAAATATAGATACATTTTCCTTATAGAAATGGGAAATTGAATCCAATCCAGTATCAACCATCTGACTGTTGTTGTTAGTTGCGAAGTCATGTCCGACCCATGGATAACGTTCCTCCAGGCCTTCCTGTCCTCTACCATCTTCTGGAGTCCATTTAAGCTTATGCCTACTGCTTCAGTGACTCCATCCAGCCACCTCATTCTCTGTCGTCCCCTTCTTCTATTGCCCTCAATCTTTCCCAGCATTAGGCCCTTCTCCAGCGAGTCCTTCCTTCTCATTAGGTGGCCAAAGTATTTGAGTTTCAACTTCAGGATCTGGCCTTCTAAAGAGCAGTCAGGGTTGATCTGACTAGCGAGCTCAAAATCAAGGAACCTTCAAGGCTTTGGAATGCCATAAAAGATAAAACTTTATTGAGTACACATGTCAGAACTGAAGAATCAAAACCAGCTCTGATTTTCCCGCATGAAAATCTGCCTAGTTAAAAATAGCTTTTCATAAGCCCCACCCACTAAGTGTTCACGTTGCCCAATCATACATCTTTGGTTTGTTATGAGAACGGTCCACTTCTCCATCAGACACCTGCGTTAGTGACCTTGACATCTTCTAGACTCTCATGGTCCATGGATGGCTTCTTAGACTCCCGCTTCCTTCCTACACTTCCTACTCCTCCCCCACCCATTTTCTATGGCAAGTCGAGTAGCAATAGATGTTAGCAGGCATCTTAGCAATTCAATCTTGACATCCATCCATCAGCGGTAGACTAATTCAGGGGTCTTCAAACTTGGTCCTTTTATGACTTGTGGACTTCAGCTCCCAGAATTCCTCATCCAGCATGCCTGGCTGAGGAATTCTGGGAGTTGAAGTCCACAAGTCATAAAAGGGCCAAGTCTGAAGACCCTTGGACTAGTTAGTGACTTCCAACTTACCAGTGAGTCAGAATAAACATTCTGGTGGTCCAAGCAAGAAACCAAAAAAGAGCTTGCCTCCTCACCTCCAAGGGGGAGAGGTGTGAAGAGACTGGCTAGCTTGAAGTCCTCACACAACAGGAAACATTCCAGATTTGACATCCCTCAGAATCCCTGAAATCCTTATCCACCCGTTCCCAAGAGAATGCAATTAGTCTGGTGAGATTTCTGTAAATGGGCAAGCAGCAATAACGAAATGACTCTGATCACCTCATGGTGTCACTCTGGTGCCTTGAGCCTGACACCACTCTCTCACTGGTGAGCTCTGCATTCTTCACTGGTACTGTTTCAAGCAAAGTGGTGGCCTAGTGGTGAAGATGCTCACCTCCCATTCTGAAGGTTGAGAGTTCAGTCCTAATTAGTGACAGATGTTTCTCTCTCAGAGTGCAAAGAGAAAATACCTGACCCCACATAGGCATCAGGAAGGGCATCCGGCCAGTAAATGCTCAGCTCTATCCAGTTGCCCTGACTCTATCCTGAATAGGAACTATAGGGTCATAAAAAGGGACGTTTTTTCCCCTTTAGGTACCATATTAAGTGTGCAGTTTCCTCCCAGCACTAGAAACCTGAGATGTCTGAACATATGTCTAGTTTATCAAGCTATTCTCCAAAGCACCTGAGGGCAGTACAAGAAGCAGTGGATGGAAACTAATCAAGGAGAGAAGCCACCTGGAACTAAGGAGAAACTTCCTGACAGTGAGAACAATTAACCAGTGGAACAACCTGTCTCCAGAAACAGTGAATGCTCCAATACTGGAAGTTTTTAAGAAGAGACTGGACAGCCATTTGTCCGAAATGGTATAGGGTTTCCTGCATGAGCAGGGGTTTGGATTAGATGACTCCAAGGTCCCTTCCAACTTTAAAATTCTAATATTGAAAGTGTTTCTGATCTCTACATGATAAAGCTAGTATAGATAAATTGCAAATTAATTTTAAAGTACATTGGGGATTGTTAGTAACTGGAAAATATGCTTGTAGGCCAGAGTGCAATCTGTTAAATATGGAACATTTCACCATTTTAGCATTTTTAAAATTATACCTAGAATAAATGAACTAGGGTTAGTAAGTACAAAAGGCTAGAACTCTGTGCAGATGTGATTGCCATTTTCAGATGTTTCTTGACTTCCCATCTTCCCTTGAGAGATCTCCCATCCAATTCCTGATCACGGATGACCCTACTTAGCTTTTCACACTAAGGGATGATACTATGTGCTAAGTAGTATCTTAGAAGTTAGAGTATTTTTAATTGGTCTGCAATGAAATTCTCAATATAAGCAATCCCTAAGGTAATTATTTTTAAAATAGATTATGGTGTCTACATAGAATGGTTTTTTTTGAACAATAGTTTTAAGTGCAATAAAAAATATTAAGGGAAATTACATGTTATGCTAGATATGCGCTTTATAAAAGTTTTCTGATGATATCATGCTATTGAATTGTTCATTTTATAAACAGACACATAGATTAATCTATTAGCCAGTACAATCTTCAAGAAACTTTACACATAAGTTACACACAACTTGCTATTCCTCAAATCTGATTTTAAGTAAGGATACTATGTATAAGAATATAGCTTTATTTATATTCAGTCCACATGAGTGTTTTTTTATAAATGTCCTCATAGAGATTAGTTTAGGATTAAAGGCATTAATTGAACTCTGGGTGCAGAAAGAAATTGCAATTAAATATAAATAATGGGAATGTCGTACATTTTATGTATAACTTTCTTTGTGTCCTATTCATAATCAAAGAAAGCTGCTGTGTATATAGAAAGCAAAGGAAGTAATAACAATGACAAAAAAAAGCCATTTAAAATGGATTCATTTTGGTTTGGATTAAAAATATAAATTGGAAATGTACAGCTAAAATTCTAGCAGAAATGTATTAGATTTATTTGTTCTCATATAAATTTTTCTTGTATGCAATTTTGAGGTGCACAGTAGAAATTTGAAGAAGAAATAATATAGGTATTGCTTTTTAATTGTCTTGCCATATAAAGAACAGTTGCTGGAATTGGGGATGTCTACTTTTAAAGAAAAGAAGAACTAGGGGTGACATGATAGCCGTCTTCCAATATCTCAGGGGTTGCCACAAAGAAGAGGGAGTCAAGCTATTCTCCAAACATCTGAGGGCAGGACAAGAAGCAACAGATGGAAGCTAACCAAGGAGAGAAGCAACCTAGAACTAAGGAGAAATTTCCTGACAGAACAATTAATCAGTGGAACAACCTGCCTCCAGAAGTTGTGAATGCTCCAACACTGGAAGTTTTTAAGACGAGATTGGACTACCATTTGTCTGAAATGGTATAGGGTTTCCTGCCTGAGCAGGGGGTTGGACTAGAAGACCTCCAAGGTCCCTTCCAACTCTATATTCTATTCTATTCTGTTCTGTTCTGCTCTGCTCTGCTCTGCTCTGCTCTGCTTCTATTCTATTCTAATTCTATTCTATTCTGTTCTGTTCTGTTCTGTTCTGTTCTGTTCCGTTCTGTTCCATTCCATTCCATTCCATTCCATTCCATTCCTATTATTCTCTTCTCTTCTCTTCTCTTCTCTTCTCTTCTCTTCTCTTCTCTTCTCTTCTCTTCTCTTCTCTTCTCTTCCCTTCCCTTCCCTTCCATTCCATTCCATTCCTATTCTGTTTCATTCCCATTCTCTATTCTATTCTATTCTATTCTATTCTATTCTATTCTATTCTATTCTATTCTATTCTATTCTATTCTATTCTATTCTATTCTATTCTATTATTTCATTCCATTCCATTTTCTATTGTATCCTATCCTATTCTATTCTACATTGGTGCAGAACTTCAACAAGTACAAACGGGCTAAATTCTCTTCACTTTTGCAACCAATGGAATTATTTAACCATCTTAGGCTGTTTGTCTGTGCATACACCATCTCAGCATCCTCACAATCAGGTGATCAAAACCCTGATCCTTGGCAATTGGTGTGTATTTGCCCCAATTGCAGAATCCTGGGGTCCTGTGATAGCCCTTTGTGATCTTCCCAGCTGGCTTTCCAGAAGCAAAGTAAACGAGGGAAGCTCCTTCTTTTAATGACTCTTAATGATTTACTTAACAACTGCTTTGATTCATTCAACAAACATGGCCAAAAAGATAAGATAAGATAACCTTTCTTGTCATTGTTTTTTTTACTGTGGGCACAATGGCACACATCAAAAAATGAAATTTCGTTGCCCGCTCTCAAAGTGAAACACATATATGACACACACCTAAACAAACTATGTACAACATATGTATAGACCCACACCCCTACATATATGTAACAAATAAATATTAAATACTGTTCATCTTGAATATATGACGGAAGGAGGAAGCTTGAGAGTTCATAAGGTTAATGTTGTATGGAATGAAACTGTGGCTCAATCTGGATGTTCTGCTTCGGATACCATGAAGCCTCCTCCCAGAAGGTAACAAGGAAAACAGGTTGTGAGAAGGATGTGTAGTGTCCCAGATGATCTTGCGGACCCTGCTCAAGCAACACTTCTGTGCTATGTCCTGGATGGGAGGGAGGGAGCTGTCAATGATCTTTTCTACCATCCTCACCACTCTCTGCACTGCCTTCCTGTCTGAAGCAGGGATGCTTCCAAATCAGACTATGATGCTGTATGACAGGATGCTCTCAATTGTCCCCACCATAGAAAGTGGTAAGGACAGAGGAAGGAAGATGTGCCTTTCTCATGCGACGGAGAAAAGATAGCAAAATCAGATTTGACTCACTTAACATCCACATTTAGCAGTGGAAATTCTCTTCCCAGCTGGGGTCCTAAATTGAGAACTCACCCTTGAGTTGTTCCAAAGGTATCCTTTTTTTAAAGAGTTTTGGTAGAAACAGTCGGAAATACATTCTCAATGCTGATTGCTACAAAAACATTTCAGTATGGGAAATATGGTTTTAAACCAGTCCCGTTCCATATTAGAAAGAATATTATTGTAATGTTTTATTTGTACAGAACTGCCAAGGACAATAATAGTAATTTTCTTAGATACAGCTGGTGTTTATTAAATAAGCAAAAAAAAAAAAAGAACCTTACAGAATCTTTTTGATAGGTTAAGGACCCATTTCATGGTTAAATAATAAGGGTAGACATGGAGATTATATGAATGGCTTTTGATTTTTATATCAGTTTGTGTTTCCAATTGTCATTATGGCCCATTGAGTCAACTCTAACTCCTGATGACTCCAGGAATAAATCCAGTACAGTTTTCTTGGCCCCTGATTTTCTAGTAACTTTTTCCAAAAAGTGAATATCCCAAAGTCATCCAGTTAGCTTAACGCCTAAGGAAGAACTAGACTTCTCTGATTTCCTAGCTTCTAATCTAGTACTTTAACCACTATACCAAGCCAGTCTTTCTCTATTTTATGACTTTTATTTCTGTATGTATATTTTGGGAACATTTGTGTATTCTTGCATCAAGTTTCTGTTGACTGTTTAGAAGAACCAATGGAATAAATAAAATAAAATGTCTTAAATTTGTTTCTTAACTTGATACGCAGTCAAATTCTTGGTCAAGATTATGCACACAATTTGGCGCTCCCCTTATCAGTATATTTTATCTATAACCAATGCACTGGAAGGCTGTAGAAAATGCTTGTTCTATTTAAATCAAATAAGAAGTTAATCTCAGTGGGGTTCCAGCAGAAAATGACTGAATGCGAAAATATTGGTTTATATCTGTTTCATATGGAGGATGGCCACTCAAATCAAAATAAACTTGGTCAATAAAAATTGCAGATAGTGGTGACAGTCAATCAAAATAGCTGTCAAATCTTAAAAAAAATACTGAAAAATATCTGAAAGGAAGAAATTATTTTTCAGAAACAAAACTGGAAAAAGAACAGGGAAAGATTAGGTTTATTTATTTATTTTAAAAATACGAAACATTAAAGACACTTCTTCACCATCCTGTTTAGCAAATGAACAGCAGGACTTGGAAACCAACTGCTTCGGACTTAAAATGCCTCCCATCAGCCATCTGACTGTTCAGCATTAAAGATGTCATAATCTGCTCTTGGCAGCACCTAAGTCCTATCAAAATTCATTACCACTGCAATGTAGAGAAAATTAGATTTTTAAAAATATTAATAACCTTTCTATTTATGCTGTCGCATGATATTAGCCGTTGAAGAGACCGGACGACATGTTTAAAATGCAACTTTATCAAGTCCCCCTTGTGGAACAAATGTGATCATTTGCTTGATGCTAGTCCTGTTCCATCTCTCCAAAAATCATTCAAGCAATTTTTTTTTTTAGATTTTCTTTTTTGCTGATCCTTTTTTTTCCCTTCCCCCCTGAAGGGGGCTCATATGCATCAGCAAAAAGACTGATTTATGCCAACATCTTTATTGAAATCCAGTTCCGCAGGGAATGCTGCATGAATTTATAGTTTGATTTGTATGAACATTTATTTAAATTACCTTAAACAAAGAGTGTGTCACTTCTATTTATTAGCGGGGTTCAAGTCATTTCTATGCTGAGAACCAGCTTATGTCTTATTAGTTTAATTCCTAGAAGTGGGGGAACACGTCATCCCTTTTGAGATGGCAAATTTAAAAAATGAATTAATATAAAAGGAAGGAAACTGTAAATTTTCCCTCTTTCACACAGTGCTTAGATTTACTTATATCTTTAGTTTGAAGGACCTTGGTTAGCAATTAGAAATATAGAAACAGAAATAGAAAAAAAATATTGGCAGTAAAAGACCTAATGGTCCATCAAGACTGCCCTTTATTATTATTTTTTAATATTTTATTTTTTAATTTTTTTTGTTGGATGATGGATGTGTGCCCAAGTATGTTTACACTCAGTTACTGATAATTAACCCACTATTTTTGCTGGAAGTTGGTTCCAAGTTTCCACTGCTCCTTTTGTGAAGTAATACAGTACTTTCTCATATTAGTTTTGAACTTCCCTCCTGTCAGTTTGAGGTTATGCCCCCATGTTCTTGATATTTGCTTAATATTGAAAATACCGCCTTCTGGAACTTTAGTCACATATATTTATAGGTTTCAGTCATGTCCCCCACTTTTCCTTCTGCCTTCTGGGCTGTACATATTCAGTTCTTCCAATCTCTCCTGGTATGTTTTGTCCCTCAGAGCTTGCACTATTTTTATTGCCCATCTCTGGACTCACTCAGTCTTATCAATATCCGTTTTTTAAGAGAGATCTCCAGAACAAGAGTAAGATAGAGGAAGCTGATCAGCTTAATATTTTCTGGGTTAGCATCGGATGAGATGGTTGTTCTGCTTTGTGGAAGATTAATAACAACAACAACAACAATAATAATGACAAAAAAGTCTGGATAGTGGACGTGGCAGTGCCTGGAGACAGCAGAATAGATGAGAAAGAACTGGAGAAGATAACAAAATACAAAGACCTACAAATAGAAATAGAAAGACTGTGGCAAAAGCAAGCAAGGGTAATACCAATAGTCATAGGCTCCTTGGGTGCAATCCCAAAACAACTGGAGCACCACTTGAACACCATTGGCATTGACAAATTCACTATTAGTCAATTGCAAAAGGCGGCCTTACTAGGAACTGCTTCCATCCTGCGACGATATCTGTAATACCATCAAACATCCACATCTGCCTATCCCAGGTCCTGGGTAAGGACTCGATAGGTAGAGAAAATGCCAAATCCAGTCTGAACATCTGGCTGACTGTGCGATGATCAATACAACAACAACAACAACAACAACAACAACAACATAATAATAATAATAATAATAATAATAATAATAATAATAATAATAATAAAGTTGGAAGGGACCTTGGAGGTCATCTAGTCCAACCTCCTGCTCAGGCAGGAAACCCTGTACCATTTCGGACAAATGGCTGTTCAGTCTCTTCTTAAAAACATCTAGTGTTGGAACATTCACTGCTTCTGGAGGCAGGTTGTTCCACTGGTTAATTGTTCTAACTGTCAGGAAGTTTCTCCTTAGTTCTAGGTTGCTTCTCTCCTTGATTAGTTTCCATCCGTTGCTTCTTGTCCTGCCTTCAGGTGCTCTGGAGAATAGCTTGACACCCTCTTCTTTGGGGCAGCCCTTCAGATATTGGAACACTGCTATCATGTCCCCCCTCGTCCTTCTCTTCATTAGACTAGACATAATAGATTTGGCCCTTTGGATTTACAATTCTAGTTTACATTTAGATTCTGGAGTATGGTATTTTTTCCCCCACCATGGCAGCCATCTACATCTTTGTAACTTGTCAAATTCCAGTTCAATTCAATGTCTCCAAAAAAGAGACAGTGATCTAAACTGGTCTTCAGATTTTCTACGTTAGCAAAATAGGGTCAAGATATGCAGTTTGAAATTAAATGTTGGGGGAAAGTTCATTTCCATAATACCAGAGTTTATTTTGCAGTAGCTGAAAAGAAAAAAAAATCAACTTGTGGTAAGATAACTTTGAAAACCCTTATTTTTCTCAAATTATGAGCAGTTATCCTGCCTCTGAGGTTAATAGGATTTCAGGATCTCAGTTCATGTAATAAAAATTAATCTGGCTCTGCCAGGAACTGTAAATCAGTTTATACTTCTGCACGGAATACAAATAATTTAAATGTTGCTTCTTGTCTGTGTTTTGCAATTTGTGTTGCCTGGTGCATTAATCTGCAGCTTCACTTCCCTACTAGCTGCACATGGATAAAATAACCTTTTAGGGTGAGGAGAAGAATAGCAAAAGTGGATTCTGAACTGCTGCCCAAAAGACACTGGGAATCACTGGGGATCATGATAAGTGAAACTGAGTCAACATTGTGCAAAACCAAACACACAGATATCACCAAAGAATGCAGTGTCAGACTGTAGCAACAGAATTATTTTGTTGTTATCAAAAAGAAGTGAACATATCTGGAATATTAGGTTGAGTTCTCATTGCTGGATTTTAGGAGAAATATTGACAACAATGCCCTGGTCAGTGCTGAGCAATCAAGAGTGTGGAAGGTCTAGTTGGGAATATTTAGTCTGGGGGTGGTGGTGGGGAGATCCCATCTGTCTTCAAGTAAATGAAGAATTGTTGCATATTAATCAGGACAAAATGATTCAGAGATGTTTCGTCATCAAGGCTGACCATCCCCCTGGAGCATAAAACAACTGCAGGAAATAGTGCAGGATTGGAAGATGTGGAGAGACCTGGCTCATAGTATCACTAAGAGGCAGGCATGATGGAAAGGATAAGAGGAGGAGGAGGAGGAGGAGGAGGAGGAGGAGGAGGAGGAGGAGGAGGAGGAGGAGGAGGAGGAGGAGGAATGAAGAAGAAGAAGAACAAGAACAAGAAAGAGGAGGATGAGGAGGAGGAGGAGGAGAAGAAGAAGAAGAAGAAGAAGAAGAAGAAGAAGAAGAAGAAGAAGAAGAAGAAGAAGAAGAAGAAGAAGAAGAAGAAGAAGAAGAAGAAGAAGAAGAAGAAGAAGAAGAAAGAGGAGGAGGAGGAGGAGGAGGAGGGGAGGAGGAGGAGGAGGAAGGGATAGAACAAAATTTTGTGCGATGCAAACAATAAATTACTAAGAGTATGCTTCAAAGCCCCAATCTTGCATTTCCTAACTTGCAGGGCAAAATATTATTATTTTAATTCTTTGCACTGATTTTTTTTCTTTTACGATCCTGTAATTCCTCTTATCGGGGTGGAGTTGGAGCTGAGCATTTACTGCCCGATGCCCTTCCTCACGCCTATGTGGAGTTTGCAGCCGATATTTTCTCCTTGTTCCCAAATAGAGAAATGTCTGTTGCTGCCTTGGATTGAAATCTCAACTTTCCCAGTGGGATGCAAGCGCCTTCAGCTCCTTCACCTCTAAGGCCACTGTGCCACTCTAATTCTTCACTCTGAATAATCCTGAATAAAAATATTATATGACTGGGTGGAGAGAATGGGGGAGGAGAAGACTGACTGGTAAATTCTTCTCCATCTTTGAAGGACAAGAATGTTCAATGTCCTCTTCTAAAATACAAGCTGGTTTGCATCCTCACTGGAGCTGTGTTCTTTGTTTAAAGCACTCACAAATGGTAAAACTCCTCATTGATCCAAAACAATCATTTTGCAGCTGCCACTTAAGGAACAAAATTAAATGGTTTGGGGGCAAATTTATTGATTCTGACAATAAATATTCCTTTCCTGCACTGATGATGTTACCTAGTTTGGTAATGAAATGTCTGCAAGTTCAGAGACTGCCAAGAAGCCACACAGAATAACAGAGATGGAAGGGACCTTGGAGGTCTTCTAGTCTAACCCCCTGCTCAGGCAGGAAACCCTATACCATTTCAGACAAATGGCTGTCCAGTCTCTTCTTAAAAACTTCCAGTGTTGGAGCATTCACTGCTTCTGGAGGCAGGTTGTTCCACTGATTAATTGTTCTCACTGTCAGGAAGTTTCTCCTTAGTTCTAGGTTGCTTCTCTCCTTGGTTAGTTTCCACCTGTTGCTTCTTGTCCTGCCTTCAGATGCTTTGGAGAATAGCTGGACTCACTCTTCTTTGGGGCAGCCCCTGAGACAGTGGAACACTGCTATCATGTCCCCCCTCGTCCTTCTCTTTGTTAAACTAGACATATCCAATTCCAGCAACTTTTCTTCATATATTTTAGCCTCCAGTCCCCTAATCGTCATTGTTGCTCTTCTCAGCACTATTTTTAGAGTTTCAAGTTCTTTTGTATATCTTTTTTATTTTTTTATTTATATTTACACATTCCAAACCTCCAAAGAGGCACCTTCATGTTCAGAAGAGGAATTAATATTCCAAAGTTGGGGTTTCATCTGAGAGAGCTGGTGTGCTTAGTTTTTTCGTGCCAATTGGAAGACCACTGATCAGCACAGCATTCTGGGTCTATTGTTTTTTTACTTTTGACTTCAGGTCTAGCTTTGAAGGCCAGCTTTTGTTACTCTCAAATCTATTAAGCAAAAGATTGAATCTGATTGGTGCCAAGGAGACCTCCAGAAGTATCAGAGCTGAAGACTAGGCGGGACAACAAAACAAAACAAATAAACAAAAATATTCGGGAAGAACACAGTGCAAAACTGTTCCAGTCTGTTGCTGAGAAATGGACCCATTTATCTTCAGCAGGAAGAAGGAAGCTATTTTCTTTTCTTTTTTTTTTTTTATTAAAAAGTTTTATAAATTTTACAGAAAATAAAAGACAATACAGAAACAAAAAAACAACATATACAAATAAAAAACAAACATTACCCAACAAAAACCCCCCTTCCCCCACCCCTACCCAAACCCCCCTTCCCCCCCCCCCAGGGCCTCCCAGAGCAGAATATAGGCTTAATTAAAAAAAATTAAAAAAAATTTATATTTAAAAAAAAAGAATATAAAATGAAAAATATATGTATATATAATTAAAAATTATGAGAAAACTATATAATATTTTTTATATCAAGTTTAAATTGTATGAATTTTATCCATTTATCCCAAACAGCAAGAAATTTCTCTTGCGTTTGTCCCTTTAAGAAAGCCGAAATCTTTGCCATTTCCGCCAAATGAGACACTTTAAGAAACCACTCCTGCAATGTAGGCAAAGATTCCTTCTTCCAATATTGTCCTACTAACAGCCTCGCAGCTGTAATCAAATTTAAAATCAATATAACCTCCTTTGTATCACAATCAATAACTATACCTAACAAAAATAATTGTGGAGTAAATTTTACCCTCCTTTTAAAAATTCTCTGGATATTCCACCATATCTTAATCCAGAATGCTTTTATCTCTCTGCACGACCACCAGATATGATAATAAGTAGCATCCATACAACCACATCTCCAACATTTAGGTTGTAAGTCAGGGTACATAAAAGACATTTTTTGTGGATCAAGGTGACATCTATAAAACATTTTATAAAAATTCTCCCTTAAATTCTGTGCTTGTGTAAATTTGACATTTCTCACCCAAATAGTTTCCCAGGTATCCAATGGAACTGGCTCGCCAAAATTCTGCGCCCATCTAATCAAACAATCTTTAATTAGTTCCGTTTCTGAATCCAATTCAACTAAAACCCCATAAATTCTCTTAATGTGGGTTTGTCTTGGATCCTTCACTTGCTTGATAAGATTTTCATCTTCTCTGAGAAAACCCACCTTACAATCCATCTTCCATCTATCTAATAATTGCCTATATTGGAACCAAGAATAAATAATATTTTCTTGTGCTAACTCTTCCCGTGATTTTAACTGCCAGTTTGGAAGCTATTTTCTTTGCAGTCTGATCTTTTTTATCAGAAGGCAAAGTAACATTCTGGTTGAAGCATCGCGAGCAATTGTTCTCATCGATTGCGCTGTTGTATCACACATTGTTGGACAATATTCCTACAGACGGTGATTGTGAACGAAGTTAATGGCCAGACCATTGTGCTGCTCCTTTAGAATCCTAGTTTTTCAAAGGTGGGTTTCTTTCAGCAGAGTTTGATGGCCACATTTGCTTGTCTCAATGACCTTTTCACGCCAGGCTGTCCCACTAACTCAGTGGAAGCCCAGCGTCAGCCTCCTGTCCAAGCTGCCATCCTGGCTCTTTTCCTGCGTGAAAGCCTTGGCTGCCTTTCAGAAAAGGAAAAGCAAGCATGCTCCTTGGGCTGAAATGAAATTAATCGTTGGATCTTCAAAACTGCAGCCTACTCATTTCTTGGGAAGAAGGCACATGTTGAGTTTTAACAAATGCTCCTTGCCATGAATTAGCCTCTTGAAAACTCATGTGTTGCTTCTTCAGATCCTCAGAGAAATAGAAACCCAGACTTAGGGAGGTGGGGCTGAAATTCTGGCAAATTAAATTTCTGATCTGTTCTAGCTGAAACCAGCCCCCCCCCCCAATAATTTTCATAGTTATTTGGTTTACAAAATGGTTTTAAACTGAATATCTGAATTGAATTTTGGCACAGGTCTGTACATGCCATACTGTTCCTTCAGGTGAAATTAGCTGTAGACAATGCTAGTTGTGGTTTAGTTGCACAGTTAGTGTAGGTGCCAGCCAACATCTTTCAAAGGGCAAATCACTAAAATAAGCAACATAAGGATCACATCCGAGGAAGACTTTTGTATTCCAAGGAGAGTACAAAATTAATTAATGGTTTTGAATTCCCGTGAGTTTAAATATAACAGCAAGTATAAGTATAAACAAGTAAAACATATAAGGAATGGTTGCTGGAATTGGGCATGGCTAGTTTAATGAAGAGAAGGACTGGGGGGTACATGACAGCTGCCCTCCAAGTGCTTGCACATGCTCTAAAAGAGCACTTGAGGATCGTAAAACAACCAGTGGAGTCAAAGACAGTTTGCCTGATGTGGAACAACTCTGTGTTGTATATATATATATATATAAACAGCAAGCTGTGCATGTAAAAATGTGTATTTCAATACAGAATCTGGTACTTTTCATCTTATAGTCCTATCACTTTTAGTTAATTTATTTATGAAATTTAGATGCTGCTCATCTGACTATCAAGAGACTTGATGTTATTTGGCATAAAAGAGACACAGAAAGTCGAAGGGCTTTGCATCATCATGGGGGCTATCTTGACTTCTATTTGTCAGTCATTTTCCATCATTTCATAAAGTCATGAGATTGAATGATGGCAAAGTAGCAAAAACCAAAAGATTGGGGAAAGGAACAATTGGACAATAATCATTTCCCCCAAGCAATAATGAGGTATTGTTGAACAGGATCTTCACCTTGCTGGAATCACAATGTTTTGGAAACAAAGGTAGATACTTTAGAGCATTGCCCTAATTCAAAAAGGTACAAATTTGAATTCCTTTCTCACTTTGTTATGTTGTATTGGATTCCATTTGGAAGCAATTCACCATATTAATAGTGTAATAATAGTCTCGTAAGATTAATTATTGTTATGGTTTGTCACATTGTTGTTGTTAGTTGCAAAGTCATGTCCGACCCATCGCAACCCCATGGACAACATTCCTCCAGGCCTTCCTGTCCTCTACCATCTTCTGGAGTCCATTTAAGCTCATACCTACTGCTTCAATGACTCCATCCAGCCACCTCATTCTCTGTCGTCCCTTTCTATTGTCCTCCATCTTTCCCAGCATTAGGCTCTTCTCCAGGGAGTCCTATGTTCTCATTAAGTGGCCAAAGTACTTGAGTTTCAACTTCAGGATCTGGCCTTCTAAAGAGCAGTCAGGGTTGATCTCCTCTAGGACTAACCGGTTTGATCACCTTGCAGTCCAGGTGACTCGCGGGAGTCTTCTCCAGCACCATAGTTCAAAGGCCTCCATTTTTTGGCGCTCAGCCTTTCTTATGGTCCAACTTTCACAGCCATACATTGCCACTGGGAAAACCATGGCCTTGACTATACACACTTTTGTTGGCAGGGTGATGTCTCTGCTTTTTAGTATGCTGTCTAGATTTGCCATAGCTTTCCTCCCCAGGAGCAAGTGTCTTTTAATTTCTTGGCTGCAGTCCCCATCTGTGGTGATCTTAGAGCCCAGGAAGATTGTGAGACTGGATTTTGTGTTTTTGTCCACTTAAGGAGTCCTTCCCAAGATAGTAGATGTGGCTGTTTAATGTCTTAAGATGTAAGCTGCTTTAAGTAAAGCTGCCAATTGATTGATGGTGAATTTGTCAAAGCTGATGGTGTTAAGTGGTATTCCAATTGCACCCAAGGCACATAGAATTATTAGTACTACTTTTGCTTTCTTTTGCCACAGTCATTCTATTTCTATTTGCAGATCTTTGTGTTGTGTTAGCTTCTCCAATTCTTTCTCTTCTGTTCTGCTGTCTATTATTATTATCCTAAATTTTAAGATCATGATGTTTAAAGGCATTGAATATTTTCCTAGCCTGGTTAATCTAAGGCACAACAGATCCATGCTCATTATTTAACATTCTGATATAGGAGCAGATGCATTTTTCATGTACCCAAGTTTTTAAAATAGAAAACCAACAAATGTTGATATTTTTCCTCCCTTTTAATTACAGGAGGTACAAAATTGTGCAGTGTTTCTGTTGCAATTCGCACACTGATGGGAAAAAATGTTCATATTCCATTTATAATTTAATAAGACCAAGAAAAAAGCATCAGGCTTGGATGGCAATTTTTTTCTTTTTATCTTGGTAGTGCAAATGTCCTACTTGCAGGAGCTAAAAGACAGAAAGATAAATGGAGATGAGTTTAGGGGCAACAAATGGATATTGGAATTTATTATTTTCTTTTTCAGTCATTGATAGAGTCAACAGTTGTTGTTTTTTTACACAATAAGGCCATACTAGAAATTTCATAATGAGCTAAAAAAAACAGCATCCATAGATTCTTTATCAACAGAATCCTTCTGAATAGACATAGGATCATAATATAATTTTATTTGGGGAAATATTTGATTGCCACCCTGAAATTGTGTTCCTTTCAAAAGATGTATACATCCAAAAACTGTAAGATTTTGTCGAATGATAGTAAATACAGTGGTTTTTTGTTAAAATATAGATTTCTTATTAAGCCTGCTTTGAAGCTACTCTTGAAAACACAAAGCAAGTTTCAGTATTTATCGATTCTCAAGCGACAATGGAGTTTCTTTGTTCTCCCATGTTTAAAGGGAGACGTTTGTACAAATGCAATTTAATAGTCTCACTTTCCTCCAATAATGTAATGCATGGGCCATGATTTCTGCTGTTTGACTGAAGTGAACGTGTTTCAAGAGATTATCTGAGTTATGCATCATTATGTCTCAAAGGTGTTTTCTTTCAAAAGGCGACTGCACTTTCTTTGTCTTTCTTGAAGACATTTTGCTTCTCATCTAAGAAGCTTCTTCAGTTCTGACTGAATGGTGGAGGATGGAAGGATTTATATTCCTTGCAGTCATCTGGTCGTTAGTACTCTTTCTGAGAGTCGTTGAGGCCACTTGGAGGTTTTTCTGTGCCTTCATGTCACCTGAATCCTGTGTTCTATTTTTTTTCTGGAAATCCATTTATACTCCTGCACAGTGGTGGGATTCAGATATGTGAACAACCAGTTCTATTATATGATGCAGGCCTGGGCCTCCGATGCCTAGAACGGACTTCCAGAAGTGGCATCATGCGGGTCCAGTGGGCCGTTCTAGGCCTGCGAGGCCTCCTCCAGGCCTCTGATTCCTAGAACAAACTTCCAGAAATGGCATCAACGCACTTCTGGTGGGCCGTTCTAGGCCTGGGAGGCCTCCTCCAGGCCTCTAATTCCTAGAACAGACTTCCAGAAGTGGTATCCATGCACTTCCGGTGAGCTGTTCTAGGCCTGGAAGGCCTCCAAAGCCTAGACTGGACTTCCAGAATCAGCCGGTTCTCCGAATTCAGGTAAATTTAGCTACCGGTTCTCCTGAACCGGTGCAAACCAGTTGAATCCCACCGCTGCTTGTAGGTCATCTAGTCCAACCCCCTGCCCAAGCAAGGGTCCCTATATCATTTCTGATATATGGCAGTCCAGTCTCTTCTTGGAAGCCTCCGGTGTTGAAGCACCAATAATGTCTGAAGGCCTTCTGTTCCATTGGTTGATTGTTCTCACTGTCAGAAAATTTTCCTCGAAGACATTTCAGAAAAATTGCAGACTACAGGATTCAGGGCACAGGTAAACCTCCAAGTGGCCTCAACGACTCTCAGAAAGAGTGCTAATGATCAGATGACTGCAAGGAAAATAAGTCCTTCCGTTTTCCACCATTCAATCAGAACTGAAGAAGCTTCTTGGATGAGAAACAAAACATCTTCAAGAAAGACAAAGAAAGTCCAGTTGCCTTTTGAAAGAAAAAAAAACAATCATAACCTGGATGATTGAGAATCTCCATAGACACTTATGCATCATTATCTACAGCCTTCCTGGATAATAAAGACCTTATGAGCAGACACTGATATAAACAAAGATAAGCTTCTTTTAATAACGCATACTTTTAGCTATCAACCATGTTTAGAAATTCCAAGTATGGATGAAGGCACCATCAGATAACTGATAAAAACATGAGTACTCCATTTTTGTAGACCTTAACCTCAAACCATTCCTGATGAGGAGCAATTGAATGGAATACCATTACTTCTTTAAAGTATTCCAGTTCCTTGATTCAAGCCCTAGTAAAACTCTAGCTTTTGTGGCCCGGTTTTCCTTTGGTATCCCCCAGAAATCTTTTAGAAGTAGATGACACTAGAACGATTAGCAGCTTACCTTCCTTTTTTTAAACTCTAGGTTGACTAAAATAGCAAACAAGTTGCCTTCAGCTTTGGAGTATGGTAGAGCACCTGTATATCTTAAAGCTTTTGCAACCTCTCCTCAAAAAAAGATTGTGGAGGGTTTTCTTCCTAACCTGCTGGATCTTCTGGGCAAACCCCACTAATACAACTTGTATGTTCTTGTTGTAATAGAATCACATTCCCTTCTTCTTTGTCCATCGTTCCTGGGAGGAAACCTTCAGTGATGACAATCTCAGAGTAACCTTGATACTTTAAGATGGAAACTTTAAGTCAGTAATCCTCAGTCTTGGCATCTTTAGGATAGCGGGACCTTAATTCCTGAAATTTCTCAGCAGCTCAGGCATTGTAACAGACATCTTAAAAGTTGCCAAGGCTGGGAAACACTATGAAATTGCCTTTCCTTATCATTATTCCTCCTTGAATGTTTAAATAATCTGAGTGGGAAATGCTCAGGACTTAAAGTGTAGCATGAACAGATGGCCGGAAGGATATCTTTCATTTCCTAGGCTTGTACCATACCATTTTTTAAAAGTCAGGTTTCACTCTAAGAATTGACATAGTCCATTTTAGATAAGAATATATATATATATATATATATATATATATATATATATATATATATATATATATATATATGTCTTTGGTTATTTGGGTTTTCTCCCGCGTCAAATTGGAAGTGTCTTGCCGACGTTTCAATGAAGTCTCATTCGTCATCTTCAGGCTGGTGTCTTTGGCTTCATGCTTCTAGGAGTACGAAGCCAAAGACACCAGTCTGAAGATGATGAATGAGACTTTGTCAAAACGTCGCCAAGACACTTCCAATTTGACGTGGGAGAAAACCCAAATAACCAAAGACCTACATACAAACATCCACGTAAACCTCAGAAAACACACACACACACACACACACACATTAAGAAAACTGATGAGAATGAGGGTACCCATATTTTCCACAAGGTTTATAAGAAGACTAGACAACCCCTGTCCCATTGGCTCATCATTTTACAGATTTTATTTATTTATTTATTTATTTTATTTATTTATGAGACTTATATACCGCTTTAAGTGCAAGCACTCTCTAAGCGGTGTACACCAGTAAGCAATGTATATATATATTTACATTGCCCCCAACAATCTGGGTCCTCATTTCACCTACCCCGGAAAGATGGAAGGCTGAGTCAACCTTGAGCCGGTGAGATTTTTTTGGGGGGGAAGGATGGCTCAGCAGTTAAAGATGCTGAGCTTGTCAGCTGGAAAGTGAACAGCTCGGATCTGAGACTCCAGCACTTTGTGATGGGGTGAGCTCCCGTTCCTTACCCCAGCTCCTGCCCAGCTAGCAGTTCAAAGCATGCACATAAGAGTAGATAAATAGGTACCATGATGGTGGGAAGGTGATGGCATTCCATGTGCCTCAGTGTATAGTTATGCTGGCCACATGACAAGAAGCATCCTTGGAGGATGCTGGCTCCCTCAGCTAAGAAATAGAGATAAACACTGTCACCTGGAATTGGATACAACTAGATAGGGAAAACTTTTACCTTTACCTTTTCACAGATATGAGACTTAAACAGAAAAACAGAAGCAAAGGAGAAGCTCCCTCTCTCTCTTATTCTTTCTCTTATTCTCTCTTTTATTTTCTCTCTCTCTCTCTCTCTCTCTCTCTCTCTCATTCTCTCTCATTCTCTCTCTTATTCTCTCTGTCTTATCCTCTCTCTCTCTCTTATTCTCTCCCCCTCCCTCTTTCTCTTATTCTCTCTCTCTCTTATTCTCTCTCTCTCTCTCTCTCTCTCTCTCTTATTTCTTTGTCTTTCTTTTTTGCAAGAAAACCCATCAACCTGTCTTTCTGTGGCAGGGATATTCCTGACTTTGGAGGCTATTATTGCGGCACATTTTTCTTCAGGTTCTACTCCAAAATAATGAAATTATAGGCATTTTTTTTAAAAAAAAAGTCCCATTAAAAGGAGCCCTTCAGTAATTTCTTTGAAATAGGATATATTTCAGCCTTCATAAACATCTTGCTTGCCTGAATATTTCATCTCATTTTAGTAAAAAAATACACTTTAAAGGCTGTTTCTCCTATGATGATCTATTGAAAATTTTTTCTGAATCTCATTTCTAGATCCAGGGTGTTGGACTGGGCTAGAGGCAGCCATTTCTAGAGCTTTGGATAGGGCCTTTTATCAGATCAAGTGATCTCCTCAAATTAGTAGTTCAGAGACACATCAGGAAACGAATAGTTTAATAAAGAACATACAGGATAAGATCATGGAAAACTTGTTTATTGTATTCCATTTGATCAAAAGACTCCAATGTCATAAAATTTACAATCAGTTAAAACCTCATTAAAATAAATATATATATATATTAAAATAGTGGCAACAACAACAACAACAACAACAACAAAAAGTAAGACATTATTTTGGCTGTTTAATTAAAGAGGCAACAATTAATTCAAATGTTCTGCAAACTAATTCTATCTAAGGCATGTACATGTAAAGGGATGAGTCACTTTTCATTCCATCACAAAGTTATTCTAGAAAGTTGACACAGGGATTCAGAGAAAAGTGCCTCCTAACTTCCATGGCAAATTTGTGGATGAGTTACATTCAAATTTGTGGACTGAGTAAGGAATCTGATAGATGGCTTGTTTTAGTTTTAGGTTTGTTTGTTTTTTTAATAAGTTTGCCTGAAGCAGTGAGACTATAATGAATCTGTCCCTTGTTCTTCAACTCAGGATAGTTTTGCTATGATGGGCAACAATGTGAACTCATAGACTCAACCATTAATAGCAGGCAGGAGTTCACAAGTCACCCAACACAACTACTGATTGATGCCATATCATGTAGCTAAAAGACCGTCAAGTGTGATAAGTTATATCTGTTCCACATATCAAATTAGGGCGCAAATAACAAATTGGTGATTCCATTGAAAGCAGCTAAATGTCCATTAATTTCACTAATTGGAAAGACTGCATCTCAATCTGTAACTTTTATTTGACTGGTCTGTCAAATGTTACATAGTTAAACTTCACCATATTCAGAGACCATCACATCCTTGTAATGATCAACATAATTTGATAGCATCCATTAATATGACATGCTTATTGAAAGAGATCAAACAGTTGTAACATATGTTAATTAGTGCTGTCAGATGTAGGCTGTGTAAAAATGGCAATAGGGCTATGGAAAACTCAATCTTTGTAGCATTAGCTAGTAATTGTCTGGATGCTTACATCTCCCTACCTACCAAACAGGTAGCCTTCATTTTAATCTCACCTGGGGCTTCCTTAATCCTCTCATTTTACTCCTCCTATTATATAATCAATTACTTTTATAACCCCACACTCTTTTTATTTGGAATAGGGAATGTTATTATGTGAACAATGCAAATCTCCTAATCTAAAGTCCTATTTTAGAAGTCCTATGGAATAAGGATTTTTCTTGTTAAATTTTTAAAGGTTTTCAGGACATTTGAAAATGCTTTTATTTGTCAAGGCATTTGGGTCAAGAGTTGCTGATAATTGTGCATATCCTTCTTTTCAAAGTCATGAAAATTTCTTATGGCATATAGGGAGTTCTCAACCTCTCCATTATGATCAGAAGTCATGAGGTTGTAAAACAGATCACCCAGCACCAACCCAATTTTAGGAGCTTTTTTGCAATCGTGTGATCCCTTCTGACAAGCAAAGTCAATGGGGAAGCCAGATTCAACTATGTTACTAATTTAACATTTGCAGTGACCGACTTAATCACAGTAGCAAGAAAGGTCCAGAATGGGCTAAAACTCACTTAACGACTATCTTGCTTAGCAACATAAAATTTTGGTTTAGTTGTGGTTGTAAGTTGAGGAAGTGAAAAAAGATACGAAGACAGAAATACAGAAAAAAATTTCTTAACTGCCGTTACATTTACAGTATATTTTGCCCTCTTTCTCCAAGGTTAGCATATGATTTCCTTCTTTACATACTCTGACTTTTCCAATTATCAAACCCATAAATCACATGTTCAATTTTTTTATTTTTGGGTTCAGCAAAAAGTCCACGAGGGATTTCCAGTAGCTCATAACGTGTTTATTATCCTTTCTCTAATCAGCCCCGTCAATTTTGCCATCTCTGCTAATTCTATCATCTCAGCCTCAATTCTAAAATTGATCTTCCCTCATCAATGCAGTCGGTGCTGATAGGAATAACTGACTCACAGGCAACCCACAGTTGTCCAATTTGACCTCTAAAACTAGATTCCAGATTTATGATCTCATTCAGCTTTGTTTTCAACCTGGAATAGATTTAACAACTGCAAAATAATGATAATAGTTACAAAACACATCTTAATTACAATAGCTGTCAGACAAGACCGTGCAAATGAAAAAAAAGGATGTTTGTGGCGGAGGTTAAGCAATAATGAGTAAAACAATAAATTGATAAATCAGCTAAGTGACACCAGGCTAAAAAAAAAAATGAGCCTTTCTGAAAATTACAGAAATAAATGGAAAAATATCATAGCTTCGGAATTTGCTAAACTTGATTCCTCCATGGAATGATAAGAAATATAATTTTGCCAACAGAAAAAAATATTTGTAGGGGTCCTTGGTGCTCTCTGAACTTGGTTGTTTTCTTGCAGATGTTCAGTATCCAAACTGGGTAACATCAGTGGTGATTCCCCATATTATCAAAGATGCCAATAATACATTATTAGGTAACTCTAGCACTGATGAAGTTATCCAGTTTGGATAATGAAACATCTGCAAGATAACAACCAAGCTGAGGGAGCACCATGGACTGCTCAATCTAGCATGTCATTGGAACAGCTTGGAGATTTTTGCTCGTAAAGATTCTCGAGAGAACAAAAATCTGTTTTGCATTTTCAAAGTAAACCATTGGGAGGCTGATAACGGTTTCTCAAAAATTGAGTCGAAGCTTACATCCCTCTGCAGAGCTCTGTGAAGAGAGAGTAGATGCATGTACAAAACTGAGAACTAACTTATATTTGATCAAAGATGTGGGGCGCACATTGCTGGTTCACAATACCGTTGACCCTGCTATTTGTGCAGATACACACCAGAAGGCGGAATGTGCCACAGCATCTGGTCCTCCTTCTAGTGTACTTTTACACTGAGCCAAAAGTGATGATGAGGCACTCCAATATGTGCAGAATAGGAAATGGAATGAAACAAGAAATGAAAAGAAGGACTGGGTGGGGGGATAGCAGTGTTCCAATATCTAATATCCACAAAAAAGAGGGAGTAAAGCTATTCTCCAGAGCACCTGAAAGCAAGACAAAAAGCAATGGGTGCAGTGGTGGGATTCAAATATGTGAACAACCGGTTCTCTGTGTGGATGCCACTTCTCGAAGTCCATTCTGGGCCTGGGCAACAAAAAATTAGCTACCGGTTCCACTGAAGTGGTGCGAACTGGCTGAATCCCACCACTGAATGGGTGGAAACTAATCAAGGAGAGAAGCAACCTAGAACTAAGGAGAAATTTCCTGAACCATTAACCAAAGGAATGTACTTGTCTTCAGAAGCTGTGGATGCTCCAACACTAGAAGTTTTAAAGAAGAGACTGGACAGCCATTGGACTGAAATTATGTACAGTTTCCTGCCTAAGCAGGGGGCTGGACTAGAAGACCTCCAAGGTCCCTTCCAACTCTGTTATTCTGTTAAGAATATGTAGATGATCAGCTCCATTTCTAATTGTCTCATCCCCACAAATATCAGAACGATAGGAAGCGAAAGGATAGCCCAAATCAAATTAGGAAGCCAAAATACAAACAATAGAATACAAAATACCCCTGAAACATGTGGAGGACAAGGAGGACTTTCTGGTCATCTAATTTAGGCCTTTTTTTTCTTTTTTTTTCTTTTTAGTAAGTCCAAGGATGCACTTTTTATTTTTCTAATCTTCATTTTTAAACACTTTTTTCCCCTGGTGCCTTTAAATTGGTGTTGACACCTCTCAACTGCCTGGATTGGTCTCTGCAGTTTTCTTGGCACGGTTTCAGAAATGATGCGCCATTGTCATTGCCACTTTCCTGGAGCTGAGGGAGAGTGACTGGCCAATGGTTAGCCAATGTCTTTTTGCCTAAGGCAGGAACAAAAATCCCAGTTGCCAGTTTCTAGGAACGGAAGAGGACAATGTGCTGCAGCTGCCAAAAAAGCCAAACATAGTGCTAGGCTGCATTAACAGAGGGATGGAATCAAGATCATGCAAAGTGTTAATATCACTTTACAATGCCTCGGTAAGGCCACACTTGGAATACTACATCCGGTTTTGGTCACCACAATGTAAACAAGATGTTGAGATTCTAAAGTGAGTGCAGAGAAGAGCAACAAAGATGATGAGGGGACTGGAGGCTAAAACATATAAGGAACAGTTGCTGGAATTGCATTATGCCTGGTTTAATGAAGAGAAGGACAAGGGGTAACATGATAGCAGTGTTCCAATCTCTCAGGGGTTGCCACAAAGAAGAGGGAGTCAAGCTATTCTCCAATGCGCCTGAAGGCAGGACAAGAAGCAATGGATGGAAACTAATCAAGGAGAGAAGCAACCTAGAACTAAGGGGAAATTTTCTGAACGTTAGAACAATTAATCAGTAGAACAACCTTCCTCCAGAAGCGGTGAATGCTCCAACACTGGAGGTTTTTAAGAAGAGATTGGACGGCCATTTGTCTGAAATGGTATAGGTTTTCCTGCCTGAGCAGGGGGTTGGACTAGATGACCTCCAAGGTCCCTTCCAACTTTGGATCCATGAGGATTTGTTCTATCACAATTTTCAAGCCATCGCGTGTAAATTTTGTTTTGTACGTCAGCTGCTGCTGCTATAAATTAAATTGGGACCCACTCTTGCATGTTAAGATAGCCAGGTAGTTTATCTGTTCAAAATTTTGTGAGTGCCTTATAATTGTGATGTAGTTTGGGCATTCTTGCAGTTACTAGCATCCAACTGTTTTTACAATGATTGTCTGAAATGCTTGATCTATATTTTCCACAACCTATTCCTTTCAAAATTGGCTTGACATTTGAAATACCATATTTTTTAATGGTGAACATTCCGTTGGCAATTAAACTTCAGCCCACTCAACTCAGTTCAATAATAAACCTTTTACTGAACACCACTGTTGATACGCTGTTAAGCAAAAATAACATCCAATACTTACAAATGAAGGAGAAATAAACAGCAAAATAGGTATGGGGTAGCATTTATTTAAGAAAAGAAAACATTGCATTTCAGGGCTTACAAATAGTAGATAATTAATGCTATATTTCGATAACATATGCAGCCAAGGATTTATCCCACTGAATCCAGCAGTGTTGGATTACTGTTCTACTATAATGTATTATCACCCTTCACAGAGCATAATAAACTTATGGTATATACCAGGGGTTTTCAAATCTGGTCCTTTTATGACTTGCGGACTTCAGCTCCCAGAATTCCTCAGCCAGCGTGCCTGGCTGAGGAATTCTGAGAGTTGAAGTCCGCAAGTCATAAAAGGGCCAGGTGTGAAGACCCCTGGAATATTCTGTCTGCGCTGATTTGCAATATTCTTTACAATACTCGTTATTGACGATAATCACCATATAAACTGGATCTGACTTATGTTATCAGCAGTTTTTATGTTCAGAGTTCATTGGCCTTCAGATAGTAGCATTTAAGTGTCAGGTCCACCCGTGAAGGTTCAATGAAGCTGATTTATTGCTAAAAGCTGGTGTACAGGCATCTTCTCAACCAATGGTTGGCACCTGGTAAGCGTTAGGTAAGAGTCAACGGCATTCAATGATCATTGGACTTTGTTTGCTTGTGACTACATAGGGAGACTCAGCTGATCTCTCTTTTAACTCCACCCCCAGGGACTGCCATTCCTTCTCCTCCATTACATGGCCAACCTTTGCGTGGATTAGGAATCCATTTGGTAAGAGGGCATTGTTATGTGATGTTGAAAGGCAGAGTTACATAAGGAGAAACACTCTTTCTCCAGCAAGCATCATCTGGTGATAATAAGCTCAATGGATACCCAAGTAATGGACTGAATGGGCCAACGATGTCATTGACCATTCCTGTGCTAGGTATTGACAATTACTCAAGACCTACTTTTGCTAATAGTAACATTAGTTGGTAATGAAGTACCATAGATGCAACTTGAAGTACCGTAGATGCAACTTTACAATGCCTTGAATTCTGCAGAATTCCACCTCTGATTCTCCCCAATTTCATGAAAACATTGGTACTTATATGTCCCAAAGGTGCTTTTCCACGAGGCAACTGGACTTTCTTTTTTCTCTTTGAAGACGTTTCACTTCTCATCCCAGAAGCTTCTTCAGCTCTGACTGGATGGTGGGAGAATGGAAGGATTTATACTCCTTGCAGACAGCTGGTCATTTGCATACTTTTAGAGCGTCGTTGAGGCCACTTGGCTGAAGAAGCTTCTTGGGTGAGATGCAAAACCTCTTCAAAGAAAAACAAGGAAGTCCAGTTGCCTCATGGAAAAGCACCTTTGGGACAACCATGACCTGGAAGTGTCATCAGAATTTCCATAGACATTGGTACTGACACCCAGAATAGAAAAGAACACAATCAGAAACCTGGTGGTTTTCGTTCATTCGTTTAATCTGCTGTATGTTAGTATCATTCCAGAAGATGGTAGAGGACAGGAAGACCTGGAGGAACGTTGTCCATGGGGTCGCGATGGGTCGGACACGACTTCGCAATTAACAACAACATGTTAATATCATACACTTTTATTTTACTAGCAACAACTTTTTAAAAAATGTTTCAGAGGAAAAAAAAGTGACCTGTTTTTTGGTGACCTTTTGAAGTTACAACACTGGGGGAAAAAAATAACTTATCATTGCTTTTCACACTTACAGCCTTGGCAGCATCCCTGTAGTCACATGATCAAAATTTGGACACTTGTCAACTGGCATATATTTATGACGGATCATATGATCACCTTTTGCACCTCTATCTATCTATCTATCTATCTATCTATCTATCTATCTATCTATCCATCCATCCAAACATCCATCCATCCATAGCTATCTGTCTGTCTGTCTGTCTGACTGTCTGTCTGTCTGTCTATCCATCCATCCATCCCTATCTATCTATCCATCCTTCCTTCCATCCATCCATATCTGTCTGTCTGTCTGTCTGTCCATATCTATCTATTTATCCATCCATCCCTATCTATCTTTCTATCTATCTATCTATCTATCTATCTATCTATCCATCCATCCATCCATCCATCCATCCATCCATCCATCCATCCCTATCTCTCTCTCTATCTCTCTCTCTATCTATCTATCTATCTATCTATCTATCTATCTATCTATCTATCTATCTATCTATCTAACTATCTATCCATCCAAACATTCATCCATCCATAGCTGTCTGTCTGTCTGTCTGTCTGTCTGTCTGTCTATCTATCTATCTATCTATCTATCTATCTATCTATCTATCTATCTATCTATCTATCTCATCTCTACTTGCAACAGTTCATTTAGTGACTGTTCAAAGTTACAACAGCACTGAAAAAAGTGACTTATGTCCGTTTTTCACATGTCAGTTGCAGAATCCCCATGTTCACATGATCAAAATTTGGACGCTTGGCAACTGATTCATATTTATAACAGTCGCTGGAGTCATGGGATCGCCTTTTGCCACCTTTTAACAAGCAAAGTCAATGGAGAAGCCAGATTCACTTCACAACTGTGTTAGTGACCTAACCACTGCCGTGATTCACTTAACAGCTGTGGCAAGAAAGATCATAAAGTGAGGCAAAACTCACTTAGCTGTCTTGCTTAGCAACGGGAATTTTGGGCTCCCTTGTGGTTTTACGTTAAAGACTACCTTTATTATATCAGTATAGTATAGACCAGGGGTAGGCAACCTTGGCTCTTTTATGACTTGTGGACTTCAACTCCCAGAATTCCTGAGCCAGCATGGCTCAGCATGGAAACCTCTCCCTTTCCTCTCACCATGGTTGGCTCAGGAATTCTGGGAGTTGAAGTCCACGAGTTATAAAAGAGCCAAGGTTGCCCACCCTTGGTAAAATATCTTTATTAGATCTGTAAATCAAACATATCCCCCAAATATTCACCACTTACGTGTGCCTCTTACTAATTTACTTTTTTTGAACATTAAGAATACAGTAGCCAACAACGACAACAACAACCCTGAATTCAGACTAGTGCCTTATTTTGTACTCTATCAAAATACATTTTTCTGCTTTTTGTCTGTAAGTGTTGTTTTTTCTGATTTATGATATTGCAGTTTAAAAGAATGGCTGGGAGGGCGAGAGTTACCTGGAACGAAACATATTTTTCCATCATCTGATGATTTCACTGACTGAGGTATAAGTAATAAGTGTTCAGATTTTTTTTTTAAAAAAAGGACCTATAAAGAATTGCACAATATAGGTTTTTTTTTTTTTTTAGACCTCCTATCATAAAAACATCATGCTGGCATCCTGTGCTCAGAAGAAATAAGGTGTTCTTCATAATGAAAATTCATAACACTTTCTAAGGTCAGTGGAAGAAGATTTATGGATAAAAGAATTGTAAAACAGTTATCTGTGTCAGACTCCCACTGAGGCAAGGGAAAATAGAGCTAGAAACTCTATCTTGAACACTAGCAAATAGTAACTGTAAAAGACATTTGACAATTTCTGAGCAATTGCAAATTGTAGTCCAGAATTTAAACCTGGCAAGTCCTTAGGGTGTTTTTTTTTTTTTTTTTCCTTACACTGTTTTCCAATGCTGGTCTCTGTGAAAAGAAGACATGAATTTCTAAGCCCCACAGTGTCATTTAAAGTCAGATGCTTGTTATATCCTCTGCTAGAAGATTAGTAATTGTTTCACAACCCGGTTTTGATTCCCCAGAATCCATATTATTATACTGTATGATGAGATCAGATTTCTGTTTTCAACTAAAAACATTCATTTGCAGCTAAGTAGCTCTTGGTAGATTGGAAGATGTTCTTGTATATTGAACGGGGCAGCATAAAGAAGACCTAATCTTAAAATGTCAAAAGCTGTAACATTTCAGAAGTACGGAATTATATGCAAGTATGGAAGGATACAATCTACAGGAGGAGAAGAAATTGTAGCATTTGATTGATTTATAAAGATCATTTATCTTGCAACTCAACTCACTCATGGTGACGTTTCTGAAGTAAAACCCCAAATATAAAATCCAATAACCCCTCATGCCAACAATCAATCAAACCACTATGGGATCTGTGTCTTGCTGGGGTCCCCAAGCCCACTGGAAAAACCATGTCTTCAGGACCTTTTGAAAGAGTGTGAAGGTGGAGGCCAACATTATCTCCATGATGATGTTCTATAGGGGGGGAGCCACCACAGAGAAGGCCATTCTTCTTCTAGATGGACCTCACTATATCTCATTGATATTTATGTCATTGCTTGTGTCAAAGTTGCCTGCCTGCCTGGCAAGCATATAGAAATGAATTATTCTAATTCAGGTTCTGATTAATAAAAAAATAATTCCAAATATCAAAGAAGTGCCTTATCAAAAAATCTTGTAAAGCACTTAAAAAAATCAGTGCATTGACATGCTGTCATTTGCAAAAGGCCACACTGCTTGGATATACTGCCGACACTGTACCATTACACCAACCCATATGAAGGCCAACACTGGCAGAAGAACTGACAGCTGTGACTTCACATTGTTGTGAATAGACATTAAGAACTGGAAAAGATAATACAAAAACCTGCAAACAGAAATAAAACAACAGTGGCAAAAGGAAGCAAATGTACCAACAGTCATAGGCACCTTTGTATGCAATCCCAAAGCAATTGGAGCACCACTTGAACACCATCGGCATTGACAAATTCGCCATCTGTCAATTGCAAAAGGTGGCCTTGCTGGAAACAGCTTCCACCCTGAGGTGATATTTGTGACACCATCAAACATCCAGACCTGCCTATTCCAGGTCCTTGGTAAAGACTTGATGTCCAGTCCGGACATCTGGCTGATTATGTGATGAACCATAATAAAACTTCAAATACTCTACGATGATACTATCAAATATAACCAATTGTCTTTAAACACCAAGTAATGGAGCATAAACTACACATTTTTTTTAACCGTAGACAGACAGATTTTACAGACTTTGCTCAATCTCGTATCCCATCCACGCTTTAGAAGTAGTCCATGTGTCCACAGTGTGTCTTAAACTTTGATTTAACCTAGGATATTCCAACACCCACATTTAAGGAGTGAATGCTCCCAAATCACCTGATAGAGATACTCCTGTCAACTCTACTACACATGCCTAATAGACATAATGCTGCCCCAAATTCATCCACAGTATACAAGCAAACAAAACATAGATAAAGAGAAAAGCAGCAGTTCCATAATCCATCCACAATCGCTTGGAGAAGGACAGAGAAAACACATAATCACATAATTTACTAACTAGGATCTCTTTTTTTCTGCCTGTATGGTTCTCTCTCTCTCTCTCTCTCTCTCTCTCTCCCCCTCCCTCCCTCCCTCCCTCCCTCTCTCTCTCTCTTTCTCTCTCTCTCTCTCTCTCTCTCTCTCCCACACACACACAGCCTGCAAAAACCAAATATATGCTGGTCTCTACAGGATCTCATTTCTTTTGGCAGAATGATGAAAGCAATGTTGTGTCACAAATTCCTCCCCTCTTTTGGAAGTCCAGAAACATCACAATATACGTAGAAAAATAATCGAGCTTTTCCCGCAGTGTTGCATTTGTTAAACGCCTTCGTCTCATCCTGATATTGCCACCAACCTATTTTATTTTTTTCATTCTCCCTCAATCTTCCCTTGGTTAATACATTTATAGAACTCCCTTACTTTTCATTCCTGTATTACAATCTTTTATTCTTTTTAAAGATAATAATTTCTCAAACATCTTCTTCTTTGTCTTCCCCCTTATTTAATTATTCTCTCCACTAATCACTTATTCATTGTTATTAGTGCCCTTTTTTTAAAAAAATGTAAATATTTGCAAGTAAATGAATATATTAATAGCCAGTCTTTTGTCCTTCAAAGCTGAAAAGCCTTGTTCTTTCTATGGCCCTGCTGATAGGATGGGCTGGGAACATATATGAGGCAAAGGATATTTAGGCGTTCTTATGTCTAAGTTAAATAGTGGTAGGGGAGAATTGCAAAGCTGTTCCAAAACTGCCGGATGATTTTCAGAGTGGTTTGCTCAACATGATCCAAATAGGAGAATAAGTAGAATCTTCCTTCCTTTCTATAAAATGCTTTGAACACCTCTAAGCCTGTTTTCTTATACGGGCCTTTAGTAACCCTTTCAAAATTAGCACTGTCAGGGGCATAGAATCTGGACCATATATTTGTGAGAAGGATCCAGAGAAAAAAGATATTTTGGGGATTATTAAAAAGGCAGAATATATTTCTCCAAAGGAATAATGGAGAAGATCTTTAAAAAGGCAGAAACGTCTCTCCCCCCCCAGCCAGACAACTCAGTAGAAACCAGCTTTTAGAAATGCAGATGTAATAATCCATTCAGGAAGATTGGAGCCTTCCAGCTAGAAATTGAAGAAATTAGGAAGACAAAGACCCTTAAAATCTACACACCCCACCCAAATTCTAAGGACAGGAACCATAATAGGATTAACTCACCATCATCCGAATACCAGAAAGGCACACTCAGACTCAGGTCAAAGTACATGACACAGGAAATACAAAGCCTCAAACAGGAACAGGAAACAACCTCAAGAGCCTCAGAAGGTATAAAAACCTACTCCCTACTACATATGCTCTCTCTTTTTTCTAGAGCCATCTTTCTGTCTGGCTCTCCTCTTCAATAAACTACAACCTTCTTTCTAAAGCAGTCTCCATTTTGATTATTCCCAGCTTGGACTGGACCCTGATGAAGATTTTTTCCTTCAACATATTAAGTTAAAGTTCAGAAGATTTATTGCTGAAGCCTGTACACAAGAATCTAATCAACTAAGGTTCTATGCTAAATTGGCAGATAAGGATCAACAGAATTAAAAAAAGGGCTGGACTTGGACCATCTGTGGCAACGTAACCATTCTAAGCTGATGATATGCTTAACTCCGCCCTCCAAGTCTGTCTGCATTTCTTCTACACATACTTTCTATGAATGTATAACTATAAGTTCAGTAATTATAATCATGAACAATATTTTAATTTACACATTTGATTTATGTACTAGATCATAAAAATGATATAGAAATAATAATAATAAAAGAAATGTCAATGGTATACTTTCGTACTTTCTCCCATGCTGGTATTTGAAAAGGCATTTTCCATAATTTTTGCTACATGTAGAGGAATGTTCCCACTCATGCAGTTTAATTCCTTACTTTTGAAACTGATGGAAGGAGATATAAGAACATCTTTAAATGAACCATAATCATATCTGCTCAGTTGCTTCAATTTAGTCAGTAACTTTATTTTATTGTTCTCTTTCTTACATCTGGCACTCAGAAATTATATTACTTTGCGGGTCTGAAACTAGATTTATCTGTTTGTTTGTTTTTTAGTTTCCTCAAATGAAATCTTCAAGAATATAGAAAAGTTTGCTCAACTGCAACTGTGAACAGATAGTTCTGGATGGGATCTCCAGATGATTTCTGATGATCTCAGAATATTAGCATCTGTCTCCTTTATTTATTTGCTCTTGATAAGTGTTTTTTATCCAAGTTTTCTTTATTAAATTTTAAAAACCGCCCATCTACCTCACAGAGGTTTTGTGGCATCTGTCTGTGCATTGATAAAGAAATTGGGTGTTACAATATTTATCCCTTATTAATAGCCTACAAATGTTATCTTATTCTAATGAAAACCTTAAAGGTGCTGTTAGAGAGTTAGGATTTTCCTTTGTTAGTGGAAAGTAGAGGTCTATTTTTTTTTCTGAAAAGCACTCCTGAATCAATTCAGAATTAGGGATAAAAAATCATATCATTCCTCAGATCCTGATAAGATGTACTTCCCAAACACATAAAGAACGGTTGCTGGAATTGGGTATGTCTAGTTCAGGGGTAGGCAACCTTGGCTCTTTTATGACTCGTGGACTTCAACTCCCAGAATTCCTGAGCCAGCCATGCTGAGGGGAAAGAGAGAGGTTTCCAAGCTGAGCCATGCTGGCTCAGGAATTCTGGGAGTTGAAGTCCGTGAGTCATAAAAGAGCCAAGGTTGCCTACCCCTGACCTAGAGGAACATATGAAAGCATAATTAATGTTAATTAACGTAGATTTTATTAGTTTAGAGCAGGGGTAGGCAACCTTGGCTCTTTTATGACTCATGAACTTCAACTCCCAGAATTCCTGAGCCAGCCATGCTGAGGGGAAAGAGAGAGGTTTCCAAGCTGAGCCATGCTGGCTCAGGAATTCTGGGAGTTGAAGTCCACGAGTCATAAAAGAGACAAGGTTGCTTACCCCTGGTCTAGTTTAATGAAAAGAAGGACCAGGGGTGACATGATAGCCGTCTTCCAATATCTCAGGGGTTGCCACAAAGAAGAGGGAGTCAAGCTATTCTCCAAAGCACCTGAAGGTAGGACAAGAAGCAACGGATGGAAACTAATCAAGGAGAGAAGCATTTATAAAATTTATATTTTAATTAATTTATTTATTTATAAAATTTATGGGCCTCCCATTTGACCACAGGGTAACTCTGGGTGGCTTACAGTTACATTTACAGTTAAAACATAAAAAGTTAAAATCAGACATTAAAACCAAGGACACATGAGGAGGGCAGGAGCGAAATGTGGGGTGGTGGGATCTGTTATTACTCAATCAACCACCTCCATTGTGCTGTTCCCCCACGGGGGACCCAGGCCAACTGGCAAGCCAGGTCTTTAGGTCCTTATGAAAAGGTAGGAGGGTTGGGGCCAACCTCACATTGGGGGGGGGGGCGGCAAGATGTTTCAGAGGGCAGGAACAACAGCAGAGAAGGCCCAACTTATGGACCCCGCCAGCCAGGATTGTCGGGCTGATGGGACCCACAGCAGGCCTCGTCTGCTGGCTTGAGTGGTACGGGCCAATCCTAGTGGGATGAGACGGTCTCTAAAAGTAACCTGGACCCATGCTATGAAGGGCTTTACAGGGGATCACCAAGACCTTGAATTGCACCCGGAAGCAGACTGGTAACCAGTGCAGCTCATGGATCAGTGTTGCTACTGGGTCCATTCTTGGGGGTGGGGGAATCTAAACTACCCCCTCCCGCTGCTGCACTTTGCACCAGCTATAGCTTCCTAATGTTCTTCAAGGCTAATTTAATTTATTTCTTTTTTTTAAAAAAAAGAAATGCACGATACATTTCAAATGTTTCGGCACACATGACATATTTTAAAACTTCCTCCCCCCCATAAGCATACATGAATTATCCCCAAATATACATTTTAATGTATGCTTTGGTACTTTAATAAGCTTGAGAATTGCCCTGTGCTGCAACATAATCTCTTAAACGTTCGGAGATTGGGTGCTTTCTTGAAAATTTAACCTCATTCGTGTGATCCATCCCAATTTTTCTCAACTCATTATCTTGTTTCTCTCTGGGCTTTCCAAATGCTCTGCAAGGGTAGGCCCATGTAGCGCACATTACAGTAGTCCAGCCATAATAATCTCTTCAAGTTTGGAGATTGGGTACTTCCTTGGAAATTTAGCCTTATTCATGTGATCCATCCAAAGTTTTCTCAACTCATTATCTTGTTTCTCTCTGGGCTTTTGTCACTTCCGAATGCTCTTCAAGGGCAGCCCCATGTAGTAGTAGTCTAGAGGTGAGATAAGTAGGGACTGAATGACTGAGCGCAGGGAATGGAATGATAAACTTGAGTCCTTCATTTGGCGTCATTTAACAGGAGATGCAATCAGTAGGTAGTTCAGACCTCCAAACTCTGGAACCGAGGAAGCTTCTTGGATGAGAAGCACAATGCTTTCAAAGGAGAAAAAACAAGAATGTTTAGCTGCCTTCTGGAAAAGCACCATTTGGGATCCCCAAACTAAGACCATTTTTGGATCAGACTAGCTAATCAGATCAAATACTTTGGCCACCTAATGAGAAGGAAGGACTCACTGGAGAAGAGCCTAATGCTGGGAAAGATTGAAGGCAAGAGAAGAAGGGGACGACAGAGAATGAGGTGGCTGGATGGAGTCACTGAAGCAGTAGGCGTGAGCTTCAATGGACTCCAGAAGATGGTAGAGGACAGGAAGGCCTGGAGGAACATTGTCTATGGGGTTGCAATGGACTCGACTTCACAACTAACAACAACAACAACAATATCTATATCTATATATCTATAGCAATATCTATATCTATATCACCATAAGAAAGGCTGAGCACCAAAGAATTGAGGACTTTGAACTATGGTGCTGGAGAAGACTCAAGCGAGTCCCCTGGACTGCAAGGTGATCAAACCGGTCAGTCCTGGAGGAGATCAACCCTGATTGCTCTTTAGAAGGCCAGATCCTGAAGTTGAAACTCAAGTACTTTGGCCACGTAATGAGAACAAAGGACTCACTGGAGAAGAGCCTAATGCTGGGAAAGATTGAGGGCAAGAGAAGAACGGGATGACAGAGAATGAGGTGGCTGGATGGAGTCACTGAAGCAGTAGGCGTGAGCTTCAATGGACTCCAGAAGATGGTAGAGGACAGGAAGGCCTGGAGGAACATTGTCCATGGGGTCGCGATGGGTCGGACATGACTTTGCAACTAACAACAAAAGCTGATCAGACCAGCTTGAAGTTTGCTGCAGAAGGTTTTCATAACTCAGAAGTTATTGCCAAGAGGTCAATGTGCTAAACTTGATGTGGTCCCTTGGCCATCAACAGTCAGCATATAAATATCCCGAATGGAGTTTTCGAATGCTTTTATTTGCTTCCAGAGGGGATAGAAGAAATACACCGCTTTCAAATCTAAGATTCTCTTTTTTTTGTCCCTCTTTTGGGAAAGGATTCATATTATTTATATCCTGCTCTGAGATATGTAAAAAAAAAAAAGTAATCTTCCAAGAACAATTTGTACCACTTGGGCTGTCATTAAGTATTTAGACCTTAAGTTGGAAGAAACATATTGAAACAAGGCACAGCTTTCATCGGGAACATTAAGCTCAGACAATAAATATGCCTATTAGGTTTTTCAAACATTTTTGTTTATTCCATAAAGAAAAAGAAGTCTGCCATATCAACCTATCATATATATATATATATTAAGAATGATAGGTTGATGATTTTTGTTTTCCTTGGAATGTCTTTATTTCCACTTTTGTGTTGAGGCTTCCTTTTCTTGCGGCCTGCAAACTGAGAATTAATTGCATGCTTAATTCAATTTGGCAATGAATTAATTGTTAGTAATTCATTGCATGCTTAATGCTCAGTTTGTGGTTAATTATTCCCCTTTTTTTAAAAAAAAGTGAAACATCTGGATCGAAAAAGTGATGCTATTTTTGCAACCATTTCTTTGGATTATTTAATCTTTTGAGTTTGCTGATGTCTCCATTTGGTTTCTTTCCATTTGGTTTTTGCTTTCGTGAGTGACGTGTGTAAGAGCGAACTTTAAATTTTATTAATGTAGTGGAATAGGCAAGAAAGAGCAGCTTTATCACTGGGCTTAATTTCTGCATTATTCTGTTTACATTTAATTTTTTTTTTTAAAAAAATGCACGATACATTTCAAATGTTTTGACATACATTACGTATTTTATAACTATTTTTCCCCATAAGGATACATGAATTATCCCCAAATACACATTTTAATGGTACTTTGGTACTTTGATAAGCTTGACAATTGCCCTGTGCTGGCAAAATAATCTCTTAAAAATTTGGAGATTGAGTGCTTTCTTGGAAATTTAACCTCATTCATGTGATCCATCCAAAGTTTTCTCGACTCATTATCTTGTTTTTCTCTGGACATTTGTGACTTTAAGTCACATATTGTTAGACCATCTTGCTTTTTCCCTACCTCTTATCCTTCCTTCAGTTGGGATTTTTCCTTTTTTGTCCCAAAGTTGCTTTTTCAAGAAGCAACTGGGCTTTCTTGTGGTTTTTCTTCCCCTTGAAGATGTTTTACTTCTTATCCAAGAAGCTTCTTCAGTTCTGACTGGAGGGTGGGGAATGGAAGGATTTATACTCCTTGCAGACAGCTGGTGTTAGCACTCTGATGACTACATCATGATGCACCTACATGACTGCAAGGAATATAAATCCTTCCTTTCTCTGCCATTCATCAGAACTGAGGTGCTCCTTAGATGAGAAGGGAAGTCTTCAAGAAAAACAACAACAAGAAAATCCAGTTACCTTTTGAAAAAGCACCTTTGGGAAAACCACGACCTGAGAATTTCCATTTTTTTTTTATCTGTTGTTTCTTTTCTTTCCTCTCCTTCCTTTACTGTTTTTGCCCCTTTTCCTCCTGCCTTGCCTTCTTCTGTCATATCTCTAGTTTGCCCATTTTATTTCTCTGTTGGAACAGCAAATCCCATGGCACTGTTTCTTCCGTTCTTCATGATTTACTGACCAGAAGGAGGCAGTTGGATTCAGATTTAATATTTAATCTGGGCATTCTCTTTGTCTTGACTTTGCCTGCTCTTCATCTGGGAGATTGCTAATCTGTCAGAGCATGCACAGACTTACTGCACTGAGATAACCCAGGAGTAAACACAGTTAACAGTGGTCAGCATTAAATGGTGGTTTATCTTACACTAACTACAATATCATATACTAGGAACAAGATACATACACATGTTAATGCAGCAAACTCTAACACACAGCAGTTACATCAGGAAATGGACGAGGGAGAGAAAGACACTCCAGCAAAAGCCTTCCCTTTTATATTCAGGCTCTTAAAGGGATACTGACCCTGCTTGCTCTTAAAGAGACACAGACCCTGCTGAGTCATTTCTATCATTGCATCATCCACCTTACATTACATTACATCATTACATAAACTGTTTAACTATTAAATTAATACCTTGACATAATCTAGGTAATGGTATGTGGGAATAGCCTTGGGAGATGGGGCAAAGGGATATAGCTTAGGGAACAGTCTGATAAAAGAGAGCATAGCCCACAGCTGCATAATGGGTGGGGAAAGAGACTCAGAAGGGACCATCCCTGAGTTCTCAGGCTATAAAGATGACAGTGGGAAAATTTTACTTTCAGATTAGGATTCTCTTAATGTAACTTTACAATAAAGTAGTGTTATAAGAATGCATCCCCCCCAATCCTTTTCACTATGCCCCCAAATCATAAGAATAAAGAGAAATGCAAAAACAATATTTCACTCATGAATTTAAGCAACCCCCCTGTCATTGAGAAAGGCACACATTGCCTCAAGCCTGCCTGTTTATTAAAAGAGATGTGCTAAAGGTAATAGGCAGACTATAGAAAACAGGATAAAAGCTAATAGGCAAACTATAAAAAACAGGATAAAACTAATCACAGTTATTTGACCAAGGAAGCCGATAATTAAGACCTATCACGAGCCTTTGCAAAACAAGTAAAACCAATCAAATGAGAAAAGCACACAGAGCAAGCCTCCAAATTACGAAGTGCTGTAAAACTGTATAAAAATCCTTCTATTCATCAAATCAATTGGTCAGCTGTCCCAGAACCACATGCTGTTGCTCATTCGGCTCATCAGTAAAGAGACCTTCTTTCAAAAGCAGCCTCCATTTTATTCCCAGCTTGGAACTGGGCATGATTTTTCTTTCAACAGTAGAATGAGCTTCTCTGGTTGAGTTTCCTGTCTGGTCTCCCTTGTAAGACTGACATATTTTATTTCTTTCTGGTTTTCTTCCTTGGCACACCTGCACAGAGCACTTTTTCTTTGACTCTCTTCTTGGAAAGCTGTGCTAGGTTTTACATAATGTTTCCTCTCAATAAATCCCATTTCTTTCTTTCATAATTGCAAACATTACTTCCCTAAGGACAGCACAAATCAGGCTCTAACACAGTGGTTCTCAACCTTTTTATAGCCGCGACCCCGGTCGTAAGTCAAGGACTTCCCTGCCTGGGAGCACTGCGCATGCATGGTGCCGCCCCCTATGCCGGCCGAGGCATAGCTGGCAAGGGGCGGCAGCAGGCAGGCCCAGGTGCTCCCGGGTGGCCGCGGCAGTGACGGTGCAGGGGACCATCGGCTGGGCCACCAGCTGGCCCAGCCCAAGGCAGGTAAGGCACCCACCGGGCCCCACGCGTGCCAGCAACCCTCCCTGTGCCCACCGGCCTCTCACCTCCCACCCTCGGCCCTCTTTTACTTACTTTTTAGTTGCTCAGCAGGGAGGGAAGCTTTCCAGACTGTTCGCCTTGCAGCACTGTTTGCAGACTGGGGCTTTTGTCGGGCTCAGCAGGGCAGAGACAGCCTGGACAATTCCTATTGGCTTTTGAAAGCCAATAGAATTAGACTCTGTTCAAGAGAGTCTATTCTACTGGCTTTCGAAAGCCAATAGAATAAAAGGGAGTAGCACAGCTAAGGAAAAGGGGGAAAATGGCAGAAAAAATGGTGGACCGCATTGTTTGGCGACCCCCGTGAAATGATCGTTCAACCTGATATGGGGTTGCGACCCACAGGTTGAGAACCGCTGCTCTAACACTCCACATATGCCAATATTCACTTGCCAATATTCTCCATGAAAATCTTGAGGCTATGTCTATCATTCACTCTATCCCTCCCCAAATGACCATTCTTCCCAAGACTTCTATGAATTATAATGTCTAATTCTTGAATCTTTATTGCAGAGAAGCAGAATCATTCAAGCATGAGTCCAGCTTCAAATATGTGCCTAGAGAATGTACATATTGTACTGATTACCAGCTTATCAATGCTCAAATCTTCCTAGTTGATTGCTTTCCTTTTATGTCATTCTGGCTTCTTAGAATTGCACATATCTGCTTACATCCTTCTCCTTTTTTGTTTAATTTGCCTGCCTTTTATTCCCAATTGTGTCATTTGCCTCTCCTAAGCTTACTATATTGAGTTGTCCTTAGGCCAAAACAAATAGCAATATATGTACATTCAGGAACAGATAGCAGTTCTTTTGACATTATAGATTGCACCTCCCTGTTGTGAATTCTCATATATGACTGGATAGGGAAAAACACAAAAGAATTGAAGGAAGTTTGCAGGTAAATGTATGGACCTTACACAGTGATGGCTCTTGCACATAAATAGTGGGAGAAATAACACTTTTTACACACTCCATTTCCATCTTCAGCCAAGTTTAAGTTATGAGTTAATTCTAAGACCTCAGAGTCAAATGATAAAGGTTGTTCTAAAATAGACAAAATCATATGTATGTAACTTAAAAGAATCTCCTGGGAGAAAATTGTTTCTGCTCAAGAAAAGTATCTGGAAAACCATTGTGTAAATAGTGGTGATATAACTATTTTCTCTTATTGGCACATTAAAAATTAGCCAATCCTGCAGTCCAGGTGGCATCTATCTGGACATGCTTAGTATGCAGAGGTGGAATTGCTGCACTTTTGACAAAAATATGGAACTTGTATCCATGGGCACATATGGCCCAAAAAACTAGAAAGTTTTTATAAGAGAATTGAGGACAGGTCTGCAGGAAAATAAAGGATGCTTAACCCATTCTCTGTTTGCGGAGAGAATATTAGGCAAATGGTACATTAAATATGAATGATATCGAAGTGTTGCAGAAAAATCAGCATTTTTCTATCTAATCCTCTCTCTGTTTTTAGGTTAATAATTTCAAGGGGAAAACAAGCAAACATGTGGATGAAAGTTATCCTGCTTAACAAAGATTAGTGAGAGGAGCACGACAATTAGAGGAAGAAGATAACAAGAGCAGTTTTCATAATGGTCGGGATGTAAGAAATAGAATTTTTCCAATGTTCCATATTTGGACTTTGGCTTTTAAAATGTGTCCATAAATAATTTGGAGCCTAATGCAAAGGAATGTCCAACTTGGCTGATGGTCTTCAATTATTTAGAATAGTTAAAACAAAAGGGAACAGGGAGGACATTTAAAAGGAGCTCTCAAAACTGGCCAATATAGCTTCATGTACGTAACTCTAAAGTGATTCACGATGAGCCACAAATAGAAAACTGCAAAGATCCTTAAGAATTCATCCACGCTGTTAGAAGTATGACCTGGCAACAATAAATAAAAAAGAGATCTTGGAGTTACAGATAGTTAGGCCCAGAGAAACTTAGATCCACATGTGGAAAGTTCAAGTTGAGTACTTTATTGTGTTTTACCTATAGTACAAGAATCTTCCCGGGCTACTCGCTTTCCTTGGGAACAAACAGATAAGGTTCCATGGAACTTGGTGGAGGTCAGTCTGTTGCAGTTGCACAATGATTCAAGGCTAACTCCCATCTTGATAGCCCCTTCCTTGCTTGGTTGGGAATTCCCCCAAATGGATAACTGAAAAAGAAAAAGTTTTAACAGAATAACAGAGTTGGAAGGACTTTGGAGGTCTTCTAGTCCAGCGCCCTGCTCATGCAGGAGACTCATACCATTCTGAACAAATAGCTGTCCAAACTCTTCTTAAAAGCCTCCAGTGATGGAACACCCACAACTTCTGGAGGCAAGCCGTTCCACTGGTTAATCGTTCTCACTGTTAGGAATTTTCTCCTTGGTTCTAGGTTGATATATCTGTAGTAACCACAGAAAAGGCATTTAAATCTGCTATGTTGGAATTGTTGTTGTTGTTAGTTGCAAAGTCATGTCCGACCCATCGCGACCCCATGGACAATGTTCCTCCAGGCCTTCCTGTCTTCTACCATCTTCTGGAGTCCATTTAAGCTCACGCCTACTGCTTCAGTGACTCCATCCAGCCACCCCATTCTCTGTCGTCCCCTTCTTCTCTTGCCCTCCATCTTTCCCAGCATTAGGCTCTGCTGTAGTGAGTCCTTCCTTCTCATTAGGTGGCCAAAGTATTTGAGTTTCAACTTCAGGATCTGACCTTCTAAAGAGCAGTCAGGGTTGATCTCCTCTAGGACTGACTGGTTTGATCACCTTGCAGTCCAGGGGACTTGCAGGAGTCTTCTCCAGCACCATAGTTCAAAGGCCTCAATTCTTTGGCACTCAGCCTTTCTTATGGTCCAACTTTCACAGCCATACATTGCAACTGGGAAAACCATGGCCTTGACTATACACACTTTTGTTGGCAGGGTGATGTCTCTGCTTTTTAGTGTGCTGTCTAGATTTGCCATAGCTTTCTTCCCCAGGAGGAAATTTTAATTTATTGGCTGCAGTCCCCATCTGCGGTGATCTTGGAGCCCAGGAAGATAAAATCTGTCACTATATGTTGGAATCTTTTAATATAAATATATAAGAAAACTGCACTTGGGATACTACACACAAAGTTTGAAAAAATATATATGTTGAGCCAACATTTATCTTTCAGTTAAAACTAGGAAGAAATGTTCTTCTTCTTCTTCTTCTTCTTCTTCTTCTTCTTCTTCTTCTTCTTCTTCTTCTTCTTCTTCTTCTTCTTCTTCTTCTTCTTCTTCTTCTTCTTCTTCTTCTTCTTCTTCTTCTTCTTCTTCTTCTTTCTTCTCCTCATTTCATCTTTTTGCTTTTGTATTGGTTACAAAATAGACAGTGATAAAACATTTAAATCAATAAAGTAAATTAATAAATGCAGGAGGTCCAGCTCCCTGCATCATTTGATAAAGATATCCCCATGACATTCCAATTCCGTCAAACGTTTGCTTGTGTAATTTCTTCATTAGCTCAAATTTGTGAAAACATGATGTGTTAGGAATAATTTCACCGGAGTGCAGTTCTGTAAGTTCTTATAAATTTCTACCATTTACAAGGACAAACTAGTTCTTGTAGCATGCAAAATCAGATTTTGCTTCCCCGATAAATTAACTTCTTCTGAAGCGTGAATGGATACTATGGTGATCTTATTCTCTCATTTTATACCAAATAGGTTCAGCAAAAGTTGGAATAGATTATGGATTTAAAAAACCAACAACATTAGCTAGAAAAGTTGTAGAAAAGGAATGCAGACATGATTAACACAGTGTTAGGCTGCATTAACAGAGGGATAGAATTAAGATCATGTGAAGTATTAATACCAGTTTACAATGCCTTGGTAAGGCCACACTTGGAATACTGCATCCAGGTTTGGTCACCACAATGTAAAAAAGAAGTTGAGACTCTAGAAAGAGTACAGAGAAGAGCAACAAAGATGATTAGGGGACTGGAGGCTAAAACATATAAGGAATGGTTGCTGGAATTGGGTATGTCTAGTTTAATGAAGAGAAGGACGAGGGGGGACATGATAGCAGTCTTCCAATATCTCAGGGGTTGCCACAAAGAAGAGGGAGTCAAGCTATTCTCCAAAGCTCCTGAAGGCAGGAGAAGAAGCAATAGATGGAAGCTAATCAAGGGGAGAAGCAACCTAGAACTAAGCAGAAACTTCCTGACAGTTAGAACAATCAACGAGTGGAACAACCTGCCTCCAGAAGCGGTGAATGCTCCAACACTGGAAGTTTTTAAGAAGAGACTGGACAGCCATTTGTCTGAAATAGTATAGGGTTTCCTGCCTGAGCAGGGGGTTGGACTAGATGACCTCCAAGGTATCTTCCAACTTTTTATTATTATTATTATTATTATTATTATTATTATTATTATTATTATTATTATTATTATTATCAATCATCGCACAGTCAGCCAGATGTTCAGACTGGATTTGGCATTTTGTCTACCTATCGAGTCCTTACCCAGGACCTGGGATAGGCAGATGTGGATGTTTGATGGTATTACAGATATCGTCGCAGGATGGAAGCAGTTCCTAGTAAGGCTGCCTTTTGCAATTGACTAATAGCGAATTTGTCAATGCCAATGGTGTTCAAGTGGTGCTCCAGTTGTTTTGGGATTGCACCCAAGGAGCCTATTACTATTGGTACTACCCTCGCTTGCTTTTGCCACAGTCTTTCTATTTCTATTTGTAGGTCTTTGTATTTTGTTATCTTCTCCAGTTCTTTCTCTTCTATTTTGCTATCTCCAGGCACTGCCACATCCACTATACAGACTTTTTTGTCTTTCTTATAGACAATTCAAAAAAGTCTGTTATTATTATTATTATTATTATGGATCATCGCACAGTCAGCCAGATGTTCAGACCGGATTTGGCATTTTGTCTACCTATCGAGTTCTTACCCAGGACCTGGGATAGGCAGATGTGGATGTTTGATGGTATTACAGATATCGTCGCAGGATGGAAGCAGTTCCTAATAAGGCCGCCTTTTGCAATTGACTAATAGCGAATTTGTTGATGCCAATGGTGTTCAAGTGGTGCTCCAGTTGTTTTGGGATTGCACCCAAGGAGCCTATGACTATTGGTACTACCCTTGCTTGCTTTTGCCACAGTCTTTATATTTCTATTTGTAGGTCTTTGTATTTTGTTATCTTCTCCAGTTCTTTCTCTTCTATTCTGCTATCTCCAGGCACTGCCACGTCCACTATCCAGACTTTTTTGTCTTTTTTATCGACAATTGTTAAGTCTGGGGTGTTATGTTGCAAGTGCTTGTCTGTTTGAATTCTGAAGTCCCAGAGCAGTTTCATTTTATCATTTTCTATGACTTTCTCTATTTTATGATCCCACCAGTTTTTGCTTACAGGCAAATGATATTTTTTGCAGATCTTCCAATGCACCATTGTTGCTACTTTGTCATGCCGCTGCTTGTAATCAGTCTGTGCAATCTTCTTGCAACCCCTTATTATTATTATTATTATTATTATTATTATTATTATTATTATTATGGATCATCGCACAGTCAGCCAGATGTTCAGACTGGATTTGGCATTTTGTATTATTATTATCATCATCATTATTATTATTATTATTATTATTATTATTATTATTAATCATCGCTCAGTCAGCCAGATGTTCAGACTGAATTTGGCATTTTGTCTACCTATCGAGTCATTATTATTATTATTACTACTACTACTACTACTACTATTATTATTATTATTATTGAGTAGATCTATCATTTTCAGTTTAAAAATGTAATTCGTTAATCTATCCATTTTAGATAAGGTAGTGATTTATTTATTTATTTATTTATGAGACTTATATGCCGCTTTAGGTAACGAAATGTCTGCAAGAAAACAAGCAAGCTCAGAGAGCCCAAAAGACCCCTCATTTCAACCCTGAGCTAAAAACATTCTCCTTTCTCAGTAATGGTATCACGCTGGGATCCTCTCCACAACCTTTTGTTTTGGCTGGGAAGGACTTCCTATCTGTCCCTTTTCCTATGACAATGACATTCTGAGTAGGGCAGACTTCCTGTCCGTTCTTCACAGCCATCACCCTCTTCCTATCACAGTGTATCAAGTACTAAACAAATGCCGAGTGCTGGGACAAGATTGGTGCATCAAAATGCATTGAGTGCCAAATTTGATGAGTTTTGAAGCGGCCGAGTACTGAGGTACCTCTGTCGTAATAAAAAGGCTGTGGTTATTTCTAATTATTACATAAAATATGACTTGTTTGTAGGAAGTACTGCCAAGCTTCCTGAATTCTGCAGAACATCTTGTTTTGTGTGTAAAATCCTCACTATAGTCATAATTGTTAATTAAGATAGCATTTCTCTACCAAAACCCTAATTGAACACAATGGGAGTCACTTCTGCATATACTTATGAGCCGAGGTGGCGCAGCAGTTAGAGTGCAGTACTGCAGGCCACTTTATCTGACTGTGTTCAGCAGGTCAGCGGTTCAAATCTCACCGGCTCAAGGTTGACTCAGCCTTCCATCCTTCCGGGATAGGTAAAATGAGGACCCAGATTGTTGGGGGCAATGTAACTATATATATATATACATTACTTACTGGTGTACACCGCTTAGAGAGTGCTTGCACTTAAAGCGGTATATAAGTCTCATAAATAAATAAATAAATAAATAAATAAATAAATACTTATAAGGACATATACCTAGCAACATTTGAATAGAGAGATGGTGAAGATATTCAGCTGGATAATACACATTCATGCAGTATGTTGCACAGAGAAGTAAATTAGACCTCTTAAGGTTTAAAAGAAAAAAAATATGGTTTGTAGAAGGCATACAGAAATGTACATTCTTAGCCTATATTTGCAGGCTTTGGAAGGAAGGAAGGAAGGAAGGAAGGAAGGAAGGAAGGAAGGGAGGAAGGGAGGGAGGGAGGGGAGAGTGGAAGAAAGGAAGGGAGGGAGGAAGGGAAAGAGTGGGAAAGGAGGGAGGAAGGAAGGAGACAGGGAGGAGAGATGGAGGGAGGGAGGAAAGAAGGAAGGAAGGAAGGAAGGAAGGAAGGAAGGAAGGAAGGAAGGAAGGAAGGAAGGAAGCAAGCAAAGCGTCTAATGCCCCTAATTTTCTTCTGATCAGCTGGGTAGCATTAATAGGAATTAAATGAATTTTCTTCTTCTTCTTGTGCCATATCTGTTATCGGATGTTGGTGATCATGTTGGCGATCCTTTTTTTATCAGCTGCCACACGAAAAAGTGCTGCTGAGTTTTGTTCAAACCAGTCCCTTAGATTTTGAAGCCACGATGTTCTTCTTCTGCCTGGACCTCGTTTGCCTTCAATCTTTCCCTGGAGGATTAAATGCCGTAGTTTTCTGGGTGTCACATCACATGTCCGAAATATTCTAACTTTCATTTTTTAATTGTTTTGATGATTTCCCTTGGCTTTCCCAGGTGGCTTTTTTTCACATTCTGAATGTTAGAATTATTCTATGAATACCTAAGAGGCCTTCAGGGGCATTGGAAGGCAAAAATCAATCAGATGGTGGCTTTGAGCATGTGATTCCAAATTGCCATCTTGATTTTTTGGATTCCCGACAGGCGCCCATAGTTGGCTGAAAGAAAGCAAAGGGGAATGGAGGTGGAAAAATAGGAAACAAATATTAACATCTAGAAGAGATTCATTAAAAGATCTGGCAATGGATAAGCTATCTTGAGTCCTCACTCAAAGCAGATAGGGAAGAAAGGAAAAGAATTAAAAGGACAATATCAGAAGCTCAAACAAGTCCAAAAGAGACATGCTGTTTCGTTTCTGATAAAAGGAAGTGATAAAAAAAGTGATAACAGCGATAAAAGAAGAGAGCTGGTTTGGTTCAGCGGTTAAGCAAGTGATAAAATATCTCTAGCCCCAAATCAATCTGTCAAACTGGATTTCATACCCTTATTTCTCCTTGCGATATCCATCCATATACACACCTATATATTTTCTTCTTGTTTGGGATATTTACATAAACTTTTCTTCTGCAAAATAAAATAGCATTTCCCCCCTCCCCGCTCCCCAGTTTTACATTTCAATTGCTTTTATGTTTCCAAAAAAGGACTAATCTTCCCACATATATGTTAACAGCCTATGGGATATTATTGGGTAACCCTTATCGGCGTTTTGCATAAAAATGAAAAAAAACCCACAAAACCCCGAAATTCTGATTTACAGTTTTGACCGTTAGGCAGGAGAGATTAGAGTGAGTCACGATACCATTTTAGAGAGAAAGAAAGGCTAAAATACACTTGGACTTACAACAGTTTTTGTTTCTATCTTTCTTTATATCTATCTTTTTTCTTCTCTTCACTCTTCCTTTCTTACTGCACTCTGAGCTTTTTATGTCACTTTTTCATCCCCCCCCCATTCTAATTTGGCTTGTAGTAAATATTACTGCTTTTAATAAAAAATATTGAAAAAGAGCATTGTGGCAGCAATAACTTTAATAAAGGTTAATTTGAATCATTCTGTACAACATATAGATATATAGAACTAAGGAGAAACTTCCTGACAGTTAGAACAATTAACCAGTGGAACAACCTGCCTCCAGAATTAGTGAATGCTCCAACGTTGGAGGTTTTTAAGAAGAGACTGGACAGCCATTTCTCTGAAATGGTGTACGGTTTCCTGCCTGAGCAGGGGGTTGGACTAGATGACCTCTTTATTATTATTATTGTTGTTGTTGTTGTTGTTTTTGTTGTTATTATTATTATTATTATGGATCATCTCACAGTCAGCCAGATGTTCAGACTGGATTTGGCATTTTGTCTACCTATCGAGTCCTTACCCAGGACCTGGGATAGGCAGATGTGGATGTTTGATGGTATTACAGGTATCGTCGCAGGATGGAAGCAGTTCCTAGTAAGGCCGCCTTTTGCAATTGACAAATGGCAAATTTATCAATGCCAATGGTGTTCAAGTGGTGCTCCAGTTGTTTTGGGATTGCACCCAAGGTGCCTATTACTATTGGTACTACCTTTGCTTGCTTTTGCCACAGTCTTTCTATTTCTATTTGTAGGTCTTTGCATTTTGGTATCGTCTCCAGTTCTTTCTTGTCTATTCTGCTGTCTCCAGGCACTGCCACACCTATTATTATTATTATTATTATTATTATTATTATTATTATTATTATTGTTGTTGTTGTTGTTGTTGTTGTTGTTATTGTTGTTATAAGTTGTACAGAATGATGCAAATTAACCTTTATTAAGGTTATTGCTGTTACAATGCAGAAAATATACAGAATATATCGATAGAATCTTCTGTAATCCTGTATGTATGTATGTATGTATGTATATACAGGGTTATAAAAGATACTATCAACTGATATAGCAAATTTACAAGGCTTAGTATAATACAAAAGGTGTCTGCCTTCCTTTTTTACCAGGTCTGGCATCTAGTAAGGATCTCCATTATTGCACTTCTCGTTATGTTCGGCTTCCTTTCGTATATCGGTATTTATGTTCTTGCTTTAGGTTTGTCATAAACTTTCTCAGTTATCTGTCTGTTTCAGAAACAGATGGGGGAGCTCTCAGCCTCTTAATAAAATGAACCTACAGTTGCTGGCCGATGCTTTTACAAGCTTCCTGACAATAGCTAGCCTTGGAAAAAAAGCGAGAGTTTACATGTCTGAAATAAATTGTTTTGATTAGAACCTTTAGGAGGGAAAGTCCTAAGATAGTGTTTTATTGACTACTTGCCAGACAACGGATCCCTCCGTTCAGTAAGCTTGTTTTGCCCTTGTAAGTCAAACAGGCAACTGGGGTACTATTTTTCTAGGGTTTCGCATCTAACGCCATCTCCATTATGCTCTGAATTATTATACTCACAAGTACACTTGTAGACAAGGCACAGTTTGGCTTTTAACTATAGTTGATCTACAGAAAAACATTTCCGGCGCTATAATATTTTCTGTAATTTATAGGATTTGACTGGATGGAAACCGGAGGCTTTAATTCAGGGGTGTCAAACTCAATTTCATTGAGGGCCGCATCAGCATTGCGGTTGCCCTTGGGGTGTGTGGCCAGGGTGGGTGCGGTCTACTGGGTGGGCATGTATGGACTGGGTGTGGCCTACTGGGTGGGCATGGCCAGCTGTACATTGTTTGCATCAAGGGTGCCTGTGGGGGCCTGGGAAGGAGTGGGACAGATCTGAGGGTCTCTGGCAGAAGGGGGTGGGACCGGAGCAAGCGCCAAGGCATGGTCCATTTCTTCATTCCCCACAAAGGGTGACACCTTCCCAGCATGCACCCAGGGGGCAGGGCTGACACAGCAGGGGCTAGTTCCTTGGTGTTTCCAGACGGCCTTGTGGAGCTAAGACTGAATGCATTTCAGCAGAGACGGCCACCACAAAATTGTACATTGGCTCCTGGCCGGCCTGGGCCAGGGCCAAGGCAGCGGGGGCCGTTCCCTCACTGTTTTCAGGATGGCTTCACGGGCCACATGAAATCATTTCACGGGCCGCATCCGGCCCCTGAGCCTTGTGTTTGAGATGTCTGCTTTATTTGAAATAATCCAGACCTGGTTATAATGCTTAGCCAACAAGATGACCAAGATCTTCTATTAACTGCTATTAGTCCCCCTTTCATTCTGTATAAGTTTTAGTTTTTGATTACAGGCAGTCCTCGACTTAACAATCACAAATGAGCCCAAAATTTCTGTTGCTAAGTGAAACATTTATTAAGTAAGTTTTCTCCCATTTTATGACTTTTCTTGCCACGAAGCCGAAAATACCAGCCTGAAGATGACGAATGGGACTTTGTCGAAACGTTGCCAAGACACTTCCAATTTGACGTGGGAGAAAACCCGAATACCAAAGACCTACATACAAACACCCACGAAAAGCTCAGAATATATATATATATATATATATATATATATATATATATTTATATATATATATGGGAGGATGGGAGGTATATATATATATATATATATATATATATATATATATATATATATATATATATATATATACACACACACACACACCTCCCACCTACCAGCCACTTGGAAACCTGTCCTTATTGACAAACGAGTCCCTAACACAAAGAATGATACCAGACCCACACTCACAAAAGCCACACAGGATGTCACCACCACACGTCCACGCAAAAAGCAAATCCAAACCCACGCTGATGATGAGGCACGACCACAAACCAGAAGCCAGACCACAGCTGCATCATTAGCCACTTTAAACCCCTCCAATCCATACATGAAGCAAACTGAAGATGAGGCACGACCACGAACGCTAAGCCAAACAATAGCAATGCAGCACACCATCTCACATCCCTGTGCAACTCAGACTAACCTGAGCACAACAAAGCCCCCACCCAAATAGAACACTCCCCCAACCAATTAGAGCACAGCCAACTCCCCATCCAATCAGAGCACAGCCAACCCCCCATCCAATCAGAGCACAGCCAAGCTCCTAACCAATCAGCATACACCTCCATCCAATCAGAACACAGCCAATCTCTCATCCAATCAGTTCATACCCCCACTGGCGGTTAAAAGGAAGAAACAGCTACGATCACACATTGCTCCTAGAAGCACGAAGCTGAAAACACCAGCCTGAAGATGACGAATGAGACTTCGTCGAAACGTCACCAAGACACTTCCAATTTGATGCGGGAGAAAACCCAAATAACCAAAGACCTACGTATGTGTGTATGTATGTATGTATGTATGTATGTATGTGTATATATATATATATATATATATATATATATATATATATATGTATATATATATATATATATATATACATATACATACATACATACATACATGCACTAAATTTTTTTGGTTGCAAACAAAGGGTTAAAGGGAAACTGGGATAGCTATTTTGAGCTGATTAGCTCTTATCAGTCAGCCATACCCTTTTCAGATTCAAACCTGGGCTGCTTACATGTTAGGCAGCTGTGTTGACCCCTAGCCCCCCCCCCACATACACACACACACACACACACACACACACACACACACACACGTAATCTCCCTGGTACGAATGTCCAGTTACCGAAGGTTCTCAAGTACGAATTTATCTCAAAAGTTCAGGGGAGGAAATAGTAAAGCCGATTTTCATTCATTTAGCAACCTGTTTGATTCAATTAACAAATCTGTTAAAAATGTCATAAAATTGAGTCTGATTCATTTCCCGATATTTTTGACTTATGACCCTAATGAGCAGGCTCCATCAGGACCATATCTCAAGGACACTCTCTCTCTCTCTCTCTCTCTCTCTCTCTCTCTCTCTATATATATATATATATATATATATATATATATATATATATATATATATATATATACCTCAGTCATCTATGTATCTATGTATGTATCTCTCTTTCTCTCTCTAAGTATATGTATATCTATATTTATGTTTATATCTATGTTTATATCTACATCTACATCTATATCTATATATTGATCAACTATGTATCTATGTATGTATCTATCTATCATCTATGTGTATATCTGTGTGTCTGTGCGTCTGTGTGTCTGTCTGTGTGTCTGTCTGTCTATCTGTCTGTCTGTCTGTCTGCCTTTTCATATATATATGAAAAATCCATTTCATCGTGCTCAGCTTCCAATTTAGATAAGGAAGATTGCAGCCACAATTTGATTTGAATGTTCTTTTAAATCCCATCTTGCACTTAAAGCTAGGCAGCTGGTATAACATTATTCTAGGTGAATGCATAAGAAGTTTTCCTCAAGCATGAAAAATGAGAAGTGAGGCTGCCCGGCTGGTTACATTTCCCTCCCTCATACCAGTCGTCCTTCTGCTTCTATGCTCCAGTTAGCAAATATCAATTAGCCTGTTCCATGGGCAGCTGTTTTCCTGCAAACTTCATCATTACTGAGTGTCTGCATCACACATGCTCTATAGGGAAGCGGGATCAGCTGGAAAGGGAGTGTGGGCCAACGCTTCTGGTAGCAGAAACCTCCCTTGGTGACACCTGGTGCTTCATTTTGTGTTGAATGAATGAATGTGGGTTGAAAAAAATGGTCCCACAGAGTTTGCATTTGAGCCAATACACTGTAACGTGTGTGCAGTTAGACATAACATGAGGACGAGGCGGGCTCAACTTTTAGAAATTGTATCCATGTAGCTTTCTTGTTCTTGCCCCAAAGATGCTTTTCCATGAGGCAACTGGACTTTCTTGTTTTTCTTTGAAGACGTTTCACTAAGTAGTGAAAACTCATCCTAAATAGCTTCTTCAGCTCTGACTAGATCAGTGGTTCTCAACCTTTCTAATGCCGTGACCCCATAATACAGTTCCCCATGTTGTGGTGACCCCCAAGTGGGTGTGGCCACCAATAAGAGAGAGTAGGACAGCTAGGGAAAAGGGAAAAATGGCGGACAGCGTGGTTTGGCGACCCCCTTGAAATGGTCATTTGATCCCAAATGGGGTCCCGACCCACAGGTTGAGAACCACTGGACTAGATGGTGGGGCTTGTTCTTGTGTCCTTCCATTTTTGGACTTTCCAAGCTGGCTTATAGATCCAGGATTGTCTGATGGTGACCACCACTCCATGAATGAATCAAGAGTGCTCCTGCTTAGCTTCAAAGATTCAAGATTAGCTTAGTGTTGACCAATAGCCAAGAAGAATATATGTAAATATAAAGGGGTGGGAGAAGGATTGGATAATCCCGATAGTCCTTGACTTATCATCCGTAATGTAACCTGCCAATTATGCCCTAAGTCATGATGATCATAAATCATTATGCAATTATCCCAATTTCATGAGCTTTTTTTGTGATGATGGTGGTTAAGCAAACCAAGTTTTAAATTGATTTTACTAAGCATTGTAGACAATTGGACTATAACCCCTTCCAACTTTGCGATTCTATGAATCCTTCTTAATGAGGAAGGCACCGTTTAGTTATTACTACCCAAAGAAATATGATTGATATTAGGACATACTTGACATAAGACAAATATAGACTTGGCTTTCAGTCACTCCCCATTTGTATGAAAATGCAATTCTGCCTAGTGTGATTATGATTCTCTATAATAAGACATCATACTGACTTGATTACAATATGATATCCCGGAAGGTCAGTGCTAAAAATGGTATTTTTGAGTCGGCTTAAAAATAACTCTGGAAAATGCAGCTCAGCCTTAGTCTTGAAATGACAGGCTTGAGCTGTGTGATAATATGGAAAGACTATACTTAGTCTGCAAAAACATCTTGTCACAGTACAGGTTTAAACTGTGTGGCATTGTGTTTTCATTTCGGGAGTGAGTAAAATCAGCTTGTTCATACTGAGTATTTTTCACAGAAATTGGGAGAGGCATTCCTTGGTAGAGCTCTCACAAGCCAGAGCCTATATTTTATAAACAACAGAGCGATGTTTTCCTATGCCCATCACTTAAGACTGGAATCCAATTGGATGAACATACAATTCATAAGGGCCAATTTTCTGAGATGTATAGTGGTGTGTCTCAATATGGCAGCTTGAAGATGTATGGATTTCAATTCCCAGAATCCCCCAGCCAGCAAGTCTTACTGCATTCAGTTCTGGTCACCACAATATACAATATACACTCTAGAAAGTGCAGAGAAGAGCAATAATAATGATTAGGGAGCTGGAGGCTAAAACAGATAAAGAACGGTTGCTAGAATTGGGTATATCTAGTTTAACGAAGAGAAGGACAAGGGGGGACATGATAGCAGTATTCCAATATCTCAGGGGCTGCCATAAAGAAGAGGGAATTAAGCTATTTTCCAAAGCACCTGAAGGCAGGACAAGAAGCAACGGGTGGAAACTAATCAAGGAGAGAAGCAACCTAGAACTAACGAGAAACTTCCTGACAGTGAGAACAATTAATCAGTGGAACAACCTGCCTCCAGAAGCAGTAAATGCTCCAACACTGGAAGTTTTTAAGAAGAGACTGGACAGCCATTTGTCCGAAATGATGTAGGGTTTCCTGCCTGAGCAGGGGGTTGGACTAGATGACCTCCAAGGTCCCTTCCAACTTTACAGGAATTGGGTATATCTAGTCTTATGAAAAGAAGAACTAGGGGTGAAATGATAGCAATGTTCTAATATCTGAGACGGTGGGGGTTAAACTATTTTCCAAAGCACCAAAACGCAAGATGAGAAACAGAGGATGGAAACTAACCAAGGAGAAGAGCAACCTAGAACTAAGAAGAAATTTCCTAATGGTGAGAGCAATCAACCAGTGGAACGGTTTGCCTTCAGAAGTTGTGGATGCTCGATTAAGATTTGGTGGAATATTTAAAAGATTTTTAAGAGAAAGATACAGTTTACTCCACAATTATTTTTACTGGGTGTTACTACAGATTGTGATACTAAAGAAACCATTTTGATGTTGAATTTGATAACAGCAGCAAAGTTATTGGTAGGGCAACATTGGAAGAAGAATTGCTTGCCCACTATAGAAGAATGGACGCTTAAAGTGTCAAACTTAGCAGAAAAGGCTAAGATTTCTGCTTATTTGAAGGATCATTCCCAAGAAAGATACATTTAGGTTTGGAGAAGATGGATAGATTATATTCAGAATAAATATGGGATTAAAAAGTTCCACTTAGTTTATGAGTAAATTTTAGAGTATTATTAATAGTTTATTATAGTGGAATTTTTTTATTAGTTTTAGTTATATGATATTATTATTTTTAGTATTAGTGTTGTTTAACAATTTGGATATTGTATTGTTTAATAACTAGGATATTATGTTTGTTTATGTTTTTATTATTATTATGTTTACTTTTAATTTGTTGATATTTATGCTAAAGGGGAGTTAAAGCACATTATGGACTTGGTTATTTATATAGTTGGTTAATGTTAGTTAGATTATGATTGTTATAATTGTAACCCTGTATTCAGCTCTGGGAAGTGGGGGAGGGAGAGGGGGGGTTTAAGGTGGGTTGGTTTGGGGGTTTGTATTGTAACTTTTATAAAACTCTTCAATAAAAAAAAAGAAGTTATGGATGCTCCATCATGGGAGGGTTTCAAAAAGAGACTGGAACAACCATTGATCTGAAGCGATATATGGTCTCCTGCTTGAGCAGGGGTTTGGACTAGATGACCTCCAAGGTCCCTTCCAACTCTATTGTTCTATATTATTCTATGATTGGGGAATTTTGGGAGCGGAAGTCTGCCAATTGTCAAGTTGCCAAGGTTGAGAAACACTCAGTGAAACTGATTTAGGATTTAAAAGGGGATGAGACGAGGAGGCTGGTATGGGGTGGAGAGTAACAGTCGCTCTGCAGATGTAGGTGACATTTGAGACAAATTACAAGTAGCTCATCCATTAGAAATTTTGTAAATTCTGAGATAGCCCTTTGGTGTACGGTTAAAACTCTCTGATGTTACTTTGGGCTTCGTCTGAGCTTTGATGTCCAACTTAATTCTTTTGTACAAAATCTAGCCTGCTTGTTCAAAAGGGGAATTGCTGGCAGGTGGTGCATGCTTTGTTTATTCATCACCTTTCTGAATTGCCCATATCCGTCTGAGAGGGACTATGGGTGGTGTACCAAAAAAATATTAAAATCTAAAAACAGGATACATAAGTTTAAAATTTTAGAAAAGAGGCAAGGACAATAAAGCACTGTTAAAATGTATTAAAGGGCAAAGGGAGGGTTTTCAAGGGACTGACCAGCCCCATGGTTCCTGTGGGTTCTCCTGTAGGAGATGATCAGGCTGAGCCAGAAGGAGGGGTCAAACATGTCGTCAGTCATGAGTCCCTGCGCACCCTCAAGAGATCTAAGGTCCAGCCTTGAATTCCTTAACTCTGTTCTGTCCCAGCCTATGTGAGACCTTGTTATGCTCACAAGGAGAAACCCCTCTTCCAAGAAACAGGCAGGAACCGTAAGTCTTTTAGTCTCACAGACCTGAGTCAATGTCCAAGGCAAACAAACACAGTCTACAGAAACTTGATCCTCAACACGAATGGTTGCCTTTGGCAACCAGCACCTCCCACACCTTCCCTTTTATAATTCAGCCAAGGTGTGACTTCCTAATGCCTTCTCCTTTGCCTTTAGAGTTGCCACATTGCTTTCCTCTGTCCTACTTGCTTCTCTTGCCTGCGCTTTTGTGCATCCTGGATTTGTCCCAGCTGTTCTTCATCACTGTCCAACTCAGACTCTCAGCACAGCTGTGTCTCAGCCTGAGCGTGAGTAGAGGGGCCAGGCTCCTCATCCGACTGTAAGTCTTGGAGCTCCCCAGAGCCTTCCTCTGACTCTAATGTCACTCCAGGCCCCTCCTCTTCATCTGATTCCTCAGACTCAGCTGCCGGCTCCACTGGCTGGTGAGAAATCACAACAAACTCCTGCTAATTTCCTTCGACCATTAGTAGTTCAGATTCTTGCAGAGAGCTTAAATTTGCAAATCTCTTGAATTTGCCAGTGCCACACAACCACAGAGCTGTGTTTTAACACTATTCTGGAAGGCCAGCTGAGTGGGTGGCCTGCCTCAACAATATAGGGAGAATATTTCAAGGGTGGGGGCAACAAAAGAGAAGGCTCTCTTCCTGGACCCCGCCAGTCAGAGTGCTTTAACTGACAGGGTCTGCAACATCCCTTCCTTTTCTGACCAGGTGAGATGGACCAATAGGATGGGTTGAACACAGTCCTATAGCTATGCTTTTTCTCTCTTACATGGTATATGTCATCATATAAGCTCCTTTTGGCACATATAAACAATTATATATTCAGATTTATCAAACCACCTTTCCTTAAAAATGACAAAACCCGATTTCAGGGTCCCCCCTGAGTTTCTCTGTTTCTAATGTTTTATTTGCACATTTGTGTCTTCCTATTTTTGCATTGATGAAGGCGAACAAATTCCTATGAAAACTAATATCTATATATAGGTTAGCCATTTAAGATACATTATGGTTTTGCAAGTAATTCCCCCCCCAAATATTTTGTGTATGTGTGTTTGTGGTGTGCCCATCCCCCTCTCCCTCCAAGTTTCTCTTTCTAGTATGGAAATTTAAAATGCAAAATTCTGAAAATTAAAAGCTTTGAAGGAAGATGAATGTCTGGAAGTGCCCTAGTTCCAAAGTGCAAATTAGTGAATATAAATGTAATTGCATCTTCCTACTCTTATTTAATTTGACATTTCTCAAAGATAAGGGAGATTAAACTTCCCCTTGCATTAGCCATGTATTTTGTCTCAACAAAACTTGTTTGGCTGTTTGATCTGACTCCACAGTTAACTCTGGATAGGACGATTAGCTACGTTAAAAGAGCCTTACTGATCCGTCCATGGATGTAGGTATTATTTAAAGTCCTAGCTAATAATGACTTCATGATCACGTCCATTGCATTTTCTTGCAATCAAGACAGAAGTGATTTGCCACTGTTTTTTGGGGATTTTTTTTTTAAAACCTCTCACTCTAGCTTTTGCCCCCGGTACTTTTGTCTGGTTTCCTATCAAAGTGCTAATTAGTCCCAACTCTGAGTAGCTTCAAAGACAAGGTTCATTTTAGTGCTGTCACCCACTGAAACAAATGTTCCTAAGGGAAATATATTTAATAAGGTTTTATAAATTATGTATGCATTATTGGCTAACAAACATTACCAAAAGGAAGACCACTGGGATGAAAAATGTATTCTGCCCGGATTTGAAATATATGTTTACATATAATCTACTAAGGCTTGTAATAGAAGAGAATCTCTAGAGCTCAAGATTGAACTGTGGAGTCTTTGGTACTCCCTGACTTTGGTGATTTGTTTGACAATGTTTCATACACAACTAGTTAACAATATCAATGTCTTGGTGAGTGTGGCATTTTCTCTTTGTTCCCAGTACTTGCCTTGTCAGTTTCGATAAGGGTTTGATTTTTCTCCTTGATAACGCCTTGATTGGGGCATTGTTTTCTGACTGATTGTTTGTCTTGGGTTAATCCCTGCTTATCTGGGTATTGGTTGCTGGGTTCGGTCTCTCTACTTGCTTCTTAATTTTTATGATTGTCTGGTTTGAATGCTGGGAAAATGTAGGTTATTTCCATGTGTCTTCTGATGATTGACAGGCCTGAATGACAAGCTGCCAGGAATCCCTTTAACATTTTGGGGGTTGGTTTGGTCTCAGATGCCAATAGTTTCCCAGTTGAAATTATGGTTGGGTGTCTCCATGGGCTACAATATTTAAGGCTGGAGTCTGAGTTTCTGCTTAGTAGTGACCTGAGAGTCCCCTGGACTGCAAGGCGTTCAAACCGGTCAGTCCTAGAAGAGATCAACCCCGACTGCTCTTTAGAAGGCCAGATCCTGAAGTTGAAACTCAAGTACTTTGGCCACCTAATGAGAAGGAAGGACTCACTGGAGAAGAGTCTAATGCTGGGAAAGATTGAGGGCAATAGAAGAAGGGGACGACAGAGAATGAGGTGGCTGGATGGAGTCACTGAAGCAGTAGGCGTGAGCTTAAATGGACTCCAGAAGATGGTAGAGGACAGGAAGGCCTGGAGGAACGTTGTCCATGGGGTCGCGATGGGTTGGACACAACTTCACAATTAACAACAACAGTAAAAGTGACCATTCTCTGTAATGACAGAATAGCAATAACAATAGCACATATATACTGCTTCACAGTGCTTTACAGATTTCTCTAAGTAATTTACAGAGGCAGCATATTACCCCTAATAATTTGGGTCCCCATTTTATCGATCTTGGAAGGATGGAAGGCTTTTATCTGTTATAGAATAAAATACAAAAATACAAAAGCAAATAGTAGGACACAGTGGGGAGGGAAAAGGGGAAGAAAAGTGAGGGAGAGAAGGGAAAAAGAAAAGAAAAGGCATTGATTTCCAACTTCCTCTGTTGCAGTAGAGCAGGGGTCTTCAAACTTGGCCCTTTTATGACTTGTGGACTTCAACTCCCAGAATTCCTCAGCCAGGCACATGTGCCTGGCTGAGGAATTCTGGGAGTTGAAGTCCACAAGTCATAAAAGGGCCAAGTTTGAAGACCCCTGCAGTAGAATAAAGCATTAACATCCAACCTCAACTTTTTACTTTTCCACAATAGGTTGAGTCAACCTTGAGCGGGTCATGATCGAACTCCTGGCAGTGGGCAGAATCAGCCTGCAATACTGCATGTTATGGTTCCGGCTAATGAAACACTTCAAAGAACTTCCAGGCATTGATTTTCCTAAAAGACATTTATTGTTACAAAATGTCGGCACAGGCATAGCGAAGGCTTTATGCTAAGATCTATGTTCTCTTCCTCTGAGCAGTTAAATTATCAGCTTGTTCCCTCCCTAAATTAGCTGTCATATATCACATTATCCAATTAGTGTGAAGGTCAAAGGTTTCCTTCCTCTTTCTTTCCTGGGCTTTGCCCCCACCCCCTTCTGCTCTGTATTAACCCCAAATATACCAGACAGTTCTGCATATTGTCAGAGCAAGAATATACAATATTTGCAGCGTTGACACTGCAGTCTAACCAACTGTGCCACCCTGGTTCTTACGTTGACTTCATGTCTTTGCTTCACTGCAGATGAACCAGAATGCTGTCTTTTTCAACAAAGGTTGAAAGGCAGAGATGGCATTTTTATAAGCTTTTTATTTTCTGTTTCTCAACTTCACACTATCCATGTTTATGGGATTAAAGAAGTGTGAATCATGCATGAGAGTCAGCACGAGCTGCTCCTAAAGTTGTTAGCAGGGTGCAGGGAGAGGAAGAATATATAATACATAACTAGGGAATGCTAACTCAAAAGCTTCAATTCCCACTCTCCCTACACAGCTGTAGAGATCTATAGAGTTGCTGAGAGACCACCAACACAAAGTCTGGAATATAGATGCATTTTATCATTAAGAAAGTTATTAAAACACACCAAAATACAACAGAGATTTCTTAACAATCTTCCTTTCTCCTCTGGATTACATTTTCTTTATATAACCTCTTGGTCTAATTCTAAACCAGTTCACACAACCAACAGGCAAGTTGAACATGGTATAAGGACAGCAAAAGTACTGCTGAGTTCTGAATTCTTCGGTTCACACCCAAGACATTTATTAGAATAGAATAGAGCTGGAAGGGACCTTGGAGGTCTTCTAGTCCAGCCCCCCACTTAAGCAGGAGAACCTATATCATCTCAGACAAGTGATTGTCTAGTCTCTTAAAAATCTCCAGTGATGGAGCGCCCATGATTTCTGAAGGCAAGCTGTTCCACTGGTTAATTGTCCTCACTGTCAGGAAGTTTCTCCTTAATTCCAGGTTGCTGCTCTCTTTGATCAGTTTCCAACCATTGTTTCTTGTCCTTCCCTCTGGGGCTTTGGTGAATAACATGAATCCCTCTTCTTTGTGGCAGCCCCTCAGATACTGGAACACTGCTATCATGTCTCCCCTATTTCTTCTTTTCTTTAGACTAGTCAAACCCAAGTCCCGTAGCCGTTCTTCATATGTTTTAGTCTCCTGGCCTTTGATCATCTGATTTTTTTTCAAAAATTTCAACATCTTTTTTGTGATATGGTGACCAAAATTGGCTGCAGTATTCCAGGTCTCACTAAAGTTTTATAAAGCAGTATTAATACTTCCTCGGATCTTGATTCTATGCCTCTGTTTATACAACCCAGGGTTGTATTTGCTTTTTTGGCAGCTGCTGCACACTACTGGCTCATGGTTAAGTGATCATCCACTAGAACTACCAAGGTGCCTCTCACAGTTATCGTTTTTAAGCCAGGTCTCACCCTGTCTGTACTTGTACCTTTGATTTTTCCTGCTTAGATGTAAGACTTTGCTCTTCTCCACATTGAAGACTTTGCTTTTCTCCACATTATGGTGGATAGGACACTTGGCTTCAATCGTGGCCACAATGCATGGAGGTCTGTGCAAGCAAGGTTTTTTTTTTTGGGTTAAATTTTTTTTATTAATTTTTTTTCATCAACATATGTTAATTTTTCCAATCAACAAGTTGTCTGGAGTTTTGTAAGCTAATACATGTTCAATTCCTAATCCTTCATTCTTTTCTCTAACCAAAAATAAAATAAGTTCCAAATTTGATAGTAGTCTGTATCTTTTTTGTCTTTCAGCCTCATAGTTAGTCTGTCTATCTCTGCACATTCCAATATCTTCCTGATTATTTCTTCCTCTGACGGCAATCCTTCATTCTTCCAGTATTGTGCAAAAATTATTCTCGCTGCTGTGGTAATGTGTAGAATTAAATATAATTTCTGCTTATTGGTCTTTTCAGACATAATGCCTAGTAAGAAAAGTTCAGGTTTAAAATCCACTTGTTCGCCCAATATTTTTTCTAACCACATATGTATGTTTTTCCAATAGGCCTTTGCCTTCCCACATGTCCACCAAAAGGGAAGCTTTTGGTTACTCAAATATACTTGTTTGGAAACTATAAATGATTGGGATATTCTGAATATGGATGGGAAATTAAAACTGAAAAAAAAGCAAAAATAGAATACTGACTGAATAAATGGCTATTGAGTGCAAATGCAATTAAGATATGTTTTGGTTAGGAAAGATATTTTAAACTGATATCATTGATATTATTAGAAAACTGTAATAAATGCTGATATTCAACTGTATATCTATTAATAGCAATAAGAATTGTATTTGCTTAATGTGGAAAAATGTTTATCATCGGAAGAGAGGAGGTATTGGATGGTGTAATATTGGATTTAGTTTGAAGAAGCTTATGTGTACCACGGAATTATTAATGGACCCAGTCAACACATTGTCTATTAAGCACTTGCTTGTAAAAATAGAAAATTAATAAAATATTTATATATATATATAAAAGAATGAGTTCACCAACATTGATTATCCTGATTAACCAGGTGAGAGACACTAGACCAGCCATGATAATAAAGCTCTTTTCCTCTACATCAGTGGTGGCGAACCTATGGCACAGGTGCCAGAGGCGGCACTCAGAGCCCTCTCTGTGGGCACGCGTGCCGTCACCCAAGTCCTAGGCCTTCAGCTGGGTTTTATAAAACTTTTCCACTATAGGCCTCCACTGCTGTGTACAAAAAAAAAAAGTTCAAGCAGTCAATTTCAACTTCTCATGGGAAAAAAAAAATCTTGCAAAGTTGGAATTGATTGATTGAACTTTTTAGTCCCATCCAGTCTGCTGTTACCACCGCAGCCACACCCAGCCAATGGGCCACACCCACCCAATTGGCCATGCCCATCCAGCACTCGACGATGCATAAGTAGGTTTTGGGTTGCAGTTTGGGCACTCGGTCTCTAAAAGGTTTGCCATCACTGCTCTATGTCATTCTCCTTTTCATTAAAAATTTAAAAGTCCCAGCATCTGTAATCCAGATGTGAACTGCCAAAAAAGCCATATCTTTCAAGATCACTATGAAATTGGAGCTGAATCTGACCAGCCCATTTTAGAGAGGGGAAAAAAATCGAAACTTTCCAAGACAACAAATTCTCAGCTCTAGTATAACCATCAGCGAGAAGATTCCTGAAATATAAAAATCGGTGCTATTGCTGTGAAGAACTACAATTTTCTCCTTGCCCTCCTTATCCGTGCCAGGATGTTGCTGACTCATCCCTTATTGAATGAAAATGATAGAGGACAATTGACTAGCCAGAAGAGTTAATACCTTTATTCACAGCCAGTGTTTATATTTCTGTCTCCCAATTTTCCCCTGCCAGCTAATTCTAATATTCCCCTTTAAGGGTTTATAGGTTTGAAACCCATTATTAACTTTATATAAAGGCCTTTATTAACTGGTAACTTAAGCTTTCTAATAATCATTTTAAATTACTGTGGTTAGCTCTCCTGCCATTTCAGTAAGCAAATGAAGCACCAAATGAATGAGATTCGTTGTAAATGGAAACCACTGAGCCTACCTCTAGGGAGACAAAGAACAACCGCAACAATAACACACCAGTGACTCAGATCTAACGCAGAGTGGGATATTGGCTGGTTGCAAAATCCCTCATATCAGGGGCTTTGGGAAACCTCATGTGGAAAGGAAGATGTGGGTACTATTTACCTTTGTGTCTTACATCAGTGGTTCTTAACCTTTTTGAACAAATCGCCCCCTTGAGCTTATGAGGAAGTTGTTATTGCCCCCCTCCTCCAACATAACCTCTGAATCACAGCATAGGAAATAATTTTTCAATTTATGCAAGCCCTTTTTTTTTGTTTTCTTTAAAATTGTCATCAGGACCTATCGATGCAAATAATTTATTTCCAGTCTTTTCCCCATATCTCCCATATTCTGGCTAATGGCGCGCCACTGTATGGGTAGAGGTTGCTGCGCCACGTGCATGAAGATAAGCGATGTGTATTCATGTATGTATGGCATTCTGTACTGAAGCTAGCTGGAGGAACATTTGAAAACACAATTCAATCCACTAAGGGCGAGAAATCTGATGTTTTTGTACGACAGATATACAGCCATTCACTGTACAAAAAAGTCTCAAAAGTATCCCCAAAACTTCTCGCTCCATCGCCCCCATATTGCCCCCTTTTCATTCCATCGCCCCCCCTGAAAAATGAAATCGCCCCCTGGGGGGTGATATCGCCCAGGTTAAGAACCACTGTCTTACATAACTGAACTATTTAATAAGTGCTTGGTCTTCCTGTCCCACCAAGGGAAGGAAGGAAAGGGAAGGAAGGGAAGGAAGGAGGGGAACCCCGTGGGTTCTTTGCAGAATCCCAAGAGATTCTGCTGGCGATTGATGGCATAATTGGCGCTGAAGGAGAAGCAGGTGGAGGGACCTTTAATCTTCTCTGTGTACTTGTAAGGATCTGGGATGGTGGTGCCGGTATAAATATGAGGGCAAAGGAGACGTTTGGGTTTGTTACAGGCTTGGGTTCCTGTGTTCCTTTGTCATTTTCCTGTTGTTGCTTGTGAGAACCTGCCTGATGTTAAGTGGTTGTAAGCAATGGTGGGATTCAAATATGGGAACAACCGGTTCTCTGTCTGGGTGACGCTTCCGGAAGTCCATTCTGGGCCTGGGCAACCAAAAATTAGTTACCGGTTCTGCCGAACTGGTGCGAACCGGCTGAATCCTACCACTGGTTGTAAGTATGGCCTGCAATCCTGGGCTGAGAAGGTGCAGGGTGTGCTGAAGTTCATTAATAATATGTTTGAGTGGTTTGAGCTAGCATGTTTAAATCATATGAAGAAAAGTCAAGATTAAAACTGATGTTACTGATAAGATTGTTAAGCTACAAGCTGAAATGCAACATTAGTACTATTTCACTGTAGAAATAAGGCATTTTAAATGAACAAAAGAGTACAGTTTCGTTTCCTTCCTTCCTTCCTTCCTTCCTTCCTTCCTTCCTTCCTTCCTTCCTTCCTTCCTTCCTTCCTTCCTTCCTTCCTTCCACTGTAGAAATAATGCATTTTAAATGAACAAAATAGTACAGTTTCCTTCCTTCCTTCCTTCCTTCCTTCCTTCCTTCCTTCCTTCCTTCCTTCCTTCCTTCTTTCTTTCTTTCTTTCTTTCTTTCTTCCTTTCTTTCTTTCTTTTCTTAGAACATGCATTGAAATATTGTCCAGTAAATGGTAAGTGGCAATGTACTGGCAACCAAGAACAAATGGTTTCCTTCCTTCCTTCCTTCCTTCCTTCCTTCCTTCCTTCCTTCCTTCCTTCCTTCCTTCCCCTGCTTTCACCTCCCTCTTTCCTCTCTCCCCCTCTTCCTTCCCTTCCCTTCCCTTTCCTCCATTCATATAGTTTTTTTCCCTTCTTTCCTTCCTTTTATTCATATAGACCCTCTCTTTCCCCTTTTTCCTTTCCTTTCCTTTCCTTTCCTTTCCTTTCCTTTCCTTTCCTTTCCTTTCCTTTCCTTCTTTCATATTGCACTTTACTGGAAGGCTGCTTTATAAAATTTAACATTAGAAATTAGTTACACTTAAATGCCTGCTATTTGTTTCTCTTTCTAGAGGTGGAAATTTATGTGAAGCCAAGTTACTGTGTTAGCACTTAAGTAGCTTGTTCTTGGCTTTGAAGTGAATGTGTCATTAAGATGAATTAAGGCGGTTTGTATAGCTCTGCTGGCATTGTTATTCCTGTCCATCTGGAAGCAAAGCAAACAGTGCAGGAGTATGTTGATTTATAGAAACAAAGTACCTTTGGAACTTTATTCTATTTAATGAAGCCTGCAAATCTTTCATGTAGAACTAAAGGGAATCTACGTTTTTCTCTTGATGTGGAGTGAGTTCATGTTATAATTCACAATCGCTCTTGACACGCTGCAGCATCTGAAAAGCTTGGACTCTTCCATGTATAAGAGATGCTGTAGCGTGTATTTCAGGACATTGAATTTATATTCATCGACAGGACAGGACTTTGGTTACAAGACTTGGGCATACTGTACTTTTGCCTTTCGTTTTAAATTTAAGAGATGCCGGCAATGGCCTTTCCAAATTCTGGCAGAGGTTTTAAGGATTGAACAGGAAGCAGTGGGAACTGAAATAAATTTAAAGAATTGTGTAATGAAAATTATATTAAGATTATGTCACAGGGTACCCAGCCAGTTTGAAGACAAGATACCCTTGACAAATTAATTTCACCCAAGCGTGAGCATGCTTGTGTACAGAAAGCTGGCTAGCCACCAGCATATATTTGAAACCCATCAGAAAAAGAGCCAATAGTATTTGGTCAAAGAGGGTAGGCTGTCCAAATGAACTGATTATTAATTATTTCTTTATTAATTACATTTTTACGCTGACCATCTCCCCTGCAAGAAAAAAAGTTTAAAAAATAATAATAATCAAAAGATTAAAATGACACAATTTTAAAATACAGGTAGTCCTTGACTTACGACCACAACTGAGCTCCAAATTTATGTTGTCAAGTGAGACATCTGTTAAGTGAGTTTTGCTCCATTTTATGGCCTTTCTAGCCACAGTTGTTAAGTTAATATCATGGCTGCTAAGTGACTTTGGCTCCCCCCATTGACTTTGCTTGTCAAAAGATCGCAAAAGGGGATCACGTGACCCCCTCCTGCAAGCATCTGAATTTTGATCATGTGATCTCAACAGTCATAAGTGTGAAAAATCATCCTAAGTTACTGTTTTCAGTGCTGTGGTAACTTTGAACGGTCACTTAGCAAGCTGTTGTAAGTCAAGGACTACCTGTGTCATTTGTTGTTGTTGTTAATTGCGAAGTCATGTCCGACCCATCGCGACCCCATGGACAATGTTCCTCCAGGTCTTCCTGTCCTCTACCATCTTCTGGAGTCCATTGAAGCTCACGCCTGCTGCTTCAGTGACTCCCTCCACTCACCTCATTCTCTGTCGTCCCCTTCTTCTATTGCCCTCCATCTTGCAAGGACCATCTTTCTGCTTCTTCAATAAACTGTAACCTTCTTCCCAAAGCAGTCACCATGTTGCTTATTTATTCCTGGCTTGGATGAACCAGGATGAAGACTTACTTCTGACACAAGTAAATTTAGTCCAGCTACCATGCCATCTTCATTAATTCTGAAATGACATGGATATAATGATTGGGTTAACATCTCATTCATACCTTCCAGCGATGCTTGCTTCATTTTCCATCTGTCTCCTCCAAGGAGTTGGATTAGAAGACCTCCAAGTTCCATTTCAACTCTCTTATTCTGTTATTCCTTCCGGTTGATCCATTCTCAAGACCGCCAGCCTCAGGGCAACCTGAAGCTAAAAGTAACTGCTGCAAATGCAATCGGAGAGTTACTTTTCTAACCTTGATTTGCCCCCTTTATATAAATGTTCTGTGCTAACTTTGCATCTTTACCATGAAGTTTTTATGATACAGTATTCAACGGATGCAGTATTAGTAAAGTAGAAGCCTTACATCTCACTTTTATTACGGTGGCAATATCTTTTGTGAAATGTCAATTTATTTTTAAAGCCTTTATTAGGAAGAAGAAAAACGTAAATAGGTGACCCTTTTTTTCCTTGCATACTTCCGTAGGCTGAAACAAACTTATAGCTTGTAATTGCAACGGCTATGATCTGCCTATTGTTCCCTGGGCTGATTCTTATGCTTTTTTTGTGTGTGTGAAGCTATAGATGTTACTGAACAATTGAGAAGAACATGGACTATTGGAAACAGATATCTTCAGAATCAACACTTGAGATTGGATTTTTGAGTTTGAATCAACTGGAAAACAATAAGGAGCCATTCAGAGAGAAGGCTGTGTTTTCGACATCTCTGAAAACTCTCTTCATAATATGAAAAGTATCATCGCAACAAAAATGTGGGCTTCTAAAATGAAAGTATTGAAATTTGTGGGGTTGATGGTATGGGAGAAGAACTTTCGTAGCCATCTGACTGCTAAAATTAGGTCACTTGTATTGTTTAGTTTGTAGTAGTTTTGTTATTGTCTCATATCTGCTAAGCTTATTCTGGGTTTAATTTCCAACATTTTCAGTGACTAATTTTTGTGAAGTAAAAGAATTAGGAAGTTGGTCAACTATATTGGTCTATAGGTTTAGTTGTTGTTAGCTGCAAAGTCATGTCTGACCCATCGCAACCCCATGGACAATGTTCCTCCAGGTCTTCCTGTCCTCTACCATTTTCTGGAGTCCATTTAAGCTCATGCCTACTGCTTCAATGACTCCATCCAGCCACCTCATTCTCTGTCGTCCCTTTCTTCTATTGCCCTCAATCTTTCCCAGCATTAGGCCCTTCTCCAGGGAGTCCTTCCTTCTCATTAGGTGGCCAAAGTACTTGAGTTTCAACTTCAGGATCTGGCCTTCTAAAGAGCAGTCAGGGCTGATCTCCTCTAGGACTGACCAGTTTGGTTGCCTTGCAGTCCAGGGGACTCGCAGGAGTCTTCTCCAGCACCATAGTTCAAAGGCCTCAATTCTCTGGCGCTCAGCCTTTCTTATGGTCCAACTTTCACAGCCATACATTGCAACTGGGAAAACCATGGCCTTGACTATATGTACTATAGGTATAGTTAGGTTTTACTTATTATTAGACCACAGGAATAGTCATGGAAACATGGAACCTCTGATATAGGAATGTCATTTAGACATATATATTGCTTAAACAGTGCTTTGTAGCACTCTCTAAGAGTTACAGAGTCAGCATATTTTCCCCAACAATCTGGGTTCTCATTTTACTTGGGAAGACTGAGACAACCTTGAGTCGGTCAGGATCGAACTCCTGGCTGTGGGCAGAGTTTGCCTGTAATACTGCATTCTAACCACTGTGCCCCCACGGCTCATAGGGTATATGAGTATAGGGATATAAAGGAAAAGATAACAGCTTTCACTCTGTGGTCTGACAGTTCAGACAGGAAATTGTACATGACTCACAAATAGTCAATAGTAGTCAGAGTGTCATTTGGAAAGCACAATGGAAGAAGAAAAGGGAATGACATTACAAAAAATCCATTTTAGCTCTATGATTTATGGTCTCCTAGAGAAGAAGAATAAGGCTCTAGGAAGGCATGCTAGAGGAGGTATTGGAACAGCTCCTCTTGGTGCCCAAGTCAGAAATTGGCAGGAGGTAGTCTTTTTGATGTTCCTGAACTACATCTCCCAGCATTCCTCACTGTTGGCCATATGACTTGGGGAGGTTGATGGTTGAGGCTCAGCAATCTCTGGAGGGCCAAATTTCTCCCACTAGAACTGAGGAGAAATTTCCTGACTGTTAAAACAATTAATCAGTGGAACAACCTGCCTCCAGAAGTCGTGAATGCTCCAACACTGGAAGTTTTTAAGAAGAGACTGGACAACTATTTGTCTGAAATGGTATAGGGTTACCTGCATGAGCAGGGGGAGTGGACTAGATGACCTCTAAGGTCCCTTCCAACTCTGTGATTCTGCCATTCTACCAAGTTATAATACCTCCCATTGATGACCTAATGTCATATCAGCTCATGTCATCTAGGAGTGGAATGTGGTGGAAGAAGACTTGATCAACCCATAATAGTTAGCAAACATAATTTGTCCAATCCAGTGAGAGACCTCTTTCTCTCTCTCTCTCTCTCTCTCTCTCTCTCTCTCTCTCTCTCTCTCTCTCTGTGTGTGTGTGTGTGTATTTCAGCCATATTATCAAGAAGCATAAGTTTTATTATGGGATCTCTCTTGCCATTTTCTCCATTAACTAGAGAAGATAGTAGTGGATAAGGTGAATTCTTTCACGACAACTTCCTCTATTACAGCGGTTCTCAACCTATGGGTCGCGACCCCATTTGGGGTCGATCGACCACTTTTCGGGGGTCGCCAAAGGTGGCGATCCGCCATTTTGTCCCCTCCAGGGGCGGCGCCGCGCATGCACGCCGCGCATGGGGCGGTGCCACGCCTCTGGGGGGGCGCCGCACACGCGTGCCTCTGGGGGGCGGCGCCGCGCCGCGCATGCGCATAGCGTTTGTGTGACGGGGGTCGCCGTCACACAAACGTTGAGAAACGCTGCTCTATTAGAATTGGCCAAATAAAAAACAACAACACCCACCCACCCTTGAATCCTGAAAAAAATGTTATTGACGCAACCTAAGATGTCTCTACTATTCTATCTGATGCGGGTAATCCTTGACTTACAACATTTTATTTGATGACTGTTCGAAGTTACTACAATACTGAAAAAAAAGGTGACTTCTGACCGTTTTTCATATTTACAACCGTTGCGGCATTCCTCACACCCCATGGCCATATGGTCAAAATTTGGATGCTTGGCAATGGACTCATATTTATGATGGTGGCAGTGTCCGGGAATCATGTAATCACCTTTCATGACCTGTTGACAAACAAATACCAATGGGGGAGCCCGTTTCACTTAACAAACGTGTTACTAACTTAACAAATGCAGTGATTCCTTTAACAACTGTGGCAAGAAAGGTTGTCAAATGGGGCAAAACTCACTGAACAGGCGTCTCAGTTGGCACCAAAATGTTGGTCTCGGTTGTAGCCATAAAACCTCTAGTTAGGTTATAAAGACATGTTGCAAAATATTGTATGACTTGGCACTGAGCGATATGGAGACAAATAACATTCTACGCAGCACCGACAGGGAATGGAACATTTCCTATTCTCCATGTCCCAGATGGCATTTTATGCTTCTGTAATTCACACTGAGACGTGGTATCATGTTTGCAATTATTTAAATGTCAAAATCACCTTCCAAGAGTTGTTTTTGGTTCCCCCCCAACCCTATAAACCGATCGTGAATTAGTTGCTTTCACCCAATTGATACCCAGGATCCAGCTGAGAAATCCCTTGCTTTACCGTCTGAATTATTTATACATTATAAATGTTGTGTGTGTGTGTACAAAACAATTAAGAAGCATAAATAAAATAGACAGCCTTCTACAAAGGTTTGCAAACAGGGGGCTGTGTGTCGTGCTTGAATTGTGTTAAGGCCAAAAGACTTAAGAATCGGGGTTATCTCTCACCTCCAGAAGAACACGATAAGCAAAGGAAAGGCAATGGTATTCCAGAATGAAACACAACATTGGCGGGTTTGTTTTTTTTTACTAAGAAAACTGAATGGCACATCTGATGAGGTGGCCTCTTTCTTGACATCCTCTTGGTAGATTACAAAGCAAATGGAGCAGTTCCATAGTTGGATGCTCTCTTGAAAGCTGAGAGCAGATTGGCAAGGCTTCGCTGTCAGTGATAGATGGAAATATTTAGAGATAGGAAAACTCTACAAGGTGTAGCTCGGAGCTCTTGAGGCAATGAGGAGGTTGAAATGATTATTGAAATGAGACTGACATTGGCAAATGACTTGCAATGTTGCCAGTTTCTTGGGCCGCCTCAATCTCGTAATCCTCGGTTGCACTTTTTAATAAGACCCATCTCCTAGTGCTCTATTTTATTTGCTTGCAGTGCAAAGGGAAGGGTTTCTAATGCTATCAGATTGGAAAAGCAAAAGCGTTCGTTTCGGGTTTTAGGTTTTCAGCTGGAAATATCTGCTTGTGATTCAATTTAGCAAAGGTGACACATACGCACAGTGCTTTCTTTGTAAGAAAAAAGGTGGCTAAACTCATATCTTGTTAATCTTTTACACACACACACACACACACACACACACACACACACATATATATATGTAGGTCTTTGGTTATTTGGGTTTTCTCCCGCGTCAAATTGGAAGTGTCTTGGCGACGTTTCGACGAAGTCTCATTCGTCATCTTCAGGCTGGTGTTCTTGGCTTCGTGCTTCCAGGAAGCACGAAGCCAAGAACACCAGCCTGAAGATGACGAATGAGACTTCGTCGAAACGTCGCCAAGACACTTCCAATTTGACGCGGGAGAAAACCCAAATAACCAAAGACCTACATACAAACACCAGCGAAAACCTCAGAAAACAAATATATATATATATATATATATATATATATATATATATATATATATATATATATCCAGTTCTTAACATAAATTTAATTTATTGTATTTAAGGCAAATGTTC